>NC_139949.1:32111443-32648943 GCF_963454915.1 Gymnoscopelus microlampas
TTTCTAAGAGCCTCCTGCAGGTCACAAATAGAGAAGCTGAGGGGGTATTAGAAGGCCAGAGGTCACCTAACTCTCAATATGATGACAATTCCAAGCCGGTATTTTCATTTCCTGAGGATACCGATTCCCTGTGGCGGCCGAGGCCAAAGCAGTTTGCTTATTTTGTTCAAATAAATTCATCTCTGCTTCTAATAGAGTCCGGATGTCGAGATGCCCAGCACGGACACGCAAGTACACATGGTTTCCCTTTCAAATCACATACTGTATACCGCTGAGGCAAACTGTAGAACATGTACATGTACATGTCCCCCACACTCACTTAAACGCAAAGCAACTGCACTACTACACAGTGAAAACCCTCTGTTAATTTAACTCAGACAGCATGAAATGCATCAATTTTTATGCTTCTTAAGCTCAGAGTTAACACTGAGGGGTTTGCTGTGTACCCAAAATGCCAGCTTTCTGCATGATGCCCCCCCCCCCCCTTGTTGCACTTTGTCCTTCAAAGCCTCTGCAGAGGTGACTCCATGCAGCCAGCCAGCCACTGGGAGCAGCTGATGTTTTTAAATGGCACACAGTCTCACTTGGTGGTGGCGAGATAAACACGAGGAAGAGATTAAGACCCTGGGCGTTCTTCCTCAATTCCTCCCGCCCTTCTTCCTCTGTCCCCTTGGTAATAGTGGTCATGCAGTGCCAGGACTGTAGAACCTAATCAGGGCCGTTGTCTCGGCTTGTGGAAACGGCATCTGACAACCAAACCCATCTGTGGCTGTTAGCAGGGACTAATATTCAATATGGTGGGAGGTGATGACAAAGAAACAGTAGAGGGAGACGATTCAGAGTAGGCATTTCTTCAATTTCAATCACTAACTTGACAAGTTCAAAGTATAAGGTCTGTCTCAGGGGAGACAAAATAATACCGGAATAGACCAAGTGGTGGTGTTGTAAGGACTCTCCAGTATCTGTAACGTTTTTCAGCCTTACAATGTTTTCCAGTGCCAACCTGTAGTGCTACATTGATTCTAGAGGCACCATTTTTGACAAATAAGTGCATTTTGTGGCCGATGCCTTGTCCTGTGAGGGGGGTGAGATCAAATCTAATAGATAGGGACCATGTTTTGTGTAATTGGTAATAGCTACACTTAATTAACCATTTACACGCTTATTTTTATGGGAGGGGGTGTTACGGCCCTATGGGGCCATAGTGTGTGTTTAACCCTCTGTCAGGGTTTCAGTGCTGCGTGGTGATTGAAGGAGGGAGTAGCAGATGAGATTGGAGGAGTGGCATGGAGATTGGGGACACACCTGAGCCTCATTCCTCAAATCAACCAGCCAGCATAAAAGCCTGGAAGTGTGTCTGTGTGTGACTATTCTTGGTTAAGAAACTTTATTCCAAACCATTTTTGGGTGTAAAAAACATAGAGAAGGGAAGCTACCAAGCTGGTAGGGGCTTAGAGAAGGGAAGCCCCTACCAAGCTTCCCTTATCTATGTTTTTTACACCCAAAAATAGTTTGGAATAAAGTTTCTTAACCAAGAATAGTCACACACAGACACACTGGCAAAAGGATCTCAACATGTGATGTCTTTCCAGGCTTTTATGCTGGCTGATTGCCATTTCTTTTAATTCCCCTCTTTTGACCATGTTTATGTTTAGTTAGGGAGTAGACTGTCATTTTTGTTTTGGTTGGTGTAGTTTAGTTTGGTTCCTTTTCAAGTAGGGTGGAGTGTTGTGATTGTTGTTTTGGCCTTGGCTTCCCTGAAGTTTGACGCTTTCCCTAAACTGTTTACATATTCAGCCGCCGTAACTTTCAGTTTGATTGTGACAATAAATGTACACGTTTTTGTTATCCTTGTGTGTGATACTTTAGATAATGTTACTCCTTTATAGCCTCTAGGCGACATACTGGTATTTGGTTAGGAGTGATTGTCTCTCTAGAATCTACACATTTTGATTTGACTGGTGAAGAACATAGAGGAGGGTAAACTGCCCTCCGAGATGCCTCACCTGTGCTCTCAGTTCCTGTTTACGTCGCCTTAGTGAGAATCGACTGAGTCTATGCCACAGTGGTGTGGCATACAACTTCAAACTAAACCATATGCAGTTTGGTGAGGAAATGCGGGGAAAATTGGCTGGAGTTGGTGTATGATAATAATACATCAGACTTATATAGCGCTTTTCTGGTACCCAAAGTCGCTTTACAAAACAGCTTAAAAACAATTTTATTAGGAGCAAAAAGAAAACAAAAGAAAAGAAAACATTAAAAGGCTAAAACAAAAGGCTAAGACTTGTCATAGAGGACGAAAGTGAGGTTTGGTTAGGTCTGGGCAGGGAAGGCGAGTCTAAAGAGGTGGGTTTTGAGGGAGGCTTTGAAAACGGCAAGAGTGGGGGCAGCTTTCATGTGGGATGGGAGTGGATTCCAAAGGGTGGGGGCCGCAACTGAAAATGCCCTGTCACCCCAGGTGCGTTTTTTTATTTTTTTGGGGAAGTCCAGGAGGTTTGCGTCGCCAGACCTGAGGGAGCGGGAGGGTGTGTGGCGTTGGAGGAGGTCAGAGAGGTAGCAGGGGGCCAGGTTATTGAGGGCTTTGTAGGTGGTGATGAGTATTTTGAAGTCTATTCTATGTTTTACTGGGAGCCAATGAAGGTCATGGAGTACTGGGGTGATGTGGTCTCTGGATCTGGTTCTGGTGAGGAGGCGGGCAGCAGAGTTTTGGACATATTGGTGATGACAAAGACTGGTATGATAATCAACGTAAATCACCGTGAATGAATGAATGTCAAGAGCTGGAGACCAAACACCCTGGGTACATCCTCTCCCTCCCCATGGGCCTCAGTATACTTCAAACAACCTTGAATTTGACGTTGAAGCAGAATGACGGGTTTGTGTGCTGTATTTGGTTTCATACAGCAGTGTGTGTGCAGGCTCCAAGACACTCTGCAACTTCTACAGGTGCAGAGAATTTCATGACTTGGTGCATCACTGGCTGGTGTAGAACATGGTAAAAACACGTTCACAAGGCTGCACAAATGTTCAATATTTTCAGACATTTTTCAAAAATAGCTGATCTACAAGCTCACAAAACGTCACATTACGAGCTTGTAAATCCGCTGTTTTTGAATAGCGAAAGTATAAAACGGGTGTAAAGTGTTACACTGATTTTGAAGCTATTTTAACTCAGTTAGCTGGGGACCCCCTGGAATCCCCTCAAGGACCCCTGGGGGTTCCCGGACCCCACTTTGAAGAACAGTGCTCAGTGCTATACCCTGAGGAGTAGGGTGAAGGACCAGATGAACTGCAAGGAGCCCAGCCACCCCAGCTATGATCTGTTCACTCTGCCACTATCTGGAAAATGGTATCCGAGCATCAGGGCTCGATCCAGCAGGCACAGGGACAGTTTATATCCTCTGGCCACAAAACTCCTGAACTCAAACAGACTGTACAGGATTACAGTTTACAGATTCATGACCTGTAAAGATGCTATCAAAGTTTTATATTCCATTTTGCTATTTTCGTGTGTGTGTGTGTGTGTGTGTGCGTGTGTGTGTGTGTGTGTGTGTATACATATAGTATTGCTATTTTGATATTTATACTTACAGTATTACTATTTTATCTCATTTCATGACATTATCATCTATCATTTTTATTGTTGTACACAATAAAAATGAACTGACACCTCAAGTGAATAAAGGCCTTTGCAGACGGGGTGCGATTAGTCAATCAGTTCTTACCGCATGCGAAAAGACGCACGAATCGAACTGGGTTCGATTGAGAAAAAAAACGCATCGCCGCATCGCATCGCCGCACGGTAAATTCGGAGCCGGTGTGCATGAGGTCATTGAGAACCTTGTGTTCATTTAAAAAATGATATTGTCCGTTTTTTTCCGTGCGAAAAATCGCTGTCTGCAAAGGCCTTAATACGGACATATGCTCGCAGCGTCAGATTCGACAGTACGGCCTGTGTAAACACACCAAATTTGATTTAGCTTAAAGTATACTGCCAGCTTAAGTGTAGCTGTGGGATCCACAACCCTGCCTAGAAGCTGATGAGCTGAAACAAGGATGTGATTGAACGTGACTGAACGGTGGAGGCCTCTGAGGTGGAGGTGCGTATAGTGCATGCATGTGCACTGCCGTTTAAAGTAACATTCACAGTCTCACACACATCGCTAACATCAGGTACCTCAGGCGAGTACCGAACACAAATTTGCCAATCTAATCTTGAAACACTGGGCATAATCTTATTCCATTGGATATGATCTGTTACATAGAGGAATCAGAGGAGCACCATTGTGCAACGGAGAGAATGAAAGGCAATAATTTCAAATGGGATTGGTACTGAAGAAAACTAGCCAAGAAATAATGTCTCTCTTTAGAGAGGATATTGTGAATAAGTTCAGTCCAAATAAGGATAAGCCCTCTATCCTATTGCATAACCAGGCAGAAACAGAATCAAGACTTTGAATTTGGGTTTGGCTAAGAAAATAAAGGGCTTCTGTTTCTCCCCCTCTTACGGTAATTCACCTGTGAAGTACGTACACTTTTTTTTCAAACAAAATAAATAATCCTATCCTCAAAACACCCCTCTTTGTCTCAGCAAAAGGAGGCCTCGTCAGACCTCTGAGAAAAACGGCAACGTTGTGGGATATTCTCTCTGTCTCTCTCAGCGGTGTTCCATCCGTTTGGTAAACAGCCGTGTCCTACAGTCGTAATCAGAGGGTATTTTTTGAGGGATTTGCAGGCTGGCCAGGAGGCATCCGCTGGAGTGATCTCTAATTGCTAGAAGCGGAGGCCTAGACTGCCTGGCGCTCGTTTGAAGCCATCGGCAGCAGCTTCCAGCCAGAAGAACCAATGGGAGGAGGCTTCCCACTGAGGCCCTCGTTTTCTCCCCCCCCCTCTCTCTCTTTTTTCCACCCTCTACTTCGTGTTCATCACACTCTTTTTCTACTTTACTTCTTTCTCTCACTTCCACCTCCCCTCTCGCTGCTTCCCTCTCTCTGCACTCTTTTCCTTTGTCACAGTCCTTCTCCACCCTCCTCCTCTCCAACTCAATCAATGAGCCAGCAATCGCTCTATAGACAGACATCCTGTGCTCCAGTCGGCCATGCTCGATCCTCCATACCGGTGGCCGTTGGGGTTTCGGATATGACGTCACACGCCAGGGCTTTTTGGAGAGCAACTGGCAACCTGTTAACGGCACATTTCGGCCTCTCCGATATAACCCCACAGACCAGCGAATAATGAACATAATATACCACATAGCATGGGAGGATAATGAGGCCACTTAATTTTCTTTTCCTTTTTTCCACCTTGTCCAATGAGACGAGTGCAGCTGAGCTCTGCCAGATGGCTGGGATTTTAATGGCACCTGGTATTACTGTACTGTAGCCTTTCTCATGGTACAGGCTTGTGTATTTCCAGCCCAAAGCACCAATTGTGAGAAAAGTTATGAGAGAGAAAAGAATGATGACAAGATGAAATTTTAATGCCAAACACTATTCTGGACACACAATGAACACGTGTGTTAATTCCTGGGCAGGCAATCCACATGCAGTAGAAAAAACATTCAATTTACATACGTACTGTACAATGTACACCAACAAATAAATATAAACACATGTGTATTTAGACTTAATCAAACTCACACACAGAGCGTTTTTGTTTGTTAGGTTTCTCACTCAGTGTCTCCTTAGTGCCAGCTCCACAGTGGGAGCTGCACTTGGCCATTGGGCTGCCGATCAAGGTAAAGAGATTACAAACACACACAATGCAGCCTTCTGTTCCTCTTCCAGGAGCAAACACAGCCCATTCAGCCAGCAGAGAAACAGGCTGCAAACAAATTCAACACCCTTGCTCCTATCTGCACACAAAGCCAAGTAATTCCTGCTTCTCCAGGAACCAGATCTCTGGTCTGTGCCCTTCTCTGTGGCTCTGGCAGTCCACAGTTGCCTTACAACTAATCCACATTCACCCTCCGTGCCTTCATTCCCATTTCCCAATGCCGGTTCGCATTACTAATACTTGCATCATTCAAAAATAAGCACACCAGGAATTTAGTAATTCTGTAACCAGTCACACAGTCATTGTAAAGTCATAAGAATAATGAAAGAAAGTTTCCCCGGGGTTTCATCATCCTGTTTAATAGTTTCATAAACAAAAAGCTGATAGAAAAGGTGTTGCAGCTGTATTATAACAAGGGGTAAAACAGACATTGGTGCCATTCTCGTGTTAGTTGGATTGACACGTTTCAATGCACTGACACTGGGTTCTGGTAACACAGATCTTTGCAGTGCATGAATAAAAGAATCACATGGCACATGCAGGTTTGACCCAATTAATCAAGCGCTTATGATTTTAACAGCATAATTTTGCACTGAATTCTAATGTTCTTATTTGCATTGCATACGCTTGCCATCAGCGAAAGCTCACTAAGCCATATATTCCTCCTCAACATGAATCCGTACGGACAAATGTGTGATAATGTGGAGGTTGAGGAGGGGTTAATTAGAGAATATGGTTTAACCACCTAAACCCTATATACTTACTACGTAAAATATTTTATAACATGTATACATGTATTACATTTATTAAAACAAATCCTAATGTTGGCCTGTTTTTTTTTGTGAAAGTTCACCTATTATGACATAGAACAGGGACGCTAGGGTTCATATGGTTAATGAAGAATGGAGAGCAGGGAAAAGGACTGTGCCTCCACCTCCTTTAACTCACAAATTAAACCCTGGTGCTTAGGTTGATAGGCGTAGCTGCCATGCTGTCTCTAGTCCTCCCTCACTATTCATTACTGTCGCCATCTCCTCCTCTTCAAGACATCATTTGTCTCACCTCAGCAACACTCTCCTTGGCAACGGCAATTGTGTTTGAAAGTAAAATCACTTTGTGGATCATAGATCATACATCAGCCTGCGGGATAGTAGACGTACAAAAAGAAATGATAGACTTAGGCAGTCATTTCCGAAAATGTTTATTCTTAACTAATATTTTTCCGACTTTGGTCTAGCGGTGGCATAGTGAAATCTCGAGTATGGGGCACCAAGAGTGGCATATCACTATGACTCAGACATAACCATAAACAAACCCGATATGCCCATTGGCATATACTGTATGGAGACCCGGTTGTCCAGAGCCACAGATCCGACCGCTATGCCCATATAGGTCATGTGCATACAGTATATGGGACCGACCGACTTCAAACTCGGCAAGGAGTTGAGGGAGTGCAGTGCCAGCCGTCGTTCGGATATGCGGTTGTCCAGATTCGCAGATCCGACCGATATGTCCATATATAGGCATATATGGGTATCCAGTTGTCCAGAACCGCCAATCCAACCATGCCAATATATCAGGGATCTCCATATATGGGCATAAAAGGGCCAGACAGGTAGACTAACAGATACAGAGGCCGCCATATATGGGCACAAAAGGGACAAAGACAGACAGGTACAATTTGTACATTTGTGTCCGGGTAGCTCAGTCGGTAGAGCACTCGCCAATCCACCACAAGGTCATGGTTCGATACCGGGCATGGCTAACTCAGTGTATGAGTAGCACGGCTTGGGTGTGGCAAGTCGTGCGGTAAGTACTGGGAGCTGATGGTAGGTGTTGCGCTCCACCTCAGCAATCCATCTCCCAGGGGGCTAGCACACTGCAAAACGGGGATAGACTTCCGCACTCTGGCTGATACCGACAATAAACCTCTCCGACCTCAGATTTTCCCATTTTCAGTCCTAATTTAGTCATTATGCCAGTTCCAAAATTCCACACACTTGTGTAGTCTTGTCACTACTGACCCCTACTGGTTGTTCTTCAGACTGGTTGATCATAAGGATAGTATTGAACCAACACGCCTCCTCCGAAACTTCTTTTCACTTGTCAGTGAGTTGCTTCACCGGGAGGACGTAATGCATGCAGAGGAACATCCTATTCCTCACAGTTCAACACCGCTGCTGACAAACACCCTCGCTAGTACAGAGATGCTCATAGGCCTGCGTCCTGCGTCTCTGATGCACAATATAGTGAAAGGACGCATTCATGACACCATCGTGGCGTCCATGGGACGCACTAGAGTTGTCACCAACAACAGAGAAAAATATAGAAATAATTTGTAAAATATTTTTTTACCGCAAATATTTTACAAATCCATGGGACACCACCATTTTGCATGGCCACGTCCTACTTTATCCTACTTTATAAACAATAAAATCCACGTAGAAATCGTCTTAGAAAGACAATACAAATATCAATAATAATCCACGGGAGCCGCCATTTTGCGCATGCTCAGACCGAATTCTTTAGGTAACGCGTTTGCATGTGACACTGTCACGCGCAGTTGAAACACTGACGCTTGTAAATCTGCTATTTTTGGCTGCTTGGGTTCAAGTGGTTAATGTAAAAGAAAAAAAAATCATATCACACAATGATTTGGCGGACCCCCTGTAGTAACTCTGAGGACCCCCTGTTGAAGACCCCTGCTCTACTCTATTTAATCTAAATTAATGGATACGTTATAGAACTGCCCCTGTATTGTCATTACAGCATTTCCTTTAAATCAGTGGTTCTCAACCAGTGGTCCTTGAGGGGGTTCCAGGGGGTCCCCAGCAAAAGGTTTTAATACATTTTCACCCCTTTATCCATATTGTATATGTTGGCTATTCAAAAATAGCAGATATACTGTACAATAAATAAAAATAAAAGATTAATGTTAGTGTGGCACCAAAAAGATTCTGAGGGCAACACAAAACCCCCGTTGACAAAACCGTCCCGGGGGGCACCGAACGGGTCCGCACTGCCAGCCTGTCAGTCGGTAAACCCTGGATTGCACATGCGGCTTTCCTCCCGCAAACACGGCATATTGTGCTAGTGTGGATGCCTGACTTATTCATCTTGATCACATGACCCCAGAGATAATGTGTACCAATATGTGTGAGTTTTGAACCAAATCAGAAGGAGGGGTAGCAAAAGGTGTGTTTTGAAGAAAACGCGAAATGGTGGAAAATGTACAGTAATCTGGCACAAACTGGACCATGTTGCGTCATGATCCAAGGAATAAAGGGGAAAAATATGTTAATTATACGACCTACAGTTCAAGAGTTATAGGCCAAAATGTGAAGTGGGCTCTTGTAGTGCCACCGGGAGGCGATTTGGAAAATTTGGGGTGGAGGTAATTCCTAGGCCTAGTCCTTGTGGGAATGTACGTGTAAAGTTTCAGAGCAATCGGGCGCTGTGTTCATGATTTGTGGCATGATGTGTAAAAGGGTCACCGCCGCAAAGTTTGGAAGCCAATGGTAGCAAGTCGTAATGGAATATGAGGAATCTGACAGATACATCTTGTCACATGACTACAGAGTTAATGTATACCAATGTGTGTGAGGTTTGGACAAAATATGTAGGAGTAGTAGCAAAAAAAAATGTTTAGCAACAATCTGCCTCATGGTAGCGTTAAAACAAGCCGATTTAAAAAACGTTGGGGTGGAGATTATTCCTTGTGCGTGTAAAGTTTACAACCGATCACATGACTATAGAGATAATGTGTACTGATTCGTGTGAGGTTTGGATAAAATCTGTATGAATAATGTCAAACAAAATATTTAGCAAAGTTCGGCCTCCTGGTGGCGCTATATAAGGCGGATGTGAACATTTTGAGGTTCTTCCTTGGTCTCCAGGGAGAGTGCGTGCAAACTTTCACACCGATTGCTCGAACGGTGCCGGAGAATAGAAAGAGACAGCAAAGCTTCCTGAAATAGTGAATTTCTTCAAAAAGGACATTTACAAAGATTGAAGACTTATTTCAAAAGTGAGACCAGTCCAAGAGCTAAGATGCTAATTGTTGAGAACAACTGCATCACTGCAAGTTTCGGGGACGTCTGCATGGTTTTTAATGCTTTACAAACTCATTGGCATCTGCCAAACGTTCATTTCCTAAATTGAAGCTTATTAAAAGTTATCTGAGGAGCCCAATAGGACAGCAGTTCCCATGAGTACTAGCTATAAGTATAAAAATGGATGGAGCCCGTACACCGCAAATTGTGAATGCGTATTCCATAGATAATATATATGAGATGCTATGCATAGCCCTTTATATTTTCTCTCCATTCCTATAAATGTAGGTTAGGGTTACGGTAGTCTGTTGCCTTTTACGAGTGGCCTAATAATAATATACGTAATTGTGGTGTTCACAACTGTGCTACTGTACTGTTCATTGTTGCTGGTAATTTTAAGCATGCTTCAAAATATGTCTCTCATTCGCTATTGACATTAAGTCACCATGCGCTTTGGTTAACCACTTAAACCCTCTATTCTTGGTAAAACGGACACGACTTACAACTGCACTTGGACTGCTTTTTTGCGTCTACACCAAATCTCTTTCCCAAAAAATAGCCAATCTACAAGATGAGCATGTAAATCGGCTATATATTTCTGTTCCCCCCAGAATAAGCATGCTGGGGTTCAAGTGGTTAAGTGAGATGGGCTGTGGGGGGCCTGAATTGACCATTCTTCATTGGGGCCCGGTGGTGGCCTGGTACGCCAATGGCGCCGCCCAAGTTAAACCGTCACAAAACCCAAAGTCACACTTTAAAAAGAAAAAGTTTAAAATGCATATGTGACGGAATCGTTTTGTTCATGTACAGATTTTCTTCCTGCTTTTTCATTTCTGCTCCGCTCTCCCCTGCACAGAAAATAGGCGTTGGGAGAAGAAGGAGAAATGAAGGGGAGATAGAGGTGTGGCAGGAGAGAGGAGGGGAGGGGAGGGAGGGAGGCGTTGGGGGTGCTGCAGTGAAAGACGGAACAATAGCCGCCCTCTGGCATCAACCTCTGGACGGCCCGAGCTGCTCACCAAAGACACTGCATTCGGCCACAATGAGCGGCGGCAGCAGGAAGGGAGGCATCAGAGAGTTCAATTTCCAACACAATTGGCCTTATTCTGCTCCCGTAAATGCCAGGGAGATGTGCAGCTTGTGCCTTTGTGTGAAGCTTTTGCTTACAGCAGTGTCCTCCAGCAGGAGAATGGAATGGAGAAGAGAAGGGCAGGGGGCTGGCAGTGGGCAGCCGAAATAATGTCTCTACGTGTGAATTAAATGAAGGAAGTAAGAGATAGAGAGAGGGAGAGACAGCCAGTATTACAACAATGAGGAGAGGAGGGAATTGTGTTGTGTTTTCCAGCAGTTATTTCTCCATGCAGCGGTTACCTCACAGGGAGCTTGTGAAGGACAATGCAGCCACTACCGGACTGTACAGTATAGGATGTGTTGCCTTGTCCATGCCCAGGGCGGCCACAAAACATACTTGCAGTAAACCATGGCTGTATAATATCACTCTAATCTAAAGCAATTAAAAGCCAGTGAATTACATCAGCGCAGCACGTTCTCATATTGCCCACGTGACATTGACTTTCCAGTTCTCAGTACGTCGTTCAAACCTAGTGACCCACTCCCCCAGACTACATTATACTGTAAATAAAATACTGCATACACTGTACTTCCTGTACCACGGCAGCCATTATTTTGTCTTCTCTCACATAAGCTCAGCTCAACTCTATCTTCTGCTATTACAGCAGAGAGTAGCTACACTTACTGTATTTGGATGTTCCACAGGACTAGGGCATTAGCAAAATGTAACCTTTACAAAGACATATATACTATCTACAAATCCACCATTTAACTTCCACAATCCACATTATCAAAACCATTGGTGTTGTGTGCCTCATTCTGTTTGACATGCATGATGCAGAGGTGTTGAAAGTGAAACTGGTCAAAGTCACTCGCCATCTACTGTAGGTGCCTATAAGTTCATAGTGAATGGCCCATGTTGTTAGAACTGTTTCATTTGATAACAGCAGGGAGACATGCCTATGGTTCATTTAGGTCCACATTTTACACTTTAGATTTACCTTCTGATTTCCACTGCTAAATTGGGCATAATACTTCTGTATATATATATGTGCCAACAAAAAAACTAAAGTAAAATAGAGTTGTATAGTTTTGTTTATAGTTACCTTCATAGTTTTGGCTTTGTGAATTAATTCTGATGTCATTGGCTCATCTTTTATTGACATAATTTAGGAAAACACCTTGCAAATCATTACCTATTTGTACACTATGGAGAAAATGCATGCAATTTCCAAAGGTATTTAGTAATCTATTAACACATTCCCTGCCATTGACGTAGATCTACGTCATTTCAAATCCAACCGTTGACCGACATTGACGAAGATCTACGTCAATAAAAAAAAAATCATGTTTTTAGTGATTACGCTAAAGGGCACCCCCGCCAAGCTATGAATGATCCCTTGACTGCGAGAGAAGGCTTGAACAAGAAATGACGTCATCCCAAAAGAAGTCACTCCATCCACTCCAATGTTATGAGATGTAAAAAAACACATCTAGCTCGGATTTCTTATTTTTTTTATGAAAACGAGCCCTATTCAACTGCCAATAACAACAGAACGGACAATCGCGGTAACAATGTTTTTGTTCCAGTGGATAGAAGAGATCCTCCCCCTCCCCCCAGACAGCTTTTGTTTACATCCGTGTCCACATCGTGGCTTCCGTGGGTCTCTGTGGATCGTCAAAATAAGGTAAAAAAAAAAACACTGGCAGTGGCGGAAGAATGAATTAATGAATACCTGGCAGTGAATGTGTTAAGTTGCTAAGCCATGCATATACTGTACTGCAAGGGCCATAGAGCCGCAAGCAGTCGTGCAATGAGTATCACGGGCCTGAACAACACACTTGAGTTGTCAAGTGAAAAGCAATTGCTTAAGCTAAGAGGCAAACGAATGACCAGGGAAAGGAATACAACTGTAAAATCACTGGTTACAAACACCCCCTGCAGAAAGAATTGTCCCCTGCTATTGTTTCACACTTGGCAGGGATCTGTTCCCCTGCCATCAGAAAAATTGCCAGGAAGGCTGTTTATCTGTCATTGTCTCCATTTGAAGGGCATTGCAGCCCAAAGGCAAACACCTAATACACAGCTGAGTGTGGCAGCCATCGCCATTCACGGAGCCACTGGCAGTGCAGGAGAGAGGAAGAGAGCCAGAGACTCACAGATATGGAAAAGAGAGAAGAGGCCTTTCGTCTCAAAGCAGACCCCACACTACGTTCTGTCACAATAGATCAAAATGCTCTCAAAGTCATAGATCACTTCCACTATAGTTCACATGTCCCACACTGAGAGACTGTTTACCAGACTCACAGAGCTCCTCCACAAAGTGCACTCCCCCCACACACACACACACACACACACACACACACACACACACACACACACACACACACACACACACACACACACACACACACACACACACACACACACACACACACACACACACACACACACACAATAGTGCGCACAATGAGAACTGTCTGTACAATTTCATTGTACATTTATAAAGCTGCAGTGGGTTGGCCGCACAGTATCAACAGATGTCTACATCTATACTGGAGCTGCGTGCACAGTGCTCAGTCGCATTGACTGGTGTGAGATGTAGAGGGAAGATCTGTCTGCTCCCTGCTCCTGTGGAAATACCTGCCAGTACCTGTTGGCAGCGTGCATGTGCACATGCTCACACACACTCAGGGTATATTGCACGCACGCACGCACGCACGCACGCACGCACGCACGCACACACACACACACACACACACACACACACACACACACACACACACACACACACACACACACACACACACACACACACACACACACACACACACACACACACACACACACACACGAAAGAGAAAGTAATATGGTAACTATTAGCTAAACCAAGGAATCATGTCCCTCAGTGAGTACACTAAAATGCCTAAGGAGGGTCTTTGACAACATGCTGACCATTACACATTGCACACACGTGTTTATCAATGGAATATCAGGCCTGTTAGCATGCCTCATGTTTTAAGTTCTGGATGAGAATGCATTTTATTGCAGGGGATGCAACCTGTCTTTGTAAAGTCCTCTGCTTCAGTGAGGGGCCTCGGCTAATCTACGGTGAAGAGATGATAAGAGCCAAAGATAAATCCAGTGCTTCTCCCCGGCTCTTATCTCATGCTGTAATCTGACAGCACAACACCCGCCACTCTGCAATCTTTGCACCCTTTATGTACCTCTCTGAAACACTCAATAGTAGGCACACACACAAAGCACCATGCACACACACACACACACACACACACACACACACACACACACACACACACACACACACACACACACACACACACACACACACACACACACACACACACACACACACACACACACACACACACACACACACACACACACACACACACACACACGTGCGCGCCATCCAACACTCAAAACATTCTAAATGCAGTACCAGCTTATTGATTCCTTTAACATGCTGCTTTTTGCTAATCTATTCTGGGACAGATGGTTCAGCTGATACCATGTGAAGTGGAATTGTTTATCTCGTGGGAGAAATGACACAAAATGACCATTCTAGTCACACACTCACAAAGACAAAAGAGAGAGGCAAAAAGTGGGAAGAGAGAGTGGAAGTGGATGGTGCTTACCTCTGTGTCTGTTAGTGGTTTTATCAAACATAAGCATGGCATCATCTACCTGGAAGACAAAAAAAAAACATACAACCAGATAAATGGAGTGCATAATAGCACAGAGGATGAACAATAACAACAACCTGTGGAACAGAAAATATAGCACAATCCACACATGAACATTCTGACTCAAGAAAGTAGAGTTGCGGGGGAACGGCGAGACAGAGACATCGCGCCACAGGAGCCCGGGACAAATGGAGCCCGTCCTGCTCTCACAGCCACAGCAGTGGCATGATATCAACCATCATTGTGTCCAATAAAGCTGCACAAAGACAGACAGCGATTGTTTATCTTCACGCTCCTCTGCAAAACAGATTTCTAGGCACCCGCCTGCTTGCCATAATTCAGAAGAAGTGCTTAAAAAACAGATTGAGGCAAGCTCATTTGGCTGGTGATTTCGTCTGGTTGGGGGGGGGGGGGGTAATAAAGAAGACAGAGTGGCATAGAACAGAAGTAGTCATAGAGACATAGAGAGATGGGGGGGTGGGGCGGGAGGGATGTCACTAGGCTGGATGCTGCTTGCACTCTGTTTACTGTCGCTATAGGTGATGTACTGTGCAGGGATCCTGTGCCCTCGGGAGGATTTGTGTATCTGTGCTGTGCATAGGAAGTGTGTGTGTGTGTGTGTGTGTGTGTGTGTGTGTGTGTGTGTGTGTGTGTGTGTGTGTGTGTGTGTGTGTGTGTGTGTGTGCGCGCGCGCACGCACACACATACATGCGCACATACAGGCATGTATGCCCATGCGCATACATGCGTGCGGGCATACATGTGTGCGGGCATACATGCGTGCGGGCATACATGCTTGCCTTTCTGCATGTGTGGCGCGGTTGGCTGATGGAGCAGCTACTTTTGGGGAGCCAGGTGAGGGCGAGGACTAGCTCAGGCCGAACTGTCTGATTGGATAAAGAGGAGCGTCTGGACGCCAGGCGAGCCAGAGATGCCTGGCATATTGTCCATGCCATCCTACTGCCATTCATTTGGCATTCAGGATGCTGGCACAGGGGCTTTTACAATCCTGGTACCCATTGCACGGCTCACAAATCAAATGAGGCAAATGAGTGTTGTTGTTTTTTTTTAACCGTGCCCCTCCCGCAGTAATTCCAAAAGAGATTACGAAATACAGTTGGCAATAATTGCATGGATTCCAGCAACCTGCATCTATCTATTCCAGTTACTGATACACTGAAAAAGGCAACTCTAAGTCCTTGTAGTAATGAATTACCCTCTGTCATGAATTTACTCACACATTGAATATGTTTTATATACCATAGATGGTTTCAGTGCCGGAGAAACAAATATCACTTGAAAGATCAAGTCTTTAGCAAAGTTTAGCTGTGTCTTTATAGATAATCTGAGCTTCTAAGAATTTTATTTATTGATTGGTTGATTGATGTTTTTATTGACAAAAGTCATTATATTCTTATACTATATATCTTAGGAATAATGAAAAATCAAATCCTTGAAAAACTTTTTTGGTGCCTCCGAGCACTGCATGTTGGCTGGTGCCAACAATGCAATAGGCAATACTTTTTGCCCAGATCATTAAAACGTGGGTGAAGTGTAGAAGTTTGATTAATTTTGATTGCAAGCAGTGTGACACGCCTAAATAAATCTATTATTTAATGTACACTTTAAATAGCAATTAAATGCTGGGCTGAGGGACTGCAGTGGACTTTAGACCAAGTCAGAGCTGCCAACCACACCTCATTTTAAGGCCCCACACAGATTTTCACGCCTAACGTGAAAACGACATCTTCGTTGGTTGGAAACTAGCAATGAAACTGCATTTTTGCACAACTTTACAAGATAGGGCTCTTAAGTCTTTACAATATTACATTTAGTTCAGCCAATGTATGGGCTTTATTCATACTCAAGATTTGCTACAATGTATGTTTTGAAAGACTAAGAGCTCTGTCTTCTTTTAATGTATTTACATTTTTAAAATGTACAAATGATGATACAGTACATGGCAGTTATTGGGACAGTATTACACTATAAACCACCACTCCCAGTTTTGCTCTGTTGTTATATCAGAGTTGAAGGTGGACTGCTCGGTCAGACAGACCCGTTCCACATTGAACACAGATACTCTATAAGGCGGTGATGGATCATATGTTGTGGATACAAAGAGTGGATGCACATCATGTGACGGTCACACTTTAGCAGCTCGAAATACTATATATTTTCCCTTCTCTCTCTCTCTCTCTCTCTCTCTCTGTGTGTACCACCTCCAGACTCTACAGAAACATCTGTGCTTCACGGCTTTTCAATGCAGTTATTCAAGCAGAACACTGTGTGGCTCCATCTGATAGAGGGTTAAGGACCTCTTTGCTGCTCACAAAAAGACCCTCATGCAGAGGTGAGGCCAGGCTCACTCCAGGGAAGAACTCTTTCTCTGACTACCCCCCCCCCCCCCCCACCCCAAAGAAAAACACCTCCTTCCTTCTCTTTTCACTCTTCCTTTTCTCCAAGCTTAGAAGAAAGGTTCAAAGGATAATGGCTGTCTTATCACTATGTTAAAAGGGAATGGGAGCTCCAGTGAAGTGTCTGGCCTTTTGTCACAATGAAGAAAAGAGCAAAAGTCCATTTCAGTGTGGTATATGCACTCAAACACTTCACGAGCATTCAGAAGGTGCACTCTCCACAAAGAAGGTATGGAAGCTCTTTAACTAAACCAGAGTCAAATCCTTCTCCATTGAAGAACCTCCCAAGCCGACAGACTCAGACACAAGGCTGTGCATCGTTTTGCTGTAGCTGTTCGAGGTACCCTTCCTCCATATAAACCTGTATGACATAATCCACTTCATCTCTTAACTAGCTATGCCCTACTTTATACGTCATTGTACGTCATCAAATGTCTTCCTTGGCTCTGCTGATTTAATAAACATTTGAGAGAGCATCAATAACGCAGAGATGAGAGAGAGATGAAAAGGGGGTAACTGATGGAGACATGCCTGGGGTAGCGGTCCAGGCACCTAGGCTCTAATGTAGCCTTGCGTGTCGCGGGTTCCCAACGGCCTTTGCTGCATGTCACCCCCATCTCTCTCCTCATTTCCTGATAGCCTACTATCCTGTGCTATCAATAAAGGCATAAAAGCCACAAAGAAAAATCTAAAATAAAAATAAAAATGATATGATGTTAAATATACCTAGCATGTATAAAGTACAACCTATGCATTTAAGGACAAAGGAATTGGTTGTGTTCCTCCACATGCTAACATTGGTGTAAAGACCTCTACACACTGTACGATATTTGAAATGGTCGCCGAGTGAACAGATAGTTAAGAATTTCACATTGCACGAGTTTCTCTCTTGAAATCGGGCTAAATATATCGTTGTAATTCTCGCACGATTGATTGGTCGGCGACAGGGGTTCACTGATTGCAAGATATTTCACCACGACCAATAAATACATTTGTTTTTATTCCAAACGTCTCACGAAAACGTGAAAGGCTCCCGTGATATATGCGCGAGACCGAGACAGGACGCTAATGATTGACATTAAATAATTCTCAATTTCTCTGTATTTCTCTCTCTCTCTCCCTCTCTGAAACAAACGTTTCAAAAGTCAACCAGGGTGCAATTCAGATCAGAAACAGTGTTGCCGTGTCCACTTATTATAAGCGAGTTGCTTGTAAAAAATATTGGTGGTTGCGTTTCTTTTTAGCTTATTTCCAAAGTGTAGTTGCTTATTTGGCTTTATTTCTTAATGTTGTTTTTTCTTTGAAAATAGCTGCGACGCGTTGTGAGCTTGTAGATCGGCTATTTTATTTGTATATAGGTTTAAAGTGCTCATGCAGCCTATAGTCGCTTTTGTTGGGCTTGTTTTCATAGACCTGGTTGCTTATTTCTCGCGCAAAACCTGGCAATACTGTTCAGAGATACATACGTGCCCCACACCCACACACACACACACACACACACACACACACACAGCTCTCTCTCTGTCTGCAAGCCCTATTCCTCTCTAATAATAAACAGCCCCATCGTCGAGCAGGCTCACTCACTCTAACAATCTGTTTTATCATGTTTAACTAATACAGGACTGGACTGTCTGGACGGTAATATTGCGGTTCTATGCGGGAGGACTAGCCACGGTGCGTGGCTGTAATGTGCTCTCATTGGCTGTAGCGTGCACTAGATCGGGGCCGATAGCCACAATTATCCAACAAGTTTGAAATCTAAACGTTATCGGGAACCCCTCGCCGACCGTACTTTATCGGGGTGTTTCTTCTCGGAGTACCTTACACACTGCGCGATCAACACCTCGCCGAGGAATGCCCGATCTTAACTGAGATCGGTGGTTTTGTCGGCGAACACCAAAAAATATCCCCGATAGTGAAAATGGTGAAGTGGCCATTCAAGCCAAAGTTGACCATTTTAATTGTGCCAAGTTTTGAGAAATGTTGGGACCAATCGACAGATCAACGTATTATAATAAATATGTACACTATTATTTTCCGAATACAGTAAAAGCCACTGTCGGCCATCATTCTCCCCTTCAAAGGTCTCTAATGTTCTTTTACAATGCTGGCAATTAACAAAGATATGACAGTGGCTCAGTGACAATGAACCAATATTAAGTGACAACCCTTCAAGTATTCTTCTACGGAGGAAGTCAAGTCATTGTCTGGAAACCACAAGCTGCAATGCGCTGCATCCATGCTTGAGTGGTTTTTACAACTGTCATTTTAACAAGGAGTAGAGGGCCCAACTTTAGCTCCCCAAAATGCTTTTGTGATTACAGAAGCGGGTGGAAGGCAATACAATTCTGAAGTACAAGACTATATAACCATACTTTTCTCATGTTCAATGCACAGTTGAGTTCAAGCAAGCCGCGCTCAATGAGGAGAGGCACATTTTTACTTTTCAAAAAGGAATAGTCTTTTTTATAATGGTGAACCTAATCAGGAGGAAAAAATAATATATACTGGAACAGTGTGTGTGTGTGTGTGTGTGTGTGTGTGTGTGTGTGTGTGTGTGTGTGTGTGTGTGTGTGTGTGTGTGTGTGTGTGTGTGTGTGTGTGTGTGTGTGTGTGTGTGTACGCGCACACAAGTACACAATTACTAATAAACATAAAAGCACAAAGTGTGCAGGTACGGTTACAGTATACGATTCATCAGTTTTTATGACACCTAACCTCACAATGAAAGTGACATTTTTTTTTATTCAAGTGGTTTGGGGCAGCTGGCTAACATAAGTCCTTGCATATGTAATTACTAATGATAGTCACCACAGGCTGAATGTCACCACTTATTCCAGTAACTTTCCTTCCTGTTGACATTAACAAAATGGCTTGAGAGCAACATTTGAAAAAGACAATTCCTCAAATCTGTCAGGATTACATATTTATGAGGTCCCCTGCTCAGCATCCAAGGAGGTCGCTATGGTGATGCGAAAGTGATGTATATTCTAACAGGGAATTTTGCATGTCATGTCAGGATGCCTGCAAGCACTGTTGTAATGGTTGGCGTGTATTCTCTCATGGCAATGAGAGTAGCCTTCGGAACGACGACTACGCAATTACAAAAGCCCTTCATTTCTGAGGCCACAATACAAAGAGCTGCCATAAAATTGTGATACATTACCCAGAGAGCCAGCTGAGGCTTCTCTGTGATCGAGTAATGCCTCCAGAACACTCTTAAGCCCTTGTGTAGTAAGTATTTAAAAATGCAGCATTCCTTGTGTCAAAACCAAAAATAACACCACTTGTATGCCTCCCGACCATGTGCATAATCAATACAAAGCTGTCATACACACAAAAATCTTTGCAAATAATGGCATTTGCTTATTGTCAGTAAACTCAAATTGCCAAAGTATATAATATATATATATACATACATATATAATATATTTGTATAATATATATGTAAATTGGGGAGAAAAGGGGGGTAAAAAGCAAGCAAGCTTTTCTTGCTTTTCTCCCCAATTGATTCCTCCCCACACACATTTCTGTGTTGTCACTGCGGTTGTATCCTACTGACTCACCTACCAGTGAGGAGCCCCCACCGGGAGGACGTAGAGCCTTTGTCCTACTCCTCCCACCCAACACTGCCTGGTGACAGGTGCCGCCCCAGCCCGTAGGATTACTTGCAGTGACTATTATCACCCTCACCGCCCGGCTTCCCTCCTCCGAACACGGGCCAATTGTGTTCATGTAGACACTCGACAAAGCCGGATGCACCACGGTGAATTCGAACCCACAACCTTCACGGTGATGGGCAGGCACTTTAACACCGCGCCATCCGAGCGCACCAAAGGTATATTTGCTAAGATTGCTTACTTTGGTAAGGTGTCCTGAATGATGGGGAATGCATGTATTACACATTAGAATACCACAGTTAACGTCAATATAAGAGATTAACAATTGGTGAGATAAAAATCTGAAAAACTGTACGATGGATGTATTTTCATAATAATGTAAATAGCACAATATAATATGTACCTGTAAAAAGCCTGCACCTTTCGTAGTGCAAAGAATACTTTGAGACATATGTATGACTACGAGAAAAATGGCTTATTGCTGGCCATGAAAAGGCCAAAAATTACAATTTATATAAGTTGAAAAGCTGGTGCTTTCGTACTACATGGCCTTGGTAAGATGGAGAGCTTGGTCATGCCTTTTTGCGTCACTGAGGCTTTTCAAGTCAACACAGTATGCTTTGAGTTTGCTAGAGGAGCTTAACCTTGGCCTTGTCCGTCAATAACACCCGTCTTCTATTGCCATGCTGCAGGACACTACTCATTATGGAGTCATTTTATTAATAGGGCTTTCCTCTCCACACTCTTACAGAGTTCCTCCTGTTTCTGTCAAAATGGACTATGCCTCCAAGCCACATCCATGAAAACACCTCCCTTATTCTCAGGCAAGGAAATATTGGGGGTTCAATGTTAAAACAGTAATTGCAGAGGTGAGCAAACCATGCGCCCAGGAGCAAACAGTTTAACTCAGAGGATTCATTCGGAATGATGCCTCTCCACTGGCCAAGTCAATTGGCAGTCTCTTGCACACAGTAAAATTTAACCTTGAAAGTGTAAAAATGGACCCTTATGATAATAAATTAAAGGAGTGAAATTATCAGACTGGATTTCATTGTGTAGCAAACAGGCACAAAACCAATTCAAATCACTGTACTCGCCCTTTCTCTTCCCACAAAATGTCAACATAGTAATGATCATAGATGGTCAGGGTCAGAAGATATTCTGAAAGGGATGGACTACTAGGGAAGACTAGATGAAAATAGGTCATGGAGGTTGGAAAGACAGCACAGAATGAAGCGGACGATGCAAAGGATATAAAGAGTAAATTACAATTTACAATTTAGGCATTTAGCAGACGCTCTTAATCCAGAGCGATTTACAGCAAGCAAGGACAACACAAGGTAATACATCAGAATAGAAAAAGTAATTTAGGATCATAAGTAAACCAAGAACCTTTCATCAGTCTAACAGTAGAATATCCCAAAAAGTCAATGATCTGTACATCGAAACTATACACACCATAGGATGCCACGTCAACAATGACCTATGTCTACATAACATAAATTACATTTTAGCCATTGCATAAGCCTGCAAGGTTGTCGAGGCTAGAGCAAGTCCTACGGGCTAAATCTGCTATCTACTGTGTGCGTGCGTGCGTGCGTGCGTGCGTGCGTGAAGCAGGCACAGCTGTATTTGTTCATTTGCCAGACGGATCTGCATATCTGCCCTCTTTGTTTCACGGTTCAACAGTGTCTCATGGGGATTTGAACGCCTCTGCTCTGGTTGTCTGCTGCACTTAAACTTTCTCTTTCGAGGTGGCTCTTGCAGTGTGTCATCAGGCCTTGCTGCAGTGGTGGAAAGTAACTGTATATTCTCCTCTGTTTCATGGTTTGTTGCCTATCTGTGGGTTTTTGGCCTGGCTGTGGTGTCTGGTGGCTTGCCCTTTCAAATTCTTCCACCTCATTGTCACTTGCCCCACTGTCCTCTTCCGCCCAGACCCAGTGGAATTCAAATTGTCTGTTATCATCATCCATATTTTGCAGTTTAGCTGCTCCACCCTCTCAGTTAAAACTGTCAACTATAGTCATAATTACTCCTTACTACTAGGGGTGTGAATCTTTTGGTATCCCCTGATTCGATTCGAATTTGGTTCTTGGGGTCACAATTCGGTTCAAAATCAAAATAAAGATCGCAACAGCACACGTCTCTTCTACACACAGTGGTGTACTGACACATATACACATAGAGGTAGAGAGGGAGAGAGTGGGAGACAGAGAGGGAGAGAGTGGGAGACGGAGAGAGACAGAGAAAGAGACACAGATATACATAAGTGCATCCAAACGCTTGCTTTCAATGAGGACAGAGCCATCTGTATTTCTTCCTACTTCATTTTAGCAGCCAGCAAGTGACACTAGAAGCCACACTGCTTGTTGCGCAACAGCTATGGAAGCTGGGAAGGCAAGTAAGCATTACCATCAGCAAAACGTAAACATTTTTTTTTAAACTGTGATTTGATTCAGAATTCTAGAAAGAAAGTAAGAATCGCAATTTTTACATGAATCAATATTTCCCCCCAACCCTTCTCTTTACGCTCTCCAGCAGTGAGTGGGTCTCAGCAGGTGTAAAATGATGTCCCTTTTTGTTCATCTTTCCACCTCCTAGTTAAGTCACAAATTTGTTTTTATAGGTCTGACTCTGAGTGTTACTCGTTCTCAGTGACATAATTGACCACATGCTCTAACAAATCTAGACATCTGATACTATTACAGGTGTGTATTCTTAATTACTAATTACAGAGACTACTTATTCAGAGACAGTTGTGATACACTGACTGAGAGAACACAGTCGAGATATTGTTCACCTCCTCCATGCTGGAAGGAGAGGTTGGTGCCAAAGGATCCACCCTGAAGGCCTCCAACGACATACTACAGAAGAACTGTGGACTTGATGACATCAGCTACCTGGTTAGCACAGAGCCCTATGGAAACCTGCTCTGGCTGTGGAGGAACAGGTCCTCATTGCCCTGCTCTTTTACCCATCAGGACACACACACACACGCACACACACACGCACACGCACACACGCGCGCACACACACACACACACACGCACACACAGACAGACAAATCCTACATATAGTTAAGGAAAGTCTGTCACACTCTCTGTTCCACATTTTTCTCCTCACTGGATTGAGCAGTTGTTCCGAACGTACTTGCACACAGGCATTGACCATTAGCATTATACAGACCATGACGAAGCCTGTTTTTCACTTTTCCCAAATTCAAGCTGTTTATTAGCCTTTTTTGGAAACTCTGTCTAACTCTACGCAGTTTTACTCTGTTGTCACGCTTCTATGCTCCCAACCAGTGGGCAGATTTAAAGCTACGGGCTATACCATAGAGTTACTGTATGGGCTACATCGCATATCAATCCATTTTTTAACCATAATCTCAATTACTAAGCTAAAGTTCTTAGTCGGAGGAGATGCAGACATTGTAGCATGACAGGCAATAACACACTCTCTCTCAAAGATGGCACTTACATTTCAAGTCGTACACTTAGATTGGCTGATGTTAAAAACATAACTGACACAAGGAATCAACAACCAGACGTTGCAGATTACAGAGACATTTGAATGATGGAAATCCGTTCAGAATTACTTGCGGTACCTTACAAGACCATGGACAAACATTGTGCACACATGTTACAATGTATTACAATACATTAACAAAAACACAGTAGGCACAGTGCCCCATCAGAACATAACACATGTTGCCTAATAATAAACCATCCATGTTATTTACACATACAGCAAGTCAAGACCAATTTCTTCTTCACAAAACACAATCTAACAATACAGGAATTCCTTTACTCTTTTCTGTGCCCTCCCTGTGTTTCAACCTTGCTGCTGTTACTGCTACCTGAATTTCCCCCTGGGGATCAATAAAGATTTATCTTACCATATATATCTGTTAGTGTGATACTATATGCATTTTATGACCAAGTATTAGCTGTTAAATGTTGCAGCAATATAGTACTTTGATTCAGAGTGAGAATTCACAGGAACAGACAAATTCAAAGCAGCTTCTGTGTTATAATGTGACTATAATCTTTTCCAGTGTTAAGACAAAAATCCTATGATGTTTATCATTTACGCTTTCAACCAATCTTCACTGCCCCCCCGAGCCTTGTGATACATGTTTGTATTAATTAATTTATATTTCACAGTTACACAGTAGTTACAGTGCAATAAACTAACTGAGAGGATCCACTTTAACCACTTAAACTCCAGTACCCGTATTATGGGGAAAGCTCATGCAGAAAATAGCAGATCGATAAGCTCACAACACGTCGCAAAAATAGCAGATCTGCAAGTTCATAGCGCGGCAGAGTGCCGCGCTATGAGCTTGTAAATCTGCTATTTTTTTTATCTTGAAAATGTGTGCAAATCTTTGAATATATATATTTTTAAAGAAAACATTTGTAAAATGTTTTGTCCCAGGGACCCCCCCAGAAGCAAAGATTTGAGTTATAAATGTTTGCTTTAAAATATGTATATTCATATATATTCAAATCTTAAGTGACATAGATGCGTTCCCGGATTGAATGGGTCAAGGTGTCTTGTCATGTCAATGAAGTGAAGAGGTCAGTCTCTGCTTCCTCATTGTAACTCATTATTAGAGCAAGTGGCTGTGTTTGTCATCTTTTTGAATGGGAACCTTCCATGTTTGGCCATGTAACTGCTTGTAACATGGCCAAACATGACACATGACATCCCAATCGTATTTAAGAACAAAAACTAAATTGAAAACATATTAACAAACTGTTGCTACAGCATGCATGGCCTGCTCACATAAAAAAGGACCATACTTTGATGGACACGTTTCCATTGCGCTAGCTTGCCTTGTTATCATGTGTGAAGATGAATGATTAAAAAAATGTGTTCGCTTGAGTTGAATAGCATTCATTTCACTCACAATGGCAAATATTCCTAATACCTGAAGTGGTTTTGTTAGATTACGCTTAAGCCTCTTTTTTTAAAGGCCACTTCAATAATGTGACATTTCTCTACACTATGGGAGTGAATGAAAGCCAATAAAACCAATGTTTTTCCCCTTTTCATGCAAAGCACTGTCATCTGTCATGTGTGATAGCTCGTCTCTCTTTGTCAGCGCAAGTACAGGAGCCCCTATTTGAATATGGTTACACAGCCCTCTATTTATTAAAGCTTGGATTAACATGACAGGAAGTTTTGTCTGGGGGCTCTTTAAGATGGCTCAGAGAGGCAATCTGGTGACAGTAATAGGATCCAGCTAATATACTTGACTGATGCTCCTTTTCCCAGTGTTATAAAGAAGAACAATGGGGGCGGGGGCTGGTCGGATACAGCTAGGATTTGTATTAGCCTGTGTGTGTAATCAGCCACGTTAGCATCACCCCACTGCAAATGAGAGGGCTGAAGAATTGAATACATAAATAAACAGTAGGTAAGTAAGGTCACAAGGGTATCAATCAGGAAGCCTTTGTTTCAATTAAGCACATAGACAAAGGCAATAATATCAATAAGTGAGCTTGCACTTTACTGTCTGTCTATGGATAGCGATCAGTCCAAGGTTATACAAAGTGATCAAAGACATTCAGATCCTCCTACATCATACAAGCAAAACCACAATCACTCGTCCCTCAGAGCACTCTTCTTTTCCTCATCTACGTATACTTTGGTATCGAATCTGTCACTTATTTTCTTCTCTGTGATTTGTCTCTGGCATGCACACAAGACAAAGCTCACTACTACTGTAGCTTGCCAAGGTTTCTTTGTCCTTTTGTTCTTGCTTTTCACATTGCTGCTTTATGACAGGTGCACACTAAAATACACCTTGATACAGACCTTTCTGTATGTCCAACTGATGCTAAATAATTTGAGTGTGTATTGAAAGGTGGCCTAACATATCGATTCGTGCACATATCTGCTTGGGAAATAGAGGCAATTGTTTCTCATAGTCCCTTTGTATATACATTATATCTGCATAAAGCGGTCCAGGGATGATGTATTTTTGTAGCCAAAGCGAAGAAGTTTGCATCTTCCTGGTTCGCTTGACAAAAGAAGATTTTTGCATTAGATTTTTGATTATTGCAGAAAATAAGCTCTGCGGCGAATACAAGTTTATACCTGTTGTTCAGCAAGGTAATCTTCACAAATGAACACCACTTTTATTATTTTTGAATCATAAATGCAATCGCTAGAAGTAAAAAGCTAATGTTATGCTATACATTTTAAAGATGAACTGAAATTTTGAAGATATTTAATTTCCGTAAGGTGATATATGTACTAGTTATAGAGGAGCTTTACACGTCTCAGCCAATCGCAGCAATGGGGGCAGAACTACACCAGACCTTTCTTCATATATATATACATACAGTGCACACACAAACACATACACGCACGCACGCACGCACGCACGCACGCACGCACGCACGCACGCACGCACACACACACACACACACACACACACACACACACACACACACACACACACACACACACACACACACACACACACACACACACACACACACACACACACACACACACTGTAAAATGGGCCTGTAAAGGGTGGATTTGTACTCTCAGAGTTAAATGAACACTCAGGACTTTACTGTGTATGAAATCTGTTAGCAGATATAGGCCTACAGGTACCGTGCACTGAGATAGAGATGAATGACAGCCTCAGGTCTGGAGTTGCTGTGGACCTTTGACTTCTTGGCTGATAGTGCCATTTGCGTGCTACCGCGCAATCTGCTCTGTGAATGCATTTGACAGCGCCCTTTCATTTTGTTTAGGTGGGGAATTCGGCTAGGATTGTATTTAAAAGGATATGCCAGTCACTCTCTCTCTCTCTCTCTCTCTCTCTCTCTCTCTCTCTCTCTCTCTCTCTCTCTCTCTCTCTCTCTCTCTCTCTCTCTCTCTCTCTCTCTCTCTCTCTCTCTCTCTCTCTCTCTCTCTCTCTCTCTCTCTCTCTCTCTCTCTCTCTCTCTCTCTCTCTCTCTCTCTCTCTCTCTCTCTCTCTCTCTCTCTCTCTCTCTCTCTCTCTCTCTCTCTCTCTCTCTCTCCCCCTTTAGTGACAGAATCAATTAGAGATAGTTAAAGTTTAGTGGCTCAGTGGGAGCTGCATGTCTGTGGGCAGATGAGGACGTCACCATGGGCAGCTCCTTCGTGACACCCATCACAGCAGAGTTATCAGTTGATCAAAGTGCGACCACCCACACTGGCTCCAACGGAGAGGTCAGAAGCCTCTGGGAGATTGATATTTCAGTCCTATTATAGGCCTCATAACTATGACTGCTGTTGAGTTCTGAGCTGCATTAACCTATATTCATCAAAACTGAATCAAAACAAAAGGTCATGCCAACATAATCAACGAATATGGTTCAGGGAGGCAACCAGTTATGTTTTTAAAATATCTCTTGGTGTGTCGTTTTACTCAGATTCCTGAACATTTTCTACTTATCACGGGTGTGTGGTGGGAAGATAAGATATACTGTACCAACAAGCATGGTTGTGGTTTGCAAAAGGATTATTATGTCCACATTCAATTATTATTGTTTTATCTTTCATGTTGACTTGGATGAGTGTATCTGTTTGTATCTCTGGAAGTTTCCAGTTTGGCCGTCACCATATGCTGCAGACATTCATTGTGGTATAACAATGACTTAAACAGTATAGTGCTCTTTTCTGAGCAGTAAAGCTGACTCTACTGTGCAACAATGTTGAAAAGGAGAAAATCAGGTCATATTTTCAACTCTATGTCTGTTAAGAAACAAAGTCTTTAAAGTTATAGTTTTCTATGGCCACAGTTCTCTATGGGCTTGCCAAGAATGATGCAAAGAAGCTGTTCATTTTAACTCGCCAACATTAGTTTGCTAGTAACTACATTATAATTTGTAATAATATCTACCAATGAATTAGCTAAAGAAAAAAAATCTCTCACGCAGATGAGATGATGCAGAAATGATTGAAGTTAAATACATTCCTGGTTTTCATAAAATACCGGGAAAACTTTAATTCACTATTGACTAAACACAATAGTTCAATAGATAGAAAAAATACTGTCTTCATCATTAAAGTTGCGATTTTATAATGTGTGTGTGAGTGTGTCCCAAAACAAAAGATTTTGTTAAGGTGTTTTTTTTGTTTTTAGCAACTCAGATAATTGCTCTTTTTGATTGGAATGACTAATGAATGAATTGTTCTGGCCACTGGAGGAACTGTTGCTGTCAATCATTGTTGACAATCTACAACCCCCCCGCCCCCCATGTGGGTTACCTCCTGCTAGATCATCGCATAAAATCCATCTTTCATACAGTATGATAATCATTCATATTTACATCATCATCATCAATCCCTTGCTTCTGTCATGTACTGTTAAGTCTGCAATCCTAGTTTTAAAAGGAAGCTGACCAGTTACATCTCCGTCCGTGAAGTTGAGCCAGGCATTGTTATGTAGATACTTACATATTGTTAACTACAGTACGTCTAGTTATGAATGGGAGATGTAGTGTGTTACAGTACAGTGAAAGTAGACAAGTGACAGACAGACATAATGTGCATTTGGGTGAATGAAATTTGACACATTTGTATTCGTTATACATATGTTGACTTCTGTAGGCAGAAATATTGTTTTGCTCTGAAGTCATGTTTGATCATGCAACCTTTACAGTGAGATCTCAGGTCCCTGGACTCACCAATCTGGTGCATTTTAAATTGGTGTATTCAATTGGCTAAGATATAAAATCCTGGGGGAAATATTCACGTTTCTGCAGGTACAAAGATTTTACTGGTCTTTTCTATCGATCACGCTACCGCCTATAATATCGTTGCTGTCCGGCAGAAACCAGCTAACTCCATTTTTCTGCGTTGATGAAAAAAAATGTAACCAATGAAAAGTATTAAAAAACTCCATTGGATCCTCAAACTTTCTGCTAAACCAGCTAATTGGCTGGTTTTGCTGACTCTAGGCTCCACCCCCTTTTGACCTCCAACCTCATTGTGAGCTTGGAGGTCCATTCAGCTGTTTTTATCAATGATGAACAAAACCTCCTAACTCCACTTTTTGTTTTGTTTTTGTCATTTCCTGAAAAATGAACATTTTGGAGTTTCTGCCGGACAGCAGAGATATATTATTCTAATACTTGAATGTGTTACCAATATCACCATTAAAACATACAGAAAGAATAAAGTTTTATGCTGGGGACTAATATTTTCCTTTAGAATGGATTATCTAAATGTTTACACCACCCCTCGGTTGAAACTTGCATCTGGCTATTGGATCAGATCAGTCTCTTACCATCTTTAAGTGACTTATCTGTTTATTCTGAATTCTGATTATACTTTCATTCCGATATTAGTGGAATATTAGGGTCCATCCATGTACAATAGCTAAACACAAGTGTCACGAGGAGAACTCCTACAGGAACAATTATAAATGTGATATACTGTATATTGCTTACACTCAGTGTAATAGTCCATGTTCTGAGTTCAATAATATCGCATTTGCAACATTAACTTCAGTGCTCTTTAAATTGGTGTATTTTGCTCAAGATTAGATAAGAATTCCTTACTGGCCATTATATTTATGTGAAATAAATATTTCTCTTGGCGATGCTGTCATTATGACTGAAAGGGGCTGATAAATTTCACAACATTGCGGACAGCATGGATGTTGTAATGTGCAGGGTAAAATGCTGATACAGAGCGCTTCAGTAATATGAACCCAGCTCATGATCCATACACGTACTGTACAGTGTGCTTTATATGATGTATAGTTTTTCTTTTCTTTTAAAAATCAATCTCATCAGCTCTTCCAGGGGCTGTGACACTTGCCATTTGCCTGTCACCCTTTGACAGTGCAGCACTTTTTCATTTTTCCTCAAAGCATTGATCTGAACTATCGTGCTTCAGAGAATCACTGTGTTTGTGCAGTAAATATATTTACTACCGTAGAGAAACTGGCAGTATGTATTATGTTCTATCTAAATTAGTTCACCAGTCACTAAGCCCTTTATAAAGGAGAAATCGATTTGAATATTATGCCTTCTTACTACCCAGCAGACAATATGCAATCCATCACACCTTAATGGAATTATTTTGAAAATGTCAAATGACTCACCATAAATATTTTCATTTGTTTATACAATGAAGAATATTATACAATATAACTTCCATCAGGATATTGTTTTCTGGAGTCAGATCAAAGCAATGAACTTGACATGTTTATTCCTGTCAGCAGACGAGTATAACTGCATACACACTTTACATTACTGGGGAATCTAAATGACACGTAGCCATCATCTTTATTATCTTCATCAATATATATATATATATATGTGTATATATATATATATATATATATATATATATATGTGTATATATATATATATATATATATATATATATATATATATAGTCCATAGTAGTTCATGGACTCATTATTGCTATTGCTGAATAAATCACATTTAATCAATATTCGTGGGTGTCATTCAGGGTAACAAAATGTAATGTAAAAAAATATTATTAAAATGTTTAAAAATACTCTTGTCATTAACATTTATGCCCGGACACTAGCTATACTGAGTTAAATTTTGACACTTTAGAGCTGTAATAACAGAATCAAATTAATGGTTTGCAATACAAATATTTCTGGGTCAAAAGAAGGGTATGAGTTGAGTTATTTAATCTTATATTTATACATATTTGTGTATTCAGTGTTTCAGTTTTTTTGATGGCCTCCGGATAATTAATGTGCCGTCTCGTCTTTGACCCATATATTATTAACAGCTAAAAAGAAACATTCCTAGTTTTTTAATGCGGTGCGAGAAAATGACGCAATATTGTAACGATAACACAGCTGGTCCAGTTTAGATAGGGATTTAGACACAAAACATGTGTTGGGACTCGTAGTGTAGTGATAGTAACAAGGGAACATTTTGGTTATGTTCAGGTAGTGATTTCATTTTAGGTGAGGTTAGTCAGTTAGTACGGGTAAGTTTGGGTATGGTTAAGATTAGGGAAAGGATGGGGAGGGCAGTGAGCCTCGAACTGAGTTGGAAATTGCATATACAATGTTCTAAGGGCATCAAGCTGTCCACAGAACGTTTTTCTATAACTCTAACGAGCACAGATAACTTGCATGTGTCAGCCTTGGAAAATGTGTTCAGAGTCAACCAGTGTGGAGCCTTGCCTCCGAGTCTCCTCTCTTTCCTTCATCCGGTGGTGGCTTCCTGATGCCATCTCTGCCTCCCTCGCAGCCCCTCTGATCTCTGTGTCAACAGGCGACAGAAGCAACGCATAGCTAACAGCTAAGTCAGCCCATCTGCAGCATGAGCGTTCTACAAATTCATTCAGCGTGGGCAAGACTTGCTACTGTATGTGATTTAGCTAATAACAGCTGATCTCTTTACATCTGACATGGCGTGTACAGTACGTTGGAAGGTGCGTTCCATGGCAAATGCAGGCGACTAAGAAACTAAATCTACACATACTGTATACTCAATGTAGAGTGGCACAAGAGAAATCAAAAGCGACTCTGACAGTGGGCAAAAATGGAAATGTATTCAGTTCATCAAGAAATGTCACGGAGTGTCTTCGCTGGCTCCCTATCGTTGTCTGTATCTCTGCCGATGGGGGTTTATGAGCTGTCGCTGGCCCAGGTGGGAGGCCTTGCTGCTGTCCAGCTCAGGTCCCAAATTGAGTCTGGGTTTGGGTTCAGGGAGATGCAAAGACCCTATGTGGATACTCAATGGAGTAATATAATTGACATATACTAAATCATCCCCCACCCAAGCACCATCCGCCGTTTGTCATCTCTCCCTCTCTACCGCTCCCCCTTTCTCCAAGAGTTTGTCAGGGTTGGTGATTAGCTGTCACCCTCTGCAGAAGTAGATAACACCCTGCACGGCCTGTCTCCCCTTTGGGAGCATGCACACATGTAAAGTAGGAAAACACACAAACGCATGTAAGGAACACACATACAAAGGCCCATTCTAAAAATGACATGTACAGTCAGAATGAATTTGACTGTGAATTTACTGAATTTTGGGGTACAAATCGACCCAAGTTGTGCTCCTCCTCAGAGGCAGTGTATTCAGTTTACTCCCCTGTCAGCTTCAGTGAGTAAGGTGAGAAGAATCCCAAAGATAGACCATGCAAGTGAGTGCGGCCCATCCTCAAATATAGCTCACTTTCAATGCAATTGCAGTCCCTCAATTCCGTAGTAGTGTAATATAACTGTTTAAAAGTCTCCATGTGAAAAACTGGAAGCTGTATGAATGACTCCATCCTCTTTGCAGAAAGTGCAAACCATCTAAGAACAACTAAACCAATCATTCCAACAACAGACCACAACAGAATCAGATTCGATTATCTCCAAGTCTAAAAAAAAGCTTAGGGACTGGGATTGGGACTGGGATCTCACAGGGACCCAACACAAATGTTGCTGGTGGTTTTTAAATATCAGCGAGCAGGAATGGGCAGTAAAAAAAATGAACAAAAAAACAACAACTATGGGTTAAACAAAATCCCACAATAAACCGGATGTAGCGCACCTGAAGCATGTGTGATCGTGCATTACTTTAGCTTGATATGAACACATTTACCTTATGGCTAAATGCAGAGTAATACATTTTGAAGCTACTGTAGGTATGTGCATTATGCATCTACTGTATTTAATAACCTATACCGTCAAGCAGTAAGTCCAGCCGAGCCCACTGTGTCGCTGTCCGTGGTGCTGTAATGGCAATATCTCAATCTAACTCTTGTTAGATTGAGATTTAGTTTGTAATGTTTTGGGGTGGGTCCTAGACAGTTCTTCTTCTCGGCCGTATTCCGATTCTTCATGTCGAAAAACAGGTTTTATGAGACATTTATCAAGAGCGGACAAATCTTACGCTGCAATTGACAGGGTACACCTGCTTGATAAATCACATGTGGACGTGGGCGTAAGCTGATTCCTGGGCTGAAATTGAAGCTGTTTTTTACGTTCCATTGTTAAATAAGGGCCAGTGTGCTCGTATTTATTTTACCAAAATCTAATCAAATTAAATCATACAGTGCCATTACAACAAATCAATAAAGAGGGATAGGCTCAATTTGCCCTCTCTTTGAATATCACCTGTCGCAATGCAAAGAGGGATTTAAATGCAGCCGATAAAACCCCAATTTGGCTGCAATCCTTTTTCTAGTCTGCCCTTAGATCTGCTTAACTCAAAATAATATGGGCCAACCGCAGCATTTTTGCAGGCAGTGCGTCACCACAACACAACAAGGGGAGATCTCTTGGGAGAGATGACACCTTGGTTATGAGGAACACGATAAATAAATAAAAAGTAAGTAGGGTGACATGGGGTATGGGGCTAGGAGACGAAGCTGAGGCTGCAATGAGAAAGAGAAATAGAGTGAGGATGATACATGGAGACAACGAGATGGAGATAGAGATGTGTTGAGACGTTGCGTGCACATGGTGAAGGGCAGGGAAACAGCAACATGATAAACCCTTCGGCACACATTGGCTTTTAAGACTGATTTGGCAGCTCAGCTCCATGTCACTTGGCAGGCAGCAAATCATGCCCCCAATCATCTGTTGATCAGTGACTTACTACATGGCCTTTTATTTCAATTTAACACTCTTGGATGATTTGCTGAGGCACTTGGAACACATACAGTACAGTAAGTAGGGAATTGCAGGCCATTCGCCATTAACATATGGCTGGCTGTGATACAAATGGCCATTCAGCTAGATTGGAGACAGGCAAATCAAAGCACGCTGAACCACACTTACAGTATATGGACCACGCTAATGCTCATTAAGATTTCATTGATCAGCAACCATAGAGTCTGCACTATACAGTACACTGCACAATGCTGAGTTAATCTAACTCTGAGAGCATACACATGCAACCAAATGGACCCTTATGAGTTGCCCATGGATAAATTAACACCAAAGATTTAACTGCTAAGGAGCCCATAGCACTTACAAACAGAGGGATTCCTTTTGAATTCTATGTGATTCGAATGTGTAACTTCTAATCCCATGCCAGTAAGACCTCAACAGACCCAGCAGAAATTTTGACGGATAAACACAGCTGACAGTAATAACATTAATTGTGTGGGTGTGTTTCATTAGGTGTTACTGTGTGTCAGCAAGGACAGCTCCTGTATAGTTAACTTTATTCTGGCACACAGTAAGGGTATGGTCACAAATGCGCAATGGGGAGTGGCCACTGGCCAGATCTTGGCAAATTGTCAAATGCGTCAAAGTTCAACAAAGTTGATCTCCATGCAACAGCACTGCCACAGCCAACGTACCACAACCGGAAGCCCCAACCCTTCGCTCACATAGAATGGAAGTGAATGGGACAAGACTCTTTCAGTCATGCATGTGTGGCCGTACCCTTACACCTAAATGACCCACACTCACAATTAACGGTATTACCAAAAGCAGCATTTACCCGTCAAAATGTCTGCTGTGAGAAGGGTCAACTGCTGTCAGTTATCCACCCAAACACCATTGTGTAGCAAAAGCGCACCGTCTCCACTGGGGATAGGAATAAAGTGTAACTGTGACCAGACAGGAAAATAATCAGTATAATCCAGATCGAAGGCCTAAAGGGTTTTATAGATTGACGGCATAGATTTTCTCACTGACTCCATTTCTACCTGGCTTAGGTCTAATTCAACTCAATTAAGTCGACCCGTGAGCCCAAGATTTCACAGTGAAAGCAATCATTCATCTTCGTGGCCAGCCACTTCATCTGGGCAAAAAGAAAACGAAGATGACCTCCCCATAAGCCCAGCTCTGCACATTCTCCGTACACATCATTAAGCCTCTCAATACACTTTCAGCTGCAGCATCTCTGTTTCAATTACTACAGTTGACATCTAACAAACAGGCCTTTATGGATGGTCTGACCTCACACTTACTTGAACAAATCTGGGCACAGCAGGCGACTGCACGGTTTTGTGTGAATTTGTTCAGTATTCTCCCCTATCCCCTCTAGAGTTAGGTTAGATATCTCTTGGTTTCAGTACGATTTAACCAAGGTGCAAATTTGAGTTTTGGATGCTTACCGTTGACGTCCCTGAAGACGGAATTAAAATAAAGGAGTTTTAGAGGCTTAACCCTGTCGTCCCTGAAGACAAAATGAAAATAAGTGCATAGGAAGCTATGACTGAAACAGAAAGCATACTACAGAAACTGCAGCACATGACTAAACGGCATGTGCTGCTTACGGTAAATACTAAAACTTTAAAAACACAGATTGAATAAGAAACGCTTTCATAGCAGAGCTCCTATTGAACTGAGAGCTTCCCTGAGAGAATAAAAGAAAGCAAATAGCCCACATTCAAAGTAGAAATAGAATTAATGAGTTGTTGTGAATAGACCTGGTTAGAAAGAAAGGCAGCCCTTCTATACATATAACCTTTTGTTTCTGGTCAAATTTATATATTAATGGATGCACAAGAGGGTTTTTTTATCGCCTTGTCTGCAATCACACATTTCACAGAAGTGTAAATGATCCCACATGAGGCACAGTGAATGGCGCTTTGATCTGCTATTTCGCAAGCCAGGTTCTACAACAAAAGGAACGAGAATCCTGAGCTCAGACTAGCCTCGTGTGATCTAGCATAACCTCTCTCTTTCTCTCTCCATCTGATCCTCCTCTGCTCCCAAGCTGTCCTGACAATCAGCGTGGCTGCCCACACCTGCCCCCATTGAGAGAACACAGACATGGGCCTGGACCCCCCAACGCCCTTGGTTAAAACATATTCTGTGTTAAACCTAATTTATGCTTCATTGCGTCAATGGCGTTTTTCACTGTACATGTATTTACTGTACATGGATGAGGTTCAGATTGAACCGATAGAATCAATAAAGCATGCAGAAAATGCACAGATAACCACAATAATTAATGAATTGACCCTATAGTCTAATACAGTGGTTTTCAACCTTTTTCGCGTCAAGGACCCCCAAATTGACACATATTAGCCCACACGGACCCCCATTTGAAAATATATGCCAGGGACTCAACCATTTTGATATCTTGGGGGTCCCAATCTACACTGTATCATCATTATCAGTGTTCATTTAATTCTGAGAGTGTACAAATGGAACCAAATTTGGTTCCATTTGTACACTCTCAGAGTTACAGACATATAAGGGTCAATTTGGTTCCTAATTATTAATTTGGCTGGGGACCCCCTGGAACCCCCTCAAGGACCACTGGTGGTCCCCGGACCACTGGTTGAGAACCACTGGTCTAATAGACTCTGAGGTATACCTCTGGAAGCTTTGTTATACTGTGGCCACATTTGTTATATATTTTCTTTATTTAAAAAAATCTCTTCAGAAGAATATTATAAAACACTACGTCCAGTGATACAAGATCACATTTCTTGAAGTCACTGATACCCTTCTGTCCAACAGTAAGAACTTAAAGACACTGACACCGATTCATGTGTGATGCAAGTTTCTTCCACATGTCAAACAGAGCACTAGCCGTCATTCTCATGCGATTCTACCAGCAGACTGGCTGATTTAAATTCCTGTGAGCGTCTAATAAAACCACTCTGGCAGTCACCTCCTAGCTGAGGTCTGTGCAGGACAGAGGGAAGTATCACAGGAAAAGGTGGACTGACAGCTGCAAGGGTCTGACCCTATCTTCATCAAGACTCACTCCACTGGGAGAGGGATGGCGCAAGACAATGAAAAAAAGCCCTTCGCTGATATCTTTGTTGAATAGGAAGCGGAATGAAAGCCTTCATGGCGATGTTGACCTGGGAGAGATGTGCCCGAATTTGACCGTGTAAAGACGGGAAATAGGCATTTGGGTCACTATGGACACCAACAATGCAGCAGTGTCTCCATGGGTGTCTGACAAAATTAATTAGAAGAGGAAGAGGGAAATATGCCACAGATCACAGATCATGCTGTGCAAAATACCTTCCCCTGCTGTGATCTGTGGCCTCTATTGATCGCCACTAAATGCTCCTGCTGGCACACCATGAAATATTCATATTTCAATACTGACAGGCAAAATGTTTAAAAAATGTAAACTACATTTAGTAAAATCTCACAGAAAAAGCAACAGTAAGTCCCATCAGAGACAGTAGGTGTGACCTGGGCCGTAGCGTGACGGTCCAGGCACCCTAGGCTGCAATGCCGGCCTGACAGTGTGTAGCGGGTTCGACTCCCGTTCTCGACGACCTTTGCTGCGTGTCACCCCCCCCCATCTATCTCCCCATTTCCTGTCAGCCTACTTTCTCTACCCCTCTCTAAATAAAGGCATAAAAAGCCACAACAAATAATAAATATATAATATAATATAATCTTTACAAAAAAGAGACAGTAGGTGCAGTGCAGTATGCAGGGGGGAACTGCCGAACTGCCACCCCCCCCCAACATAAACCTAACCCCACTACTTCCATCTGTTTCTCTCCTGCTTCTTCTGGACTAGCACCAGGTTGGGGCTGCTGTTAGAGAATAGCCAATAGGCTACGGAGAGAGGAGCGGGCGTCAGCCATCACTCACTGGTCACTAAGCACACAATGGCATTTAGACAGCTTTAGCATAATACCGGCGCTTAACCCTTTAAGACCAGGAACGCACCTCTGTCATTTTAGATGATGATGACCGAGTGCCGCTCTATGGGCTTGTACTGTAGATCTGCTATTTTTGACAAATCATGAACATTTGTGCAAATGTTTTTTTAAGCGGACATTTGTGACTAAAATCTTTGCTTCTGGGGGTCCCTGGAACTAAATAGTTGACAAATGTTCGCTTTAAAATGAAACAAAATCACGATCTTTCAAAAATAGTAGATCTACAAGTTCGTAGCGTGGCACTTGCGCTATGAGCTTGTAGATCTGCTATTTTTGAATAGCCCAAAGAAATCTAAAATGCCACAGATGTGTTCCCGCCCGGTCTTAATGGGTTAATGTGTGCTGGCTAATTTGCAGACGGGCTCGATGTGAACAATCTCCCTGCATGTTCTGGATGGGCGCGTGGCCTGATAGAACGGTGCACCATTAGACTCTGCAGGCTGCAGGGCCCCGGCCGTTAACATTACTATGTGCAGCGGAGCATGGCAAAAGGCAAGGGGAGGCAGCGTCTTGCCAAGTTCTTGTGCCTCTCCAGCACATTGCGGTCAATGTGATGATAACACAGATACAAGGCCATCAATATTGGTGGAGGGAAGAAAAAAGAAATCGCCCAGCAATTTTCATAACATCCCCATTATATTCACAATCTGTATCAGGCCTGGTAATCACTTGACTCCAATGGTTTAATTACAGCTCGGCAATGACTACTTAACATGATTAGATGTTATACCTTATTGTTGCGTGCGGCATATTACATCAATTATATTAACCCATTTAGACCTGAGGCCGGTTCTAAAACAGCTTCTAAATCCTAACCTAAGTTTTCTGAAAAACTTCAAATATTTATTCAAAGATTACAACAAATGTATGTTGCTATATACTGTACATAGCAACAAGAACCCCAAAAGGGGTTCCCGTCCTGAGAGGTATAGTTACAAATAGGGGTTCCTGCCAAAAATGGGTTAAGACATTATTTTCATGGGGGTGCAGTCTCGGCATGAAATACACACTGCAGTGTGTGTTTGAGTGACAGGGACTTCTTAAGGACTTAATTTTACGAATGAAGTAATCAATATAAGCCGCCGCACATCACGTCACAGCCCACAGTGAGCTGTAAGGTCTTTTGCATAATTGCAATAAAAAAGTGTATTGGCCTGACTGATTGAATTCAGTCTTGGTAATTGCAGCATAAACAATGTAGTTGACTGTCACCGCAATCGTGCCACTGTGCTGTCAACAATCCAGATCCCCCCCAAGCTAGGATACTATGCAGATCCTGTGTCTGCCATGTAATAAACATAATTACATGGTGTGTGCGTGTGTTACCTGTGGGGAGCGATGCGCACGCGAGCACACACACAGAAACACCACGTGAGTGCACACACACACACACACACACACACACACACACACACACACACACACACACACACACACACACACACACACACACACACACACACACACACACACACACACACACACACACACACACACACACACACACACAGCATCCCCATCCTATTCTTGGTCACCTGTCACTCAGCATCAGGGCTGATGGGAAAAGCCTGCAACGAGGTTTCTCATCTCTCCAAGACTTCTCCCCCTGTCACCGCCCCGCCCCCATCCCTTCCCTTCTCTACACCATACACTGGATATCCTCTTCCATCCGCTGATCCGTGCGCATAAAACCCCACTCTCCAACACTAAAACCTGCATCATCTCCATCATCCACCCAAATCCCAGTGACCACTATCCGTCGATACGTCCAATAACCTCTGCCCAGCACAACCCTGTTCTGTTCAACACATTCTCCATCTTTCTACCCCCTGCCGGTCACCCCCCCCACCTTCCCTCCCCTCCACCACCTCGTGTCAGACTTCAGCTCGGCATGCATCCTGCCAGTGTTAATGTCTCTGTCTCTCCTGTGTGTTAACCACAAGCCCCTCGACGTCCTGGCGCAAATCCAAGGCACTCGCATCACAATAGTAAACAGAAGGGGGCTTAAATGACAACAACAAGGAGGGATTTAGGGGACGACGAAGGCGTAGATTTGTGAGCGGACTGCCGGCAGAGATAAAACGGCTTCTGGTCTAAATTCCACATGAATGACTTTCCCCCCTTTAGTGTGCATTATGAAGGTAATGGACCCCATCATAGTATTTGTTCTGCTTTAGAGCTGTAGCCCATGATTTATGCCCCCGCAAGTGCATATATTTCACGTCAAGTGTACAGGCAATGCTTCTGGAAAATATAGGGGGTTATTCAGGGACTGTATGCGGTTTAGTTGGTGGTGGGCGAGCGTACTTGTGTGGCAGGAGCAGCGTGTGATTGCGAGGCGAACAGTTAGAGAGCTGGCTCAGGAAAGGTTAACCAGCATGTGGTCTGGTATGCTAATGCCACTTCCGTGTCCCTAAGGACACCCAACACACATATAGTACAGCCATACAGTACAGTACGCTCTCTAACACTGTGTGTTAGTTTAACACTGAGAGGGTATACATTTGTACAGGGTATATATGTGTACACTCTCAGAGTTACAAAGGGATAAATTAACTAAATATCAATTAAGGATAGTGACAGTGTTTACAGAGATTAAGAAAACATGTCTTCTGCACACGGAAAGAAATACACGAGCTAAACTAAAGTGTTAGTTGAGTGCAATTATAACAAAACAAATAATAATTATGGTTATTATTCTGAGCTTAAAAAGACAGCGGTAAAAATGTAAGTAAACAAAACCCTTCAGTCAGGGACAGAGCAGCATAACATTTTAGCTCACCTACTTATAGCTTACAGGAAGCAGATACATATCTGTCCCTGGAGCTATCTGACAGCTAACATTTCACTACTGCTGTTTTTCTGACTTTATCATCCAATCGTGACTTTCAGTGTGCCCTTTACAGAGCAGCTAGTATATGGCCAGATCCAAAGTGAGTGGGATCCAAAGTTATACAGCCTTTAATAAAATAAAAGAGACACTTTCTGAACAAATATACTTTGTAGTATATTCTATAACAAGAGAAAAGGGGGTTCCACCGCGCCTCAAGACAAATTCAGGCTGTTCCGGTGCATCTCAGGAGCAGGACTGGTAAGTATGAAGAAGGAAGGCACTGGAGCAAGCTCGGACAGTTAAAGCCTTTTTAATAGTAACAGGGTGCAGGCAAATAACGTTTCGATGTCAAATCATCTTCATCAGGTCATTGATGACCTGATGAAGCTGATTTATTTATTTAACCATATGATAGCCCCAGAAAGCTAGGCCAAATAAAAGCATAAGGGCTACTGTTTCCACATCAAATAATGCATTTGATAATTAAGAATGTAGCAATAGAAGAACGCTAGTATTATTTATGAACGATTCTGACAAAAACAGGAGGGGAGGGGCATGTAGAAACAGCTCTCTCACTCTCTCTCTATCACTCTTCCTCGCCCTCTATCGATCAATCAATTGTGCGTGCCACTGCCTTCACTTTCGCAGGCAGTGACACAGTCACAAACAGACAGACACGCAACGTGCATATGAAACCATGCCATGTTCACGAGCTTTATTGACCCTATGTATTAAATACTACTCACTCTCACTTTTGTCAGGCACAAAGTTACAGAACACAGACAGATACGCACTGCCCAACTCGGTTAACAACACAGACAGACTACTAGAGAGAGATGTGCACATTTGCGTAACTTTAATGTTTATTTACTGACATCAAATTTACCTGATCACTCGTCATCGTGTTTTCTCTCTCTCTCTCTCTCTCTCTCTCTCTCTCTCTCTCTCTCTCTCTCTCTCTCTCTCTCTCTCTCTCTCTCTCTCTCTCTCTCTCTCTCTCTCTCTCTCTCTCTCTCTCTCTCTCTCTCTCTCTCTCTCTCTCTCTCTCTCTCTCTCTCTCTCTGGTCATTGCAATGAAAGTTGTAAACATTGTGACAACTACTTTGACATAAGAGGGAGGCAGGGCTTTTGCGTATGAGTCAGATCACCCGGCTCACGGGCGCAACCATTTATCTAACAGCAAATAATTAAGTGTTTAAATTATGGCGAGTTACGAATGCAACTCGGTTTAATTTCATCCACGGTCCTTTTCCATTGCAGGAAGGGACATTGAGGGGAAAATAAGAAAGTTGAATTAATAATAAATAGCCTAAAAGATAAACCTATTGTATTGTATGTGCATTTGAGGTGACAGAGCACTATCTAGATTTGCCGGAACACAGCAGGCAGGTACCGACAAGCACAATATAGCAACACGCCCATGGTAATGACCCTTGCGCAATGCTAAATCCCCAAATAGTGGGTAACGCGACTTGGGCGCAAGATAGGGCTGTCAGGCTTTTATCGCATTTTATATCGACATTTTATTATGGGTTTCTGCAGCCCATCCAGTCGATGTGTCTTTCCAAAGAGTTACCAATGGAGGCCAATATCTCTTGCCATGCCATTATAAACCAAGGCAGAGTGGCACCAAAGTACACTATTCCATGCCAACAAATCCTTGGAAAAGGCCCACTTTATCCTACACAAACCCTCCCATGTCATATTCAAGATCTTTGAGAGGCTTCCCTCTGGCTAGTATAAGACTGAAACACGTTAGCTGTGTGCCTGAGGCAAAGTGGGCCTCCCTACTGAAACTTGTTCTCATTGAGCTCATTCGCCTCCCACTGCATTACACTAGGGCTGCATTTTGGTACATGTTCTCCATGTCCGTCTAGCTCAACTCTTTTAATGGCTACTTCAATATTTTTGCCATTATTATTGAATTTATACCACTTCAGTATGCGTCTCATAAAAGGCTACTGCTCCGCTTCACTTATGCGTATTTATCTATCCATTAATAAACTTAATCATGAATGACTACCATGTTGAATAATTCATGTGTGGCCAATGTTGAATAGGCGGTATACATCAGCTTTCTTCTTTAAAAAAAAGAAAATCCATTAAGAGCTTCTGATGCACCGCTGTAGGCTATTCTTCACCCTCCATCTACAGACGCTTCTCGTGCACTTACTCCAAATTAAAATCCCCACACGCATGCACATGGACACACAAGCAGAAACACGTCTGTACGCATGCATGCACACACACACACACACACATGTGCACACACACGCGCACACACACACACACACACACACACACACACACACACACACACACACACACACACACACACACACACACACACACACACACACACACACACACACACACACACACACACACACAAACAAAGGCCAAGGAGTGTTTGTTATCACAACCCCATTTATTAAAGCTGCTGTGAAGGTCCTGGCAGCAAGCCAGGGGGAGACATGACTTTGGGGTCCATTCATGTCCACATCAGCACAGTGAAATGTTTCTATGTGCTGATCCATGACAGACATTATTGGACAGCCCGACTGTAAATCCTCCTTTATCACTGTCACATTCTCCAAAAGGGGGAAAATAAACAGGTTTTTTTCCCACTTACCAGATTGCCAACATGCTTCAGCCAATCCAAACACCTGCTGCAGGATATTTATTTTTATTTTGGCTTTCCAAGACACGTTTGGATCGGGAAGGAGACAAACTATAACTGACGTCTTATCTTTCCGAGGACTCAATTGCCTTCGACACTGTATTGTACTAAAACCGAGAGGGTAGGGTAACCTTGAAATGGACAGTTCTAGAAAAGTTACAGAATCACTTTGGAACGTGGATTTCCTAAATAAAGGCAAGCATACAAACAACAACTAAAGTTTTTACAGTGTGTGTGTGTGTGTGTGTGTGTGTGTGTGTGTGTGTGTGTGTGTGTGTGTGTGTGTGTGTGTGTGTGTGTGTGTGTGTGTGTGTGTGTGTGTATATATATATATATATATATATAGTATATAATATACTGTATATATTTATAATCTAGTTTTTCTGTTTAGAATACAATAAAACCACGTCGTCACCCGTTTGTGATATTTGGAACAGCACTTCATTTGCAAAACAGAAATTCACATATATTCACAGAATGTTTAAGACATGTTGAGGAAGGGTCACTGCATGTCAAGTGGGGAGAGACGAGCTCAGTATCCACAGAGGAATAAAAGCTGACCTAGCCTGCTCCTCTGGTCCACACCACCATTACTGTGGTTCTGCATTACTCTCCCGTGAATTAGGCAGAACACACATGTACACCAGCAAGTGTGCAAAAACACAAATAGCATTCACACACACTGAGATGGAGCTCATAATTACCCCAATAGCTACTAGTAGCTACCCTTCCACATAATCAAGATCTTTTAACCCATTAAGACCAGGGAAAGCGTCTGTGTAATTTTAGATTTCTTTGACTATAAAAAAAATAGCAGATATACAAGCTCATTGCGCAGCACCGAGTGCATTAATCGCTATGAAGATCTGCTATCCACCAAGATCCACCCAAAATGATATGTATTTGGCCGCGGACCCTCATTTCAAAATATGTTGTTCCAGGGACCCCCCAGAAGCAAAGATTTGAGTTAAAAATGTTTGCTTTTAAAAAAAATATATATACATTTTCACAATAAAAAAAATATAGAAGCTCATAGAGCGGCACTCGGTGCCGCGCTATGAGCTTGTAGATCTGCTATTGTTTTATAGCCAAAGACAACTTAAATGACACAGATGCTTTCCCGGTCTTAATGGCTTAACACCACCTCTAATCAATCGCATAAGATCAAACACCTTCAGCTAAATTAACCCCCTGCATTAACGTAAAGACGGGCTCTGGCTCATAGCATATGCCTTGAAGCAACACCTTTAAGCAGCTTTGCTGCCTCATCACCGCACAGTATGAAAGTCAACATGAGGTACAGGCACATACAATAGATTCAAAATCGCAGGAAGTCAGTGATTATGAAGCCCAGGGGTTCAATAATCATTAGGGAGCATTATAAGCCTAATTTACATTTTTTTGGTCTCCTACAGTCTCTGTGAGAGAAACAACTACAATAAGCTTCGCCGGTCAGTGGAGGCCTAATGCATTTGGTAGGAGCTGATAACGGTGCTTCACATTAATATCGAGACCTCAGGGGGCATTGTAGGGCTGCAGAGAGGGAATGTCGGAGTGCTTTAGTTGAAACCAGATGCAATGACCATTTTGCTGCTACAGAACACATTCTCTGATCCATGTACATTGAAGCCAGCAGATCATTTCAGATCATGCTTCATTCAGGCTTTTCTCAGAAAATGGATCTTCAGTAGGCTTTACTGAAATCGATTGTGCAGCCAAAGGCCTCGGGCTATGGCGCAATGGTCTTCTGCCTAGCAAAGCAGGGTAGAGATAAAGGGATGAAAGGCTAGGAGTGGTCATGGAGGGGAGTGATTTTGGTATTGGGACTGAATATCTTCAGGTAATAACTACAGGAGACGGTTGTACATCTCTTCTCTAAGGAGGGGAGGAGACACAAGATAGAATGTATGTATGTACCTATCAGCTTTTGTAACTGCTGCCTCAGGTCTCCGATACATTTTGAGCAATGACTAATCTATCTGTCTGTCACAAAGGCCTGCCGCTCTCTCTCCCACTTTCTTTCTCACATTTGGTTTCCTTATTTCTCCTGTCCGTTATTCACACTCACTCATATTTCTATCCTTTCTTTTTGTTTTGCATTCAATTTTTTTCTTTCACACTTTCACACTCTCTCTGGCTGTCTTATTCTATTTCAGCTACTCTCCACAATGCAAAGGATTGGGTAATTGGCTTCTCAAGACTTGTTACAATTAAATGATGTATGCACCAATGGTGAAATTGTAGCAATTTGTTGCTTAGGCTGGCCTAGGCTCAGGTGAGGCTAAGGTGTTGTGAGGTTTTTAACATTTAAAATGTAAAACTGTAAATGCAATTTGGTAATAGCTTTATTTTAGCTTTTCCAGAATATGCGTATGCTTAACGAACTTTCATTTTCAGAAAAATAAACTACATGAAATGAACATGAATTCAGCCAGCTTTAAGATTTTCTATGCAAAACACATCTTCCTCTGTCCGTAGAGACTGCACTACTCTTCCCCTACAACCAACCTATTCAACATTTGTTGCTCATCAGATACTATTCATTAGCCACTACTTTGATTAAATAGCATCAACAAAACGTTTTCACAAACTGTTGAAAATCGTGATGTGTACCTGAACGCTTTTGCATATGTGATAATTATAAGTACTTTTATCCATTTGGAACTTTTCTTACAGTTACTTTTTTTGTTGTTGAATTATTTAATTAGAAAAATTAAGATTACATCGTTTTGGCATACACCAACACTGTAACTACTGTAGGGTCAGGCTTGATGTTCCATGGCCATCTAGAATAGGCATCTACCCAGACCCCAGGATATGAGATGTGTCTTTCAATCAACCTACTGCTCAAACAGCATAGAATCATATAAACATTTCCCCGTTTCTCATCATCCCATATTCTTCCATCCTTATTTTAATGATGAAGCGGTTTGCACAGTCCTGGTAGATCTAAGGACCAGTTAGAACACACATGATCTCTCTCTGCTTTGAACATTGCTGTAGTTAGTTGACCTAAGGCGTTGACTAGCCATGTTAATAAAGACTTTTTAAACGTTTTCCTGATGAAAAGATTCAATGCAATACTGAAAAAAAGAAAAAAAAGAAAAACACACTGTACTTTTCGTACAGCTCTGTCAGTTTTTTTTCCCTACTACAATTTTGCCTCCTACGTATTTCCAAATGAGCAACTACTGTAGTGATTACCAGGAGGCTACTCTTTTACTCCACGTGAGCATCAGTGTGATTTTACATTATAGTACTGTGTGTCTTTCTTTGAACAGATCTCCTTATCCACCAGTAGACCCATGAAGGGCACCCTGGGGCTTCCATCTGCCACACGTGTCCACTCCGTGCTTTGGACTGGAGTAGAGAGACCAAGCCTACAGTACAACTCTGTCAGCAACACTGTTCATCTCCTTCACAGCACGTGCAAAATATGAACACACCTACGTGAATATATGAATATGTGAAAAAGGCGGCGTTGTTATTCACCTGCACGTACTATGCCAATTCTGCAACGTCCTCTGTCCAGAACCCACAAGGTTCTGCTGACCAGGGCCTTTCTGACATGCTAACAGCGGCTGAGTGGGGGCACAGGTGCTACTTAGTGGATCTTTCACTGAGAAAGAATGACCTGTGCCTAGAGGTGTCATGCCCCCCAGTCCTGACCCTTTCAAACCCGTAATCTCTTTGGAACAGTCCATTTGGACACGTTCAGAGTTAAAACTAACACAGATAATTGGTTGGCACAGCGCCCTGTCATTTCCACCACACTGTGGTGGCCAGCAGGGGTCTGCCACTCCATGTATCTGTCTGTCTGGGAGGCAACTTAGGCCCATCTGCAAAGCTGATAGAGATAGGAGGGGAATGGTAGAGAGGCATGTAAAAAAAAACATCCTACTCTATGAAGTCTCGTTTTCAGCCACCTCTCCACACTTTTCCTCCGGTTGTTAACTCTTGAGATAACTTTTATCATCCCATCTTCCATAAACTGGCAATACAGTGACACTGTAACAATTGGGGAATCTTATTAAAATCCAGGATTCAGTGCATGAGGAGGTTTGAGCTGGACGGTGATCACACATTTGACACTCCTAAGGCTGGGTTGTTGGACACCAATAAGCCCGCCTCAAAGCAAAGGGACCCTGAAGCTCTTCCTTTGATCTTTGCAAGTAAAGTACTGGCTATCTCTGAAAGTGTGTGTGTGTGTGTGTGTGTGTGTGTGTGTGTGTGTGTGTGTGTGTGTGTGTGTGTGTGTGTGTGTGTGTGTGTGTGTGTGTGTGTGTGTGTGTGTGTGTGTGTGTGTGTGTGTGTGTAGGGACACAGCTGGGGGGGGGGGGATATCCCCCCACTTGAGAAGAAGAAAAAATGTAAACTTTCACGGATATGTCACGGTCTGTCAAAATTGGCTAAAGCAGTTCTAAATTGCCATCTGTGCCCACGTGTGCGCGCACACGTGCATGCATGCTTGTGATGAATTACAGGGTAACAGCCCCTAAAGAAACATACACCTAAGGGAAACACCTAGACAAAGTTGCAGAAAGAGATCATATTTTGTTTTAGAAAATTACACAGGACATTTTCAGCTGCATTCCCGGGCACACACAAACTTTCTGCAGTTTTTCTTTCTTTCATTTGCATTGTTGATCAACTACAATCTCTATAACTCTTATCCACGTCATTTGACATCTACGGTATTATAATGTGAGAGAGAGCACCTATTCTTGAAAACAGTATGCTTTTGCTTAGTCCTGTTTTGAAACACCTCAGCCGGTAGCACTACTGTTATAATAATGTGTTTTAGTGTTTACTGCGATGAGTCAGCTTAATCCCTTCAGGACCATAATGTCATACGGAAACCAGAGGACAGGCAGTGTCGGGGTTGACGTCTGGTGGAGCCAGGGACGGCTAGCTAAAGTTTGCATCTGAACAACAAATTGTGACATTTTTAGAATATGTCAAGCTCAAGTCTAAAAAGTGGTCTTCACTGGGTAGAGCTGCAGGGCTTTCAGTTCACCTCTAATGGGAAAGACGGAAGAAGAAAAGTGCTATTTCTGCACAGCTCAATGTGATTGTTAAGCATTTATACATTATAGTATATTAGCTTTTGATAATTTAAATAATTTTGGGGCAGGGCTCCCAGCTATACAAATGCTATACATTTAATTTATTATTATCATTATATATACATCATTATATTATTATTAAATCTAACAGTATATCATGAAGTAGGCTAATGGTTTAATACTCTAATCCTAAGTTAGTAGTGTACAGTTAATTCTGCTAAAACAAAATGGCAGTCTATAGAAATAGTCCACACTCACAAGGTGAATTTTCTCAGATTTTTTTTATTTACCGCAGCAGCAGTCATGACAAACAGACTTGTTTCAGCTACTCAGGCCTTCAACGCTGATGAAGGCATAGGTAGCCGAAATGCGTCCGTTTGTCATGATTGCTGCTGCGGTAAATTACAAAATTCTAAGCAAATTCACGTTATTAGTGCGGACACTAGTTTCTATAGACTGTTCACTGAGAGTCTGCACCCGTCTATCCTTCTCTTAATCAATTGACAGTAGGACACGCTCAGCTTGGGACTTCTGTCCCCTAGTATTTGAAAACAAAATGGCAACCTAGAGACGCAGTGAAATGCAAAACTTCTATGCCAATTTACATGCCAGTTTAAATACCAAGAAATGTAATTCAGGGACATGAAATTACATAGCCTAGACATGCCTTCTGATGCGGTTTCAAATCTAGGCTATTCCTTCTATGATGAATAGTTAGAAGTTATGTATGATTATGTGTTAATCAATAACTGACCTTCTTGACATCTGCCTTTGGCCACCAAATTGCACCATACATCAGATATTGAGTTTGAGATCTAAAATACAGTAGCCTACTGTATTAAGTTAAATGGCTATGTGTGGTGATTTGACAATAATATACAGTAATGACTCACTGCAGACAGAGTGAAATACATACATAGGCTACTTTTATGTGTTAAGAAATTATTTTGTTTACAATCCAAAATCTAAATTATTTTCCTCCCATTCCACAGTACACAAAAAAAACCTCACTGACACAGGCACATGGATTAAAAAAATATATATTGATAATAGAATAATATGAATGGCAAGAGGTACAGAAGTGAGTGATGGGGTATTCAGGGGTGAGGAGTGCAAATATTTTCATCTCACAAAAACAAGAGGACGGTTTGTCTGCGTTGTCAACATTTCAGAAAGAGAATCGTTGATGCAGAGACAGTCTACTGGTATATCACCGATATGCTGCAGGTTGAGTCTGCTGTCTACATTAATTAATTCAATCCATCTAAAATGCAGTATGAGTGGGTGGCCTACAGTGAGAAGAGCACTTCAGTGCCCCATACTGTGTCCTGGGGAGCAATACTGACAAGAGGACTCAACAAGCTACAGCAACCTTAAATAGTGCACCCAAGAAACACACGATGCTAAATGAAATAAATTAAATAAATGAAATAAATAAATAGCAGTAATTACAATACTGTTAATAATTATGGCATCAACTGAAAGAGGTTCTTCATTTTGTAGGAAAACACAAGGACACAAGAGTCATTGTTCTACAATACTTTTCCAGTCACACCATTAATAAAAAAAATCACACCCTGTGTGAAGGTAGCGGCGCCTTTGATACATTATGTCATCGATATGTGTTTATAATGTGTTTATAGCCATGTGTCACGTGAAGCTTGACCAATCACTTTGTTGACGGGTCTGACCAATCAGAACGTTGACGGGTCTGACCAATCAGAACGTTGACAGGTCTGACCAATCAGAACGTTGACGGTGAACACGGACAAAGTCAGGTATAGAGCAGGATCGCGCCGCTAAAAACAGGGATGTTTATCTCTGAGACCTGAACACTTTTGTTTTACCCTCTACGGCTGTCCACCAGAGACCTGTACAAATTACAAACCTGTTGTAATGTTGATACATTAGCTTTAGCATCAAGCATTACATTGATCCTTCTCTCTGGTCCCACCTCTACTTCACTCCTATTGGCTGGTATAGCTCTGATTGACATCGATGAACGCAAATCTGACAAAGTTGTAATTGATGTTTCAACTTGAGAACAGGTCTGCGCTGTACGCCAAAAAGAGGTCTTTCCATAGGAAATGAATGACAAAACAGTGCTTGTACTTTGTTGACCGAACTCTGGTGAACACAATGGCCCTCATTCATCAATCTAACGTAGGAACCAGCACAGATCTGACAGCAGGAATCATCTCGTGACAGGGTTCACATGTGATTTATGAAACAGTCGTATTCCGCCAATCACAGCGCAAGAATGGTCAGAAACATCTCGCCTTAAAATGTTCTCGTTGTAGTTTCTTCAAGTTTACGACATGAAGAAACAGAATATGGCCAAGCAGAGAACACTGCTTCAACAGACTTGAAGATACAATATTTTAACATTGCAAATCCAAACGCGCCAACAAACAAATGCCATTTAAAGAAGTCAGAAGAACGCGGGGTGGAAAAAGTCATGGTCAACAACAGCATTGAAACTGTAGAGATCACTCCCTTCTGGAAATCAACAACACTTTAAAGTGTTTTTTGTTTTTTTTACCAGAGCCCTATTTTTAAATCATTTGGTCCACAAATGATAAATTACTGGAACTGGTCCATTTGTTCAACGCCGGACGTTTCGCGTCTGGAGGTGCAAACTATCTAATTCACACTTATATTCTTACTGTATATCTGTCTGAAAACACTACAGTGGTCTCCAGGGGTATCTCTCGTTCTGACGTGCCACGGGAGTTGAGTTGTGTCGCAGGAAGGTGGCAGGGGTTTGTTATTTAGACTACATTTGCAGAAATAGAGTGATGCAAAAACAAATGTGATTGTTCAATATGAATCATCAATTTGTATGAATGAGGCATCAACTATAAAATATTTTGATGCAACATACTCACTGTCGATTTTCCGCATTGTTTATTCTTCATGCCCCAGGGTGTAAAGACCTTTGGATTTAAATCAACGCTCCAAATTTTACTATGCAGTCTCTCATGACTTTTCCAAACCATAAAAAATAAACGTTTTAAAAATGGGCCCTTGCCAGCGGTAACTGGCTAATTTCTCCCTCTTGCACTCTGATTACATCTTATTGCACCTGTCATGCTGACTGAGAACATAGTCTGCACCATATAATTATCAAAGTCTGATAAGTGTGCACTTCAAACACCTACAACCTTGCTAGAGTATATCAGACCCTCTAGCAGCATGTGCTGGTGTTGGACAGCGTTGAGGTGACTGTTCTGTGTACTTTAAGTAAAAAATCTTGAATCAAAGTTCATGAGGATATTTGTCAGTCTCCAGACAAAACAAAGCTCATATTTGGGCAACCCGCATGACATTATCAAAACAGTCCTGTGCCGAGTTCTTACTTGGATGGAGTGTGAGTGTGAGAGGCAGTTATCCAATCCCCTGACACTGTAGTTATCATCTCTATCAGCCAGTGACATTATCACTCGATTTTGGTCATAAAGCAGGCCCCACTCCAGCTTTCAACAAACAGTCATTGCTAGACACCTCCATCATTATTACATTACCCCATTAAGACCTGAAGCCGATTCTACAAATGTCTTCTAAATCCCAACAGTATTCTGAAAAACGTATGTTTCTATATCAGTGGTGCTCAAACTTTTTCATGTCAAGGACCCCCAAAATGATGTATTTGGCCGCCGACCCCCATCTCAAAATATTTTGTTCCAGGGACCCCAGAAGCAAAGATTTGAGTTAAAAATGTTTGCTTTAAAACAATATATACTGTATTCATAGATTTGCACACATTTTCATTTTTTTTAAAATAGCAGATCTACAAGCTTGTAAATCTGCTATTTTTGAATAGCCAACGTGTACAATAATGCTTTTTAGCTCAAATAAAAAAAATGACACAGATGCGTTCCAGGTCTTAATGGGTTACTTGAAGAAGGCCTCGCAGAAGAGAACATGTATGTCTGTAGTGGCCGTCCCGTTCCTCATCGCGTTGGTCGCGACGACCTCACTTTTTTTTTTTTAATTACTGTTTCTTGATTCAAAAAATGAAATCTTCTTTTTTTTGGTTGCCAATGCGCGACCCCAACGGCACCTTCCTTCGACCCCACTTTGGGTCGCGACCCATAGTTTGAGAACCGCTGCTCTAGGATTACACATCTCCTAGAGGGACCAGGGTTAAAGAGCTCCATCTGCCCTTCTATTTGACCCATAGCTGGTTTGATTCATGTCCCCGTGAAACCACAATAATGAGTTGATGTGCAGAATATGTTTTACTCAAACAGCCCACGGTTTGGCGGGGACTTGCATGTGTCGTTACCCCACAATGTCTCTGGGCCCATTTAACCCTTTAAGACCGGGAACGCAGATCTACAAGCTCATAGCGCGGCACTCGGTGCCGCGCTATGAGCTTGTGTATCTGCTATTTTTGAATAGCCAAAGAAATCTTAAAATGACACACATGCGTTCCCTTCCCGGCCTTAAAGGGTTAATTTGAAACGCTAAATCTGTCTCCACATACAAGAGTGTGAATACAAACTGACTCTCTACACGCATCCCCACCACACCCATCAATATACACCGTCATTCTGTTTGTGTCTGTTTCAGAAGTGAAATTATTCCTTCCTCTCTGGGGTCCTGTTAAGCTCTTACTAAGCCTCAGTGCATACAGCAGGTATACTGATTCAGACTTATTGGCTGTGAGTGAGTCTAACAGGAAAGCATTAAAACAAAAGGAAATACGATATCCCCAGCCATCAAGTGCTCGTTAGAGCTTTAATCAAAGCACTTCCAAATCTGCATATGGAGTACTGGCCATGAATGACTAATGGTGCTTTAAAACCAAAAATGATGACTTGTGACACAAGAGGCATCCGAAGATTTTGTTTTTAACACAGCAAAACTACCTGGCTGACTGTAGAATAGGAAAATGTTAACAATAATTACTTCTGACTTCCAAAGGGCAAGGGTAGAAGCATTTTACAATTATTTTACAATTATCCATCTGACACATTATCCCCACCACTAATGCCTCAAATCAAATGGCAGAGACTGAACATTTTTAATGTCAAACCACATGTGATGCAACAGTATGTATGTGTGTACCTTGTTGGGATACTGTTTGCAACAAGGCACATTTCATTCTTCCCAGCAGCCAGTACCTGCTAGGGTTGGGTACCGAATCTCAGTGCCAATTTTCCTATAGGTCTGGTACCTTCCAGACCCATTCACAGCGCAGATTTCGTTTGAGTTGTTGACCAAAAACAGACATTACAGGCAACAGAAGCCTCACGCACCACACTTGTGACTAGTAAACAACATTTTCACTGCTCCGGCAGCAGCGTGTAGGCTACCGTTAACTTGTTAGCTTAAACACAGTTCAAAATGCAGACTATAAAAGCTTAACAGCCTAAAACTGTGAGGCTGCATTTCACTTGAGAGCATTCCAACACCGGGACGCACAATGCGTACAACAGGTGACGCAAGGGAAAGCAGAGTGAAACAGCGTGTCGACTTTATGCTCCATTGTACGATTGTCACACTCGCCGAAAGTAGGCTTCAATCTACAAGCCCACTGAACTTGTAGATCTCCTTAATGTTGTTTATTATAATGGTTAAAATAACCAACAGTTGCAACTTTAGCTGCCTTTAGTCCAGTGTTACTTTAAGTGTCCCAGTAGTAGTCTCTGGCGCCTGAATGTCCCCTGCGGGATCAATAAAGGTATCTATCTATAGTACAACATTGTGCCTCATAGCAAAGGTCTATAAAATCGAACCGATAGGCCTATTGCAGTGGGGAAATGTAGTTGTAAATGTACATGTAAAGTAACATTGATTGCAAATCTTGCATTTGTACCATCCTTTTGTGCCTTTTATTAGTATCAAAGTATCAATTAAGGCACCATTTAGGCACCGTTTTGTGCCTTTTATTGGTATCAAAGTATCGGTTCAGGCACTGTTTAGGCATGGTTTTAAAAGTACCGGTTTAGCACCGGTATCAGGTCAAACCTAAACGATACCCAACCCTAGGACCTATCACAGAGTGTCTGCTTGTCGAGGATAGACACGTGGTGATTTTTACACCAAGATATAACAACAAAAATGATAAAATGCTACAGAGAGTCTATAAACACGGGAACTACAAATTGCACGCCCACTTTTTAGATAGCGCCGCTACTCGAGGTCCGTCAGAACTATGAACTGCAGCTGCCAATGCATTCCCTATGAGAGGATATGAGAGTTAGCCTACTTTTAAAATATTCCTACATTAACTGGAGACGATATTGATTTAAATAAAAATAAGTTTCCAAATGTATGGAGTGTCTTTGTCAACATACAGTATCTTCTTGTTTTCTTAATAGTTGATGTGTTTCACATTTAATTTGCCACTTTAACGAGTTACCCATAATGTTAACACAGCAGAGGGTAGACGGCAGACAGACAAGTTGTCGCATTTCAGTGACATCACTGTCTTTACGAGCGCCGACCAGTGGCGTACCCACTGTAGAGGCAGGACAGGCGGTCGCCTGCCCAACTAAGATCTCACCTCCCCTAGAAACCCCAAACAACCCGAAAATGCTTAATGTCCTCAAAGTCACGCATCCAACAAGCTTTGAACCGAGCAGATTGGACCTTCTGTGCCAGAGATAATGACCAAAACATATTGAAAAGGGCTACTTTCGCCGGTTTTCTGAGTATTGAAAACCTCAAGGGATGCGTCCGTGACGTATATACTATGCGACCACTTAAACGTAAGATTTCAGAAACTAGAACTTTTGACACACTGATGGAGTATATTATAGTATATTGTGGGTAGTATATCGAGATGACAGATATGGGACATTAAAAAGGATACATTAAGCAAATGGGACAGTTTATTAGAACACAAAAGAAATCGCTACAGCCTCAGTAGTTAACCAGTGAAATGACCGTATTTTACAATGCCTCTCATAGAGATTGCATTGGCAGCTGCAGTTCATTGTCCGCTTCCGGCCGTGTGTCTCTATAAAAGTGTGACAGGAAGTCATCTGTTTGTCATTTCAGTTCATGAAAATATCATGAACTATAACCGATTTTTCACATTCCAGCCTGTTCCCAACATTGCTGGCCCACACTAACCTACCTGACCTGGCGGAGACCTGTGCTCCGAGGAGCACTTTTTCTAGTTTGTCTTGGGTTACACAGGAAATTGAAATTTCAAGGTGTGAAAATCACGAAGCGGCCTGAACATCTAGTATTTAAAATATCTTTACACAATATTTGTACAGTTCTATTTCTGCTAGGCAGCAAGATATGCTATGCTGTGACTAATCTAATATATGAAACGGAATTTGGGGGTGCAGTGGGACATATGCTTAATTTTCTTCCAATGCACAGACTGTGAATTTGAAAAGAATTTTGAAAATTGTGTGAGCCAGCAGTCTGGAGAGACTAGTGTGTGCTGGCATTTCATGCCATGGCTTGTTTTATATGTTACTTTTGGCTATTTAATTTCAATTAATTCTTGTGAATGTTAATTTCCTTTATCGCTGTTTTTCACAGAGTGGTGAACTTTAGCCAGGTTTGTGTAATACATTTCATTAGAACCTTGTATCTGCATGCTGTGTCATTATCCATTCCACTTTGCATGGCTCCATGGGTGTTTTTGAGTCTGAAGTCATATGTGTGACACTGTTGCACAGCAGAGAATGTGACACTGTTGCACAGCAGAGAATATCATTATCACCCAATCAAATATTTAGCATAAATGTTAAAGAGAGGATAATGGAGGGGAAAGCCAGCTAATACTTTTTTTAAAGAAACAGCTGAGCCTTTCTTGAAATTACTGAAACTTCAGCAGATGTCCGAGTCAGCTTTTTGTGAGTTCTATGTATTAACAACATAGTTCGAGTGGACCTCAGGGCGCTCCTACCACATGTTTGAGCACGTGCGGTCTCATGGTCAGATACACATTAAAATCCTCACCATTAGCACAGCACTTTCACGCCCTCTAATTAAGCTCTATCGTTTCATTCGCTACCTGGCACAGCTTGCGGGAAATTCAATTTTACAAATGAATGACACCCCACCACCCCCCATCCACCCGCACGTGCAAGCCTTGGCTTGGTATTCTTGACATAATTTGGCCCTTGGGGAAAACTAAATGGGGAAGATATAAATAGAGTGAAGGGCTCTAAGAATGGCAACGTTGGTCAGTTGAAACCATTGGTTGGTTGAAAACATTTTGCCTGGTTGGGTGTAGCTGGAGGGTTCCTCTGGCAGTGTAAAAAAACACACATTATCACAGAATGGCTGGCTTTGCTATTCTCTCCGGCAAGGCCCAATTAACAGACCTGGTGAAAAGTAGAAGCCCGCAAAGCTCTCAATCTTGAAACTGCATCAGTATCAAGTATCAAAACAAACAGAATACTAGCACTCATGGATCAATAGTCTTCTACTTATGGAGAGCAACAATGAATGCATTTCATTGAGGGCAACAATGAATGCATTTCAGCTAAAAGCCATCATTGGTGTGACACCCGATTATGACCTTTCCACCCTAGAAGTGATGGCTCTATAGAGGTTGTGGTGTAAATGCACCTTCCATGACTGCTAATGACACATTTCCAACAGCACATGAAAATGATATTATTGCCATGGAGTACAGGCCGCTTTGAGTTTGACAGAAAGGGAAGGGGGATACTGCTGAAGCCAATCCAATCTGACTGTAATCTACTTGGCCATTACACAAACTTCCAAAACAATGTCTAGACCAAAAGAGCAAGTAAACAAATACAATTTAAACTATTATCACAATTTTTAAAGGGTTAGATTAGGGCTCAACCTAGATAATATGGCGGCCGCGATTACACGTCACTCCAATAAACAGCAGCGGCCATTCGGCCAATGAGTATTCAACGTGTATATATCTATATCTATGGTTTTGGTATGGGATCATTGGTTATATCCACCAGGCCGGAACGGCCGGGATTATATTTTGTTGTCTGTCCTGTGAGCAGCTAATCTCAGACACCACAGGACCGATCAGCATGAAACTTTGCACGCACACTCTCAGTAGGCCAAGGAAGAACCTCCACTCCACTATAAACACCAATCAATAACCATGCCGTCCCGCCTTAGCTTATTGTTTTTGCAGGAAACATGTGATATGTAGAATGAAATACCATGATTGCTAGCCGTGTTGTAGAGAATGTAATGTCTCCAGATGTACAGTAGCATGGTATGTTTTTTAGATCAGTGTTTGCTTACATTGTGTGCGTGTGTGTGTGTGTGTGTGTGTGTGTGTGTGTGTGTGTGTGTGTGTGTGTGTGTGTGTGTGTGTTTTGATCTTTTTTAGCTGATACCTGTTGTTTTAGAGACTTTGTTAAGTCATCAGTGACTAAAGCATCAGCCTGTCACAGTCAAGACCTAACCATATGCCGCAAACACACAACCCCCCGTCACTATCTATTTCAACTCCATCCAACTATCCACTAGTGGTTGGACCTGACTACATTCCTACTAGACATACTACACCAAAGTGTTTCTAGGTTCAGCGATAGTCTTGGCTGGCCAATGTACTGTACCAATTAGAGGCAGGGTCACACTGCTGAGGGTGGACAAGAGGCAGAGAACCACCTTTCTCAGGAGGCCCTCAAATTACACCCCCCCCCCCCCCCCCCCCACCCCCTACCCCTCAGCACACTGCCTGGCTGACATGCAAGCAGCACTCTGTGTGTATTTCAGACACACTGTTTCAGACGGTGTCTATCTATCTCCTCTCACTCTCTCAGTCTTATCAGGGGTTAAAGCCCAAAGGACTGAAACCTTATTCTTTTTGTGCTGGTTTATTATTTTTTTCCTTCTGCCACGGTTTTAGCACATTTCTGTGATTTGACCAATGGTAGAAACAATTTTCACCAACGATTGTTAGAACTGAACAAGTATGGCATATTATGCATATTGCACAGCAGTTAAATGATTCAGTCAGTTCTATTCAGAATTCAGTAAGTGATTGTCAGGCCATGTTCAACAACTTAACAGCTGAAAAAACTGTTTTTCAGTCTTGTGGTGCACGTGCGTATTGTCCCGTATCACCTGTTAGAGGGGAGTAGTTTGAAGAGGATGATGTATTGTGCACTATGGCACTATACGTCATACTCATGTAGCCAAATGAGATGTCCAGCTACTGACACTGTACATCTGGGGAAATCTAAATTCAATGTATGGGCTTGAGCGGCATAGAAAACCAGTGCTAACTACTGCTTTGAAAAATAAACCGTTATGCTTCCCAATATGAAGGACTGCCCTAAAGTCTTTCAAAGGTTTTTTTATCCAGAATTATTGTTTCCACACAGTTTTAGCCCATTCATTGAATTTAGATTGCATCAGACCTATCAGTACTGTAGGCAGCATTAAGATTGAACCTGATATACAGTATGTCCTCAACGGCTGACAGCTGTGTCTTGATGTATTGGATCGTCTTGATCACCCTGTGCAGAGCTTTTTGATCCTTCCTGGTGCAGCTGGCATACCACATTGTGATGCAGTACACCAGGATACTCCCCACTGTGCACAGGTTGAAACATGTCCCCAAAATGTTTCTGAAATTAGTGTAGACAATGCTGCCGACAATGGGCATTACCCGACACAGATTTGGCCGTAAACTAATAAGTGTCTGTCCGATTGTCATAAAACCTGTTAGTTATCTTTAATATACAGTAGGTGCCGGAAACTGTCAAAGGTTTCAACTTCTAAAGCCTGAGTTATAATTGTTCATGTGCAATACGGGCACAAAAAGTATAAATCTGCCTTTACAGTCCAAGTTGGCATGAACCCCGGAATCACCGCTTTGTGGCTATAGACTATAGTTCTCTCTTATTTTTTACTCTCTCCTTTTCTCCCCTGTAACCAAAAACAAGCAATATCTTTCGAGAGTGACAGTTAGTAAAAAGAGAGGTTTCCATACTGGCTTCTTTTCATTTTAGCAACCCTCACTACAGACACACTTTTACGATAGAACTGCAGGAAGCTGACCTGACCTGGCGCTGTGACAGCTGCATCGGCTCCAACTCGTGCCGCTTCTGATGAGACGATACACTTGACAGTCCATCAATACCTCTCTCCTTCTTGGGAAGCTGCTCCATTGGCATTACATTTTTTTAATAAATAAAATAAAAACATTATAATTATGATAATAAAGTTGATAATAGTTTTAAATAACTACCCAAAGTGACTTTGTGAGGCAGTGCTTAACAAGCAGTCAGCATGTCAGAGGTTAGACCAACTAATGAAGCAGTCTGCCACGCTCGCGTTCATTAGTTCACCGCTGTCAAAAGACACACCGCTATCCTACCTACATGATCTAACAGTCAGCTTGGGCTAAGACAGCATAGCGCACACGGTCGATAAGTTAATTATTACAGTGACAGATGAAAGCAGGGCTGCTCTCTAGAATCCTGGTGACAGCAAAACATCAAGTTAACAGGTTTTTTTCCTGTTCTGTGGGTACCAGTGGGCTAGCTTTTGATAGAGTTTGATCTTGATCTTTCTCCGCATGAGTCATATTGTCCTGTAGGCCCGGCCCACACGTTCTCAAGTGGGGGCCTTTCTCCCTTTGCCAGTGGAACCTCATGATGCAGTTCCCCATATACAGCCTTGGCCTGATTCGAACCTCCCAGAATAAAGTGTGTCACCCACATAGTGGAGGAACAGATGTGGCACACGGGCAGAGCAATAGAGTCTTAGGCTTCCTCCACTTGCATATAATGATATGGAGCCAACAGGGGCGTTTGTCACATGCAATCAGATGTGATGGAGGAAGGGAGAGAGAGAGAGTGATGGAGCAGCATGAGCTCTGTCAGGCTGTTTTTGCAGTAGCAGCTGTGGGCAGGAGAGAGCGAAGCATGGCCCCCCCCCCCTCCGTTCTCCCCATTGGTCGGTTGGCAAAGCGGCAGTCTCTTGTCTCACTGGGGACAGTGTCAGAACTGCATCGCTTTGCACTTCCAAGAGAACACTTATACTGTGGATAATTTAGTGCGCACTCTGAGATGTTGCTGAGCCTCTGTCAGAGGTTGATCTAAAATGCACAGATTTTGTGAAGATGTCATGAGTGTGACTCTCATCAGTGGTAAGAGGCACTCTGCACAGTTAAAAAGTGTTAATTTAACTCTGAAAGTGCTAAGCATCTGTGTGTGAACTGCTGGAGCTGCTTTCTTTCTGATGCTCCTTTTTGGGCTTAGAAGGAGATGATCCGCAAGGTCATAATAAAGGCTAGTCACCATGTCAGAGTTTTGACTGGTGCTTTTTCCCTAGAAATGGGCTTATTAGGGATGGAGTTACAGGATTGGTAGATGAACTTGCGACAATACTGTTAAATGATTGGTCAGCTGTGTAGACGAAGTTGCAGCATTAGTCAGCCTTCAACTTTTGTTTTATTTTACACAGGGAAAAACAATATCTACACAAGGAAAAACATTATTTACACAGGGAAAACCCACTGATACTGTGTTTACAAGCGAAGGAATATCAGAGAGAGAAAAAATATTACAAATGTGTTGGTATTTGTTCAGTGACTTTTTCTGTACCAGCACAAAAAATATAAAATCAAGTTTAAAATCATGTTTGAAATGACAAAACCCGCCTACCAATGATATCATTTTTGGTTCATCATTTTAAGTCCCATCTACCAAAAAAAGACAAATTAAGTACATTTTTCCCCTCCTTTTTAGTTATCTGTGTGACTGTGTATATGAAAATGTATATACTTCTAAGCAAATCTTAGTTTAGTAGTAACTACGTAACAGTAGTACAACAGCATTGGTGTAACCAGCATTGCTGGGGGGCAGTTTGATTATGTTTAATGGGGAAACTAAAAAACTTCTACTCCAATGCATCTCAGATGCAAATATGCATTGCAGAGGCAAATATTGTACTTTTACTCCACAACAATTATTTGAGTTTGTGTGTGGTCAGTGAGTCCTTGAGCAACAGTTTATGCTGTGAGTTGAGACATAGAGCCAGATTGTGGCTTAGCGACACTAGTTCAACCAGGCAGGCTTGTTTCACTGTTTAGACCTTCTATTGGAGCGTGGCCCTGACATAGTTTCTCACTTCAGAGGAGGACCACTAGTTTATTCATGACTGCCAAATGGCACAGGGAGCTGTTTGTACCCGTTTATCTAACCCCAACAACCTTAACCGTAATGCTAAACCAGAATATGCTGTCGTGAGGGATGGAAATATGTCCCAACAAGTAACTTTTTTGTATAGGGATGTCACAATCATGACATTTTATTTGACGTGATTAATTGTGATTAATGATTTCATTGTGTTATTGACATTGAAAATAAGAACATGAAAAATATATTTCTGTTTGCCTAATGTAGCTCTAAGCGCAAATTCAAGACAGAAGATCACTGAGTTGTTATTCACAGCTAAGCGTGTGCACTTCTAGCCAATCTGCAGTCAATCTGTCAATCTGCAGTCAGCCAATCAGGCGGTTGGACTCCGCCTTTAAATATCACTGCCTCTGAAACTGGTCATTCTCTTTCCAGCATGCAGCAAGCAACCCACCTCCATCCCCAAACTCCACCACGTCTCAAGCGCCTAGAGTTAAGAAGGAACGAGGGTCTCCGCACTGCCACCACCAGCGTCTAGACTCCGGGGAATCTCCCTATTATACATATCTCATACTTATGTACGGGGGGTTCTCCCTATTAAGCATATCCTATACATATGTACGTTGCATATGTACGATAAATGTTAACGAGTCTAACAAGTCTAATCGGCAAAATGTTTATTGAATAATTAAAGTTCCATTCAATAAAATTCTCATTTATAACAACTCGATCTCTCTCTTATTGAATTAGGCTCATGACCAATAACTTAAATATACAAAGAAATGGCATATTTAAAAACGTTATACTTTTTCAAAAAAATAGCAGAAATAGCCGATCTACAAGCTCACAACGCGTTGCATCATGACCCATTGTGAGTTTGTAGATCTACTATTTCCCCTATTATTTGACAATGTTTTAAAATGTACAGTGAACATTTTTCAACATGGAAACGAGTATGACGATTAGGCAAAATAATGTAGACAATTATTATGTATGTGTGACAGGCCTAATTGCAACCTATCAAACAATTAAAGGGAAAGCAATAGATAATGGACACCTTGACATAATCAAACTAGTCCATATCCAGACAAAAATATCATATAAAGCAGAGATCAGGTTTAGTCACTGGCCTTAATTCAGACCAATGCGATTTTCTCCGCTTAGTTTATGCTCCATTGTATGACTGTGCCGTACTTCGAAAATAGCAGATCTACAAGCTGTAGGACTAATATTTTCGGCCCACCCCATCGCCATACGACTAAGTCTAACGGTTTAATTGCCGTGTGAATCTTTTCTTATAAATATACTGCAGCCATTGACTCATTTTCTTATGATCTGAGGCACCCTCTTCAATACTCAAAACCAATACGCATATATACAATGGGAACAACATCTCGTTAACTAAACTGCACCTCTTCCTCCCTTCATTTGTTTCTGCTTAGCTTTTGTCTGTATGGCCCAGAGCTCCAACATACAGTACTGCTGCTGGCATTACAGCTCAGAAAGCACCCGTGTCTTGAGATTCATTTTTACCTTTCTTCTTTGTTTCTGCTACATTTCTGCCACCAGAGACCAAGAATGTGAGGCATCAACAGGTGTGTCATCAAACCCAGAATCAACCTTTAACCCAGTAAAACTGGGAAAGCACCGGTGTTATTTAGAATTTTAGCTATATATACATAGTATAGTAACATACGTTTTTCAGAAAACTCTTAGGATTCAGAACATTGGTTTAGAACAGTGGTTTTCAAAAATAGCAGATATACAAGCTCACAGCGTGTCACTTCGTGCCGCACTGCGAGCTTGTACATCTGCTATTTTTTGCATTGTTTTAAAATTGTTTAGTGTGCACTAATTTTTTTAACACAAATCTTCTCTTCTGGGGGTCCCTGGCACAAAACACATTCAGATGGGGTTCCATGGCCAAATACATATCAATTTGGGGGGTCCATTCTTTTTTTTTAACTACTGATTTAGACGGCATTTGTAGAATCGGCCTCAGGTCTTAATGGGTTAAGGGATGAATCATCCAGTGTATGGAGCCCTTCGGTCCGTAAATCAACAACGTATGACACAGATGATCAAAAGTACTAACCGACGTGCTGTATGGCCACATCACTCTCAATGATGTTCCATGCTCAAGTGATAAATGCAATGTGAGCCATTTAGTCTCTCAAGTCTCAAATGAGCTACTGAGATGTAGCTCTACTTACTGATGTTCACTCATTCACTCACTCACTCACACCCACACACCAATTATTTTAGGCATGCAATACCTGTGAGGCTTCATTAGACCTAGCCATCAAACCACACTATAAGGCAGGGACACGTTGTACCTTGCATTGTGACGAGCGGCAAGAAAACAACAGGGACATTTACCCAGTGTTCTTCAACGGGCTGCCCAGCTAACAGGCACACAGGTGTGTGGGAAGACACTCAAACCAACCAGTTAAGTACCTTGCAATGTCACAGCAGATGGCAGAAGAGCCCTTCGATCTTTCTCAGCCGACCCTTAAATCTGACACCAACCGCCTTTTTTGTGAGGGTAAACTATCCAGATGAGGACAGCCGTGTTTACGTTTAATGCCTCAGGTGCGAGGTGGCAGTGTGGTCATTTGTGAAGAACAGGATGAGCTTCCTGTTCTCAGCTGGTGCTGATTTATAGTACAAGTAGTTAATTTTGTTTTTTACAATTTAAGCTTTTGGTGAAGGGATGCTTTTTGAAGTGTGCTTGAGGAAATGGTCTTCTTGATGTCAATGAAAAGGGGTCATTTGGTCTTGCACTTTATTGCGGCATTAAATGTGAGAAAGAGCGTGGTTTCGCTTTGAACGCCCCTCAGATGTGAGCTGAGATTTGACACGATCATTTTGTTTCTCATTTGGCAGAGGCAGCCAGCGACAGCGGGCTTGTCACTCACAGGCCGTGCTTGCCTCTGTGGCAATCTCAAAACATCACCCATCACTGCCGACCCTCTCTGAACACAGACACACACGCACGCACGCACGGACGCACACACACACACACACACACACAATCCACAGCGGGGCAGAAATAAAACCATCAGCACTAGACAACAAAAGAGCTACATTTGGAGGATAATATGCAACTACTTTCTGCTGTTCTGTCTGCAATAATACGGCTCCCGGTAATTCAATGCAATAGCAAGCACACCCTACAATATCTTAAATCATCTTAAGGTGATGGTGGTATAGCGACATGTACAGTACTGTAGCATCAAAGTACACACTATAGCGCAGTGGTTCTCAACACCCCTCTCACACGCAGGGGTCCTTCAGGCGGTTTAACCACTTTAACCCTATATAGCGTAGATCAGCTGTTTGAAAATAGCCGATCTACATATACAAGCTTTTTTCAAAAAATCTTGAAAAAAATGAAATAATTTATAATATTTTGTTAAACATAAATCTTGTATGGGGGTCCCTAGTACAAAATATTTCCAGATGGAAATATTTCGGCCAAACACATTAATTGTGTTTGACATGAAAAGGTTTGGGAACCTTTATACTTTAGCTATACTGTAGCTCCTCTGAAGAGGAATTTAAATTCCCTCCAACTGCCTGAACGACAGCTTTCTGTTACACTTATCTGCTGCCTGTCACAACGGCACAAGTACAGGTAGAATTTGCCACCTGGCACCTTTACCAGGTTGACCATTGTGAGCAGGTGCTGGATCCTATCCAATAATGGCCAATCTTCTTTAAACATATCCCTCTTTAAGCAGAATGGGAGGCTCAGAATTCCATCATTTCATGACCTGACGGGTCACCAATAATACAATCAAGGCAATCCCCGGCTTATCCTGAGGGAACCATTTCAGGATGGATGGGGCGGGTGAGACAGACACACACACATGCGAGTGTCAATCTCCTCTGATCCACGGATCTGTGAGTCAGCCAGTGACACAATGCCACACTTGGCTTGCGGGTGTCAAAGAACCGATAAAAAAGAATATGGATAGAACGATTATTCTAATCAAATAAGTAATTGATAGAATAATCAATAGTTAGAGCCCTATAGATATTGTTAAGGATCAGCAATCCTTCTGTTAAACAATTGACCCTTAACACACTATTACAATATGTATACTAGGCCTATGTCTGTTTGGAACGATGCCCGTTTGGAAAGATGCCCATCGGGAACGATGCCCATTGGGAAAGCATGCCCCTCCGGTTATGCAATTGTACCTGATGTCAGAGTACCCATTGTACCAGTTGTCAGAGTCCCCAGAGTACGTGGGGGACACACTCAATCACACACACACACCCACACACACACACACACACACACACACACACACACACACACACACACGCACACACGCACACACGCACACACACACACACTTGTCTTTATTAGCCACGTAATGTATGTTTTTATATTTTTAATTGTCCAGGTGGCGCATGGGACGACGTTACTGCCTAGTGCCCAGCACCATAGACAGATTTCCGCGCGACGTCATCACAGAGCAGAATGCGCAATCTGCGCATGCCTGGGGGAAACGAATTGTTGCGCCGTTCACTCTGTTGTTATATTCGGGAGTTAGCTAGCCATAATTCTGCTATTATAGGCATAATAGGCATAATGCTGCTATTATATACAAACAGATCCAACTTCCAACAAATCATTTTTATTGAGTAAACAAGGTATTACAAACTGCATAATTTAATCTACTTTCATTAAACCCGGTGAAGATCATTTCTTTTATGAATGGACATTTGACCAGAGCTGCTGCGGGTAATGGCGCCCTCTATAGGCTTAGTTGGCTTACCCCCTCCTCTGCGCGGTCATATCCTCTCAAAGTTTACAAACATGAAACCCGTCTATGGAGACTGGGGTTGGAATCCTCCACGGTGCCTCTGACTTGGCCAGTGTTCGCGAGTGTGAAACCAGGTGGGGAGGGCGATCTCTGTCGCTGGATTAGTGACACACCTATAGGTTGGTTGGTGCACAGAACTGAAAAGAATAGCATATTTCTCTGGATACGTTATGCCCTCCTGGTGAAACTCCTCATTGTCAGGTGAAAGAAACGTGGCTGGCGGCCTCATGCGTATCGGTTGGGACATGTGGTTGTGTACAACCTCCCTAAGACCAGCCAATAGGGGTCATCAGTGACAGGGTCTACATGGAAAATTAAATAATTGGTGGCAAAATTAACAACAATCTGTGGATAGCGTGCACAAAAATAATTTCACCCACTCTTTTTCACCTGTAAACTTAATTGGAATGTGACAGTAAAGTCAAGATTAAGCTACTAATGTTCAGTGGGCAGTTAAAATAAAAAACCTCTACAATCGCACACAACAGCTGTGAATAGCTATTGTAAGTGACAGAAGAGCCAAAAGTGAAATTCATTTTCTTTTAAAAGTCACCATTATGTTGCTAGCCTACTAAGTAAAAAAAAAGGTCGAGAGTGATATGAAATTGTTTATTTGTCTTTTCCTCTGTATGTGCTTACAGTATCAGCTTCACTCACCAGCTCATTTCCATTACCCTGCCATTCTGACTCCCGGCCACCCCGACTACAAGTGACTGCAGTGAGATTAAAGCCTCAGGCTAAATCCCAGCTGCAAGGCCCACTCTCTCCCAACATGTCTCTGATCATTACTTGCTATCTGAAAAACAGGCTAACACGGGAGCCAGGCTATATTCCTGGCTGATTCAGTGAAATGACAGCAGCAGTGAGGACAGAGTTTGCAACATGCCAATGCAAAGGCTGGACATACAAATATTCAACTGCGAATGGTCACTGGGATCTCCCATGTAAATGGCATGCAAACGTGCACCTGCAGGAGCAATGGGAGTGTAATGAAAGCATGTGACATCTCAAGAGACAACATTTACATCCTCAACAGAATGTCCTGTGAGGACATTGTTTTACATCAGCAACATGGGTATTATCATTACAAATACCTAAATTGTGGCTGGACGTTGCATTGGGTAGGACAACTAATTTTAATAGCTGAGGGTATTAACACAGAATCGGTTTCTGTTTGCACTCAGCACTTAGTCAGCAGTGACAAACCTGGCCTCAATTTGATAGATTAAGATGAATTATTATGAGACAACAAAGGAGCAAAAGGAATGGAAAACAACAGTGTAAGCAATCAAAGCATTCTAAATCTACATTTTTTTTTGCTTTTTCTAATTTGTTTTTAAGGACAATGCCACCTCAGCTGTCATTAGACATAAGCTAATAGCTATTACTATTCCAGATGAACTCATTGGAAGTCCAGTTACTGACAGTCACAGAGCTTTATTTTGTCTTCCATTAATAATAATAATAATAAAAACAGATAATCATCATCATCATCATCTTGCATGCGCACAAAATGTCAGCCTTGTTATTGAACCACCAGAGAGCCAGAGTACAAAATGTCATGTCAACTCACTAACCAGTGAATTTCGTTCAGATTTTTTATCATTTCAAATCTTCCCCTAGTCTGCTTCCTCTCAGTGTTAGTCTACAGTATAATGAGAAGAAATTAAGCTGGCCAGAATTGATGCTCGGAAGGAAAACGTGGTAACATTCCCTCTCTTCTACACAATGCTGATGGGCATCTCCTGTCCTCTCACCCCCTTCAATGATGAATATCGAATGTCCTGGTGTGGTTAATGGTTGTCAAGTCAATTGTCAACTGTTAATATACAGTACCTGCCTACAAAGTGTACGTTGCACAGGAATGCACGGGAGAGTTCCAACACCTGCCGAGGCAAAATCCACGTCAAAGTTCAACTAAGTTGATCTCCATGCAAGGCACTTGATGCAAATTGCCTTCGCCATCGGAAGCTCTGTCCCTTTGCTCACATAGAATGGAAGTGAATGGCAGGTGAATATTCAATTTGCATATGTGTGACCGTACACTAACCAGTGAGATGCTGAACTGTGTGTTTCACTGCCCTTGCCGAAGTACCTGTACTTACATAGTTTCATGTAATGAAAGCGTTTGTGTGTCCTATTCATAATTGTGTTGTGTTTATACATTGTTCTGAAGTCTTACAGTGAGAGCAGCATAATTATTCGGTTGAAAGGAATGCTATGATTTGTTCTGGTTGCTAAAATTGAGTCTATAACAAGGAACGCGAATTGTATTCAAAGTGAGAGACTGCATAAAAATGATCAACGTGTTATTGAGGTGAATAAAGACACTGATAAAACATTTATTCACAGTATTTACTTACAGCATTTACAGCATATGTTTTTACTGTCTCCTGAATAATTTACAATAACGTGTCTTTATCCATTTAAAGGTTTTCATCTACAGTATACTATACAACTATAACATTCCCTTTAACCACACGTCACACTGAAAGCTCAATTAAAGAATTGAAGAGGAAGAGTTGTTTATAAAGTACTGTGTGAGTGAAATCCAGTCAGAAAACTTTCTACCACTATCCCTGTTTCAGACAGTGCAACGGTTAAGACTCTCCTCCACCATCTCACCTCCATGGCTCCAGACCGGCAGGACATACAAACCAAGATAGCACAGATATAAAAGGGCCGACCGTGGTAACCTCAATGACACCAATAGAGCAGTTTCAGGCTGACCCGGCAAAAGCCGGCTAAAGAGCAGAGTGCAGGCATTGAGGGAGTTGTTTCAGCTTAGCCAAATAAGGCCACGATGAGATGCACTCAAAGCCGATTACAGTAAACCAATGAGGAAGCATTAGCCATCTGAGCTAATTAGGCCTCTGACTGTGGGTAGAGCTTCTTGTTCATGCCTGGGCAAGACTACTCTGTTATGTAATGTCCAAATGTATTAGCAGGATCACACCAGGTCCCTTGTTTAATCAAACAGTTGGCTCGTTGGATTATTTGGGGTTGGAAGGTTGTATCTGTTAGCAGGTGTTTGCTTTGTCAAAAAAGAAATGCTGCTGTTGTTAGAAAACAGCAAGGGCTCTGATGCTAGAGGAGGTACTGTACACGGAACAAAATGCTTAAAAGAAGAGTACTTCCTCAGATAAATTCACATTTTATGAAAACACCTGTAGACTAACTGAAGTTTTTGTCTATATTGCAAGGACGCAAATAACAAACCCATGCATGTGAGCCGAAATCCACACCAAAATCTATGATTTCTAACATGCCTATATGGGTTGGCTTTATTGGCTTATGTATGTTGTTTGCGTCTGAAACAGCCACTGCAGTCACACCAGAACAATCTTTTTTAAGAGATGACTTTATGGATGAACTTTGACAAACTAAAACAGACAGCAAAAGGAGAAAGAACAAATGACACAAAAACACGCCCCCCCCACAACCCTTTTTTTTTAAAACAGCAAGTACTGTACACCAAAAGTAAAATAATATCATACTCCACAAGAGACAGAAGAGGATTTAGTGAAGAGTGTCATACCTTGCAGGTTTCCTTCTAAATTACATACGATCTCAGGAGTAGCCTACATCACGCTAATTGGTACACATTATCTCTATAGTCAAGTGATCAAGACGGATCTGTCCGATTTTTCATATTCCATCCTGATTGGCGAATTCCGAACATTGCTGGCCCACAATAAGCTACCTGACCTGGCGGAGACCTGTGCTCCGAGGAGCACTTTTTCTAGTTTCAAATCCTTTTTTCCCCAGCTGTGCGGGAAAGTAGAAAGTAGAGCAAAATATGTCTCATGGTGACTCACATTAAGCACATCATCAACATCTCTCAAGGTCCAAATTCTGGGGTCACATTCTATTTGGGACTGTAATGTCTGAAATGTTGCAGACATTTCAGACATTAAACGACCACGGTGGCCACGGAGCACCACAGTGTTAGCATATTCAGCCATAACCCAGCCATCTCTGAGGAGACAGAAGGGTACGAGAGATAACAGGAATGCAATAAAAACAAGAACAGAATGACTGCTGATAGTCTTTACAAAAAAACTAGATCACACTCAGTCAGCTCAGAAAAGCGACTGGCTGGCTTTCGCAAGTAAACCCTAGTCTACTCTAAATAATTCAAGGTTGTTTTTTTGTTATCTTAACTGCCGTGGGCTTCACAACGGGTTTAGCGGTTCAATGATTTGGCTTAATGCAATTAAGAAATGATCTGAAATAGTTGGAATGGACAGGAAGGAGGGGTCAGACGTGTCTCCACACACACTGGTGATGAACACACAAGATCACCTGGCCGGTGGGACAAATGTAGCAGCATGAGTCGACGCCTGTGGCGAACAGAGAGGAGAGGGCGTTGGTTGAGGGGCTCCGACTGAGACGCATGCTAATCAGGCACAAACGGCCACACTTCAGCCTCTCTCCTCTGACTGTCGCAGTCACTTTAAAGGCACACTGCTTCGGCGTGCACAGTCGCAGACACCAAAGTGGCTCTGACTGTTGAGTGGCTTCTCTGAAGTTGTGCCAGCTGTGTCCCTGACCACGGTGACGGCTGCCTGGACTGACACACACGCGAGTTGTCAGCCACTCCGCAACAAATGTCATCTCATAGACAGAGAGATACGAGGTAGGGAGGGATAAAGGAGGGCATGAGAGGATAGGTGCTGTTGGATCTGTGACCCACTTGTGACCACAGCAGATGTTTCCCTTATGACCTCCAACCACTGCCGTCTGTAGACCACATCCTGCTAATTGGCTGATGCTGCCTCGACGTGTTGTAACAGAAATAACACAGACAACCGAAAAATAATTCCCTGCCACCCTGTAAACTCAGAGAGTGTACGAATGTAACAAAATGGACACGTAAGGGTTACAAGTGGAGGATTTTACTGTGCAGGAGACGCAGACATATTATGCCCACACACATACACACACACCTTTGGGGATCAATGAAGTATATCATCATCACACCCGCACCAATGGCACACCTGCGCAAAGTTAGACGCTGCTGAGAATATTCTCAGTCAAGAACACATGCCTGTTTTTTTAAGTTCTACTATAGTTAAACTGGATGAAAGATTGTACTGTACATCCAAAGACACCCTGCCACCACCCATTGACCAAATCTATTCATGCGCATACACGCACACCAGCAACAACATTCTGTAGAGAAGAAACTAATTTAATTGGTCTGGTGGGTCTGCAGGGTATCGTGTCTATCATGATGATAATGGTAAGTTTCTCAGACAGGCAGGTATTTAATAAATCCTGCGATGTGTCTGACAGGAAGGACAGAGAGAGAGAGAGAAAGAGAGACCCACAACACCGATTAACTTTCTGGTGGGGATGCACTTTGACATGTGCACAAACACACAGATGTACCCACATGCACTCACATCAACACAGATACACAGGCCTGGTGAGAGCAGTATAGCACAAGCGCAGACGCGTGTGCGCAAACACACACACACACACACACACACACACACACACACACACACACACACACACACACACACACACACACACACACACACACACACACACACACACACACACACACACACACACACACACACACACACACACACACACACACACACACACACACACACACACACACACACACACCTTTCATTTAATCACCCTGATTTGTTTGTTTGTTCCCTGCTAAGTAGGAGGATTCCTAAGGATGGGGTAAAAAAAAAGAACTCGATTTGGCACAATCAATTATGCCATTCAATCAATTCAAAATGTATTCAAGTCTTTTCTAGCAGACACAGTGAAAATGTGCTCAGTATCTGCTTGTTTTTTTTCTGCAGCTCTCAAGTCGTGATTAACTGGAGACTACAGTAGACCGGTCCAAAGCCTTCCACATCTACGGAAACGGATGAAGGGATCCTGACTATAAGCAATGTAAGTGGGGGGAAAAAAATGAATGAATCAATTTTAAAAAGTGCAAAGTTGTTATTAGAGTGCCTTTCAGCAAATAAAAAGGAACCCAAAATGCCCGACTATGGGGAATTCTTCTCAGAGAGAGAGAGAGAGAGAAAGAGAGAGAGAGAGAGAGAGAGAGAGAGAGAGAGAGAGAGAGAGAGAGAGACTGCATATTAGCTTTGAAGGCAAAATAATTGGTTCTATTAATTTACTAGAGCTTATGCTCCAGTGGAAAATCCGTCCTCCATGCCGTGATTAACGCCAAGGTCAAGAGCGGATGGTATGTGGAGTGCATCAGCTGAAGGTGACCTTGGGCGAATACAGAATATGACACAAGAAAAATGAATCTCAGCACACAGCGGGTGATTATGTTAGTACCATTTCAAAGACTATGTGTGTGTGTGTGTGTGTGTGTGTGTGTGTGTGTGTGTGTGTGTGTGTGTGTGTGTGTGTGTGTGTGTGTGTGTGTGTGTGCATGCTCGTGTGCGTGAGTGAGTGAGTGATTTCCTGTCTGTGTGTGTGCCAGTATATGTGTCTGCTACTGGTTAAAGCTGCCACATGTCACGATTTTAGAATCAGTAGAAAACAGCCAATTCAATCGATTTTTTTCATATAAACACAGTTCGAATGTTGAAGAAGGTTTGTATTGCAAAAGATAGTCGTTTTAGAATCATTAAGTGACGGGCCCTAATAAGTACCCATATCTTCCGTATTGTTCAATAAAAAGCATTTTGATCCGATTGGTGGCCATTGTCTCTGTGGCCATTGTCTCTACACGACCGTATCGGTTGGGAGGTGTATTGCACTCTGTTACATTATAAGTCGATGAGAAAATGGCCGCCGATCGGATTGAAATGCTTTTTATTGAACAATACGGAAGATACGGGTACTTTGACCCACCTGAAGTGAATTGTAACATCCGTGGCCATGGGTTAAGCACTTTATATTTGAAATCTGAACGTTTATGTAGATGTACAGGCTGTAAATGAACAAAGTGCAAACTCCAGGTTGTAGTTCAGCAAAGATGTCACGACGAGCTACCGAGGATGCAGTGCATTAGACAGTATTGCCAGGTCTGATTATTATAAGCGACTTTGGGCTTGTTTTCCTGTAAAGTCGCTTATAAATATTTAGTTGCTGTTTGCTTTTGTTTTGGCTTGTTTCTGAAGTGTAGCGGCTTATTTGGGCTTGCTTTCAAGATTCTTTTTGAAAATAGCTGATTTAATAGGGCTCAAGTGGTGAAACTGGTCGTTTCTTTTGGGCTTGTTTTCATAGACCTCGTAGCTTGTTTCTCTCACAGAACAACACCAGCACTGGGTTTTATAGCTATTTGAAAATTGCCGATCTACAAGCATGCATTGTGAGCTTGTAGATCTGCTATTTTCAAATGAATATTTTATTAAATCTATTAGGATGATGATTATTTAATATGCCTATTTTTTACAACACAGATCCTGTATGGGGGTCCCTGGCACTAAATAGAGTGGACAGCTGACTGAACGGTGTCAATGGGGGAGTGATTAGAGGAGTGGCTAGGCTGAATAAATTACCCATTGTACACGCCCATTACCTGGAGCTGAGAGGTGCTAGAAGTGACAATTCTTTAGAAGGGATTACCGGTATCTCAGTTTGCACTATTATAGAAAGATTCAAATGAGCACATCTCCAAATATGTTCCTATTTCAATGAACGATACATCATATGAAAGCTTATATTCTGTACTTAAATAATCTGTAAAAAAATGAAAAATGCCAACTTGCGGCATAAAGCATTATACCCAGTCACATATGTGTATGGGTGTTCATGTGTCCTCAAGGTGTATGTTTGTGTGAGTGAGTCAGACAGACAGTGAGTGAGCAAATGAGTGAGTATGAGTATGAGTATGTGTGTGTGTGTGTGTGTGTGTGTGTGTGTGTGTGTGTGTGTGTGTGTGTGTGTGTGTGTGTGTGTGTGTGTGTGTGTGTGTGTGTGTGTGTGTGTGTGTGTGTGTGTGTGTGTGTGTGTGTGTGTGGCGTGTGCGTGTGTGTGGCGTGTGCGTGTGTGGAGTATATGTTGTATGTTCCAGTCAGCTCGGGGGGCCTTGGTCATGACTAGAACCAGTACACAGAAGCAGTAGCAGTAAACTGGGACAAACAATTATACTTGAACATATCCCACAGCCCATTGCACCCGCTTGTTTTGCTCATACACTGTAAAAAGAGAGCACAGAAATAAGATCTTACCTTCCCAAACTGTTCAAAATACTGCTTCACATCTTCCACTACTGTGTTGGCCGACAGTCCTCCCACGAAAATCTTCTTTGTTCTCGTGACCATCTGGAAAGAGTGAGAGGAAAACATTGCCTAAGTTTTCATTCAAAAGTATTGTGCACCTTTAAAGCCGATCCAAACACATAGCGAGGGCTGAACCCAAGATAAGGGATCAAAGACTTTGAATTGACCATCACGCCATTTTGCTCTTACATCAAACTCGGAGGGTGGGAAACCGTGTGTGTGTGTGTGTGTGTGTGTGTGTGTGTGTGTGTGTGTGTGTGTGTGTGTGTGTGTGTGTGTGTGTGTGTGTGTGTGTGTGTGTGTGCGTGCGCGTGTGTAGCACTGGCGTGTTTAGTTCAATAGCTTGAGCCAATTTTGATTTAAGGAAGATTATGTAAATTTGAACTGAAAGAAAAACTTTAAAAATGTATAATTTCCAAACAGTATAAAATAACTTATTTCACACTTGGTCCAGTTTTCTACAGTACTATGTATCCAATTTGATGCATATTGCTTTGTAGGAGAAGCAAACAGATTTGGATCAAATACATTCTAGATGGAAGAAAATCTAGTAGATGCCCTACGGATCAGAAGTTATGGGCCAAAACATCAAGTTGCTTGATGTTTTGGCCAATTGACATGGATTTCATCATCTGAGCAGCCGCTAATACTTTGGCTCCATCTGTAAAGTTTGGTCATTTTTGGTCTTACGGTTTCTGAGATGCAGGTACTTTTAGGAGAGTAGCGGTCGCGGAATAATAATTTCCATACAAAACCTAGGGTTCTAGTACCTGCGGCACTAGGCCCCTTGTGATTCTCAAATTACCTTCCAACTTGCCTGTTTCAAGCTGCATTATCACAGATGCAGCATCTCTATGACCTATGTCCTATATCTACTAAAATGTACTGTATGCCTACATCAGTTTACTGGTCTAGTGTTTTTTGGTTTCTCTCATACTGACTATTACAACACAATACATATTTTATGTATTGTTGATTTAGTCAAAATAGTTTTATTTCATTACAAAAACAACCTAATCCTGAAAAGGGTACGTTTTTCTTTTTCTTTTTTCCTCATACAATCTCAAAATGTCAACAGTGATAGCAGGTCACAGAATCTGATGGGTCCCCAAATATGCTGTAACACTGCATCGGCATGAACCTTAGACATTTACTGATCTACACTATTAGCTAATGTCGGAGTGAATTTTCTTGCTATGCCAGAACCTGTACATAAATCAGGATGCCAGAACAGAAAGGAGAAGAGAAGAAAATGGAGCTGGCAAGGGCTTTAGACTCCAATAAAAATGCAATGACCAACTTTTTTTCATTCACCTCAGAAAGCTGCTCCCAGCTAATGATACTATCCAAGACAAGCTGGTGACATTTCCATTGCACTGATGATATTTTTGCACTTTACCATTAACTTGCAGGAGGAGAGAGACCCTTCTGTAGACTGAGAATAATAAAGAACTGCTTCCACCCCTCAATACAGGAGAGACTCAATTACCTGCCAATACTGATTGTGAGCTCGGTAAACAAATGGACTTTTAAAGACATTATCAAGGACTTCTTCATCCAGGAAGACAAGGAACATGGCTGTACATGAGGCAAAGATTAAGCCATAAGGCAGGGGTTGGCAAGTACGTTTGGTCGTGGTGGGCCAATTCTGGTGGGCCAAAACATATTATTTATTGCATTTAATTTGAATTTATACAAATTTACTGTGCAGTTGTGAACCCCCAGGACCTGCACATGTGGAACTTGCGAACAAACCTCCTTATAAGCACCAACGTCTGACATCACTGCCACTAGAGGGCGCTATACCCCTGGGTCACAGCGTTATTTTGTATTGGAATTCCCATAGGGGAATCTTAGAGCAAAATTTCATGGAAATCACACACTGTTTCTTTTTTGAGGCATTTTGTTCAAAACAGACCACTCCTGTAAACTTTGGAAACCAATCTTAGCCAATCAGGCTAAAAATATGAAAAACTTGTTTGCTTTTATTTTTCGGACAGGGTGCAAAACATAGTCTCTGCCACGCCTTCGGCCAGGTGGAGACAATAAAACAGATATATTAATGGTACATTTGAGTTAGGAAGTGCTGTAAATGATCTGGGTTTCACTTTTCCATATCGTGAACAAGAAATGTGTATTGTTTCAATTTTGATTATCTTGGTTATGCACATCACCACCTGGACTGACCATGTAGCAGAGCCTAACTTACGATACGATACGATAATAATACTTTATTGTCAGTTTGCACTGAAATTTGTCTTGCGACCCAGAAACAACCATGTATGCAACATATAACAGTACACACATTTGACATGACACAAGAAAACAACAAAATACAAATACATACATAAAGACATGCAAAGACAAGAGCAATGTCCACCACTCAGCCTACCCCTGGCTTATAACTCCTGATTAAGCCTCAATGTCGTCTGATGGACAAAGGACCTCTTCAGTTTGACCTTATTGTATGTAGGAACACTGTATCTCCTTCCTGAAGGCAGCAACCTATATTCTCCATACAAAGCATGGCTAGTGTTTGAAGTGATATTCCTTGCCAACCTTATCATACTGTTATCATACGTAGATGTATAGAGCCTCTGAAGTGGTTGTCCAACAATCTTTGAACAAATGTTCACTTGTTGCAGCAGTTGTGACTTTAAAGCTACAGACAGACATCCATACCAGGTGGTACTACAGTACTGCAGGACACTCATAATAACAGAAGTGAAAAACAAAAGAAGAATCTGTCTACTAGCACCAAAAGATCTCAGACTTATTCTAAGAATCATCACTATATAGTATATAAACCTACTATATATAGCATTTCCAGGTAATTGAGTGGATTCTGCCTCTCTAAAAAGGCTTCTGTCAGAGAACTCCGCTTCTCAGGCCCCCTCCCCCTCCCGCCAAGGCCTCCAGTCCAGACAATTTATTTCACCACTGTCCCAAAATACAAATTTAAATCCATCCCAAAAACTATTGTATTTACATTACGATCAATTTAATAACAATGTGTCCTCTATTCAAACAGCAGCTCCCTTTTAAAAGTATGTGTCTGTGCTTGGTACGACGATATTACGTTCCGTTTAACATCTTATCTTTAAAATCACAATCCAAATCATATCAATAACGTTACTCTTTATTTAGCGCAGCAACATTTTCCATGGAAAGGAGACGCAGACGGTAAGATTTGTCTCTCAGCCAAAGCTTGTAGATAGGCACTTTTTCGACTAGCTGTTGGAAATAGTTCCCAGATTGACAGTATTTCTGTTCTCCATCTCTTTCTACTGTGTTAACTCTTCAAATAGAGCAGCATGTTTGCACCTAAATTTTACCTGAAGAGGGTGATCGTACTGCCTGCAGTACATTTTTAACATTCTGTAAACATTATATTTATTTTCTGTGTGTCTCCTGCTACGAGTTTGCGCACCGTTTGCGCAGGGACATTGAATTTCAATTTTGAGAAGGCAATACTGTATTGACTGCTTCTTCGTTACGCACATCACCACCTATCCTGACCACGTAGCAGGGCCTAATTATTACTATAAATATCACTATATATACACACATGGATATATCCTGCCTCTCTGAAAGGCTTCTATCAGAGAATTCGGCCTCCCCAGACGCCCTCATTAACTCAAGATGCTTTTTTATGTAGATCATTTTCATGTGTTTCATCACGTTTGTGGTATTGAAACAATGTCATAGACTTTTTTTTCTTTATATTGTTTTACCATTTAACTCTTAATTTAGCCTTCATGCCAATTGTATTATGTTTGACAGAATATTGTGCTGTTTTTGTCTTCTCTATTAATCTTAGGGACAAATCAGAGGCAACATCTGTCATGTTCAATTTGGAACCATATCAAATAAAATATGGGAAGTTGTGTACAAGTGCTATAGAAATGTGTGGCAAAATGTGTGAGTTTAAGTGAAGCTGAGTCAAAACTTCAACCTTCACAGTCGGTAAAGAATTGCTAAAGAAGCAATCTGGCAGTTATTAAACATAATATGTATGCACATTTTCACAAATGCATAGCCTATATACAAATGCATATTCACACACCTTCCTATATAGAACTATTAACTACTACTAATAAAATATTGTTACTTTTCAATTCATGAGGTAACAACGTTTCGGCCGGTGTGGCCTTCGTCAGGTGGCCTTCGTCATACCTGACGAAGGCCACACCGGCCGAAACGTTGTTACCTCATACCTGACGAAGGCCACACCGGCCGAAACGTTGTTACCTTGACCGCTCTATTCATTAAATTTGCCGGGAGCATTAAGACGGTGTGCGGACCCTTTTCTTTTGTTCATGTTTATTCAGTCGGATCCAGCACCCGTTGCAATTCTTGAATGTGCGTGCACCACCTAACCGCTTTACTTTTCAATTCATACATTATTGTGCCAAATATTTATCTATTTGCTGCTCTCTCTTTATTACTGTACCCACATCAATAGAAGGGTATTGTAATCAGTTCTGTACGTGGTTGGTTTTTGTTAGCAGACAGTTAACTTGAAAACAAATAAGCACATCCTCATGAATCACGCTGTGATATCAATAAAAGCTATGGAGGTGGTTCTGTACACACATTTGTAAACTGAAGCATTTAGCCAAAATATGTTGCTAGAAGTTCTACATATTGCAACTCCGGTGGTTCTAGAACCACCAGAGTTTCCTGATCCAGCTCTCGACTTTGGCCACCGACCGTGGTGTTTTTCTCTATCGCGATTCGTGGCAGCTGTTGGTAACTGGTCTAGTTGTCTGTCTGTGAGAATGATGTCCCCGCTCGACCTGTTAGGTCAAGATCTAAATTGAACTTTGCGAGGCCCAGGTGATTTTTTTAAACTACTAAATACGCTTTGATCTGCCGTACAGAAAACATATGGCTTTAGTGCAGGCAAATTTTGCTTTCTGGATTAGTTACTATTCTGAATTTTACGTCAACTTTGTTTTTCTTCCAATAAAATACAATATTACCGTCACATCTGAGCAGCAACGTTAACATTGCTAATGTGTTAAATGGCTGATTTAGTGTTAGATAATAACCAGATTTAAGCAGTCGTCACTCTCCTCCCCCACATTAAAGGATAATTTACACTTCACATGTCACATAACCGTTTTGAAAATTGCTGCTCAACAAAAATGACGTGTTCTTGTGAAAGGCTGTGCAACAAAGTATAAATTAAGCCTTCAACCTCTAGGGGTTCATCTGCCTTGGGCGCTGCCATTGGCAACCCACTTACAGATAAACAGACTGAGTACTTATCAACATCACTCAATCCAAGTGAAGGAAGCAAGTCAATCTTCACCCCAGCTTCCCTCTCCACATGTCTCAGCCACCAATTTGCCAGTCATTTTTAAGCCCTGCTCCCAGGGCCTGTCTTTAGACAGTCAACTTTCAGCCTTGTCATTATACTCTGTGACTAGTTGCAGAGTGGATGATGGGATTTCTTGAGCTCTGGTGCAAAACAATTACTTTCCTTGTTTCTCTCACCATGGCAATGGCAGACAATATAACTTATTGCTTTGTTGTGTTTTAGTGTCTCCGGCAATTCTCAAACTAATATTTGCTTGTTTACAAATGTTTGACTCATTCAAAATAGAGCACAATGCCTAATAGTTGTCTCACATAACTAGCCATTATCACACAGTGAGGTCATTAATGTCATGCTTACTAAATGAAACAACTGAGATTTGTATTCATTTTGACACTTTTCCTCTTCTTTGACATTCATTGTTATGAACACACAGCAATTTGTTGTTAATCCAAATACATATTGCAGCTACTAATTGCTAGGCACCACAGAAGTCAGAAAGGTCTAGACAACGGCAAAGCTTTACATGTAAACACTAGCAAGTCCAAATAGCTGTCTGTATAGAATGATTGTTTACTGTCGTCCTATTTCTCTATAATCCATGGTGGAGCTTCTAATTATTTCTTTGAGACAGACTATGCAGTAAGTGCAGCACCAGTAGCTGTAGTTTGTTTGATATTATTTTCTTTAGATCAATTTTGACATTTGTTTAGATAAATTAGACTTTTAATAAAATAAAATAAATAAAAATCGAAGTCAATGTAGAGCCCAAGACATTCTTGGTCATATCTTAATCTCTAGGTTCTATTTAGCTTTTTCTTCGTCCACAAAGTATTCTATCAGTGGGTAAAGATTTTTCACTGACACTTAATAATAGGGATGTAATGATTTGTTTGTTTGCGAAAATGTGATGTTATTATGAATTTTATCCAATCAGGAGAAAGGATACAGCATTAACAAGTGAAATTAGAAGTGCTGACACAATTGACAAGATTTAAAGTGGAACACTATAAAACAGAAGCGGATAAATCGGTACGGTTTCCTGGTTGGCTGAAATTGGCAACCCAAATGATTTTTTTTTTCTGTTAACAAAAGAGCTTGAGAGATGGGGAGACCCTTGTTACTGAGCAAACACTATAGCAATGATTAACTATCACAATATAGGCCTAGAGCTTTAACTTTTGAAATTTTCTTTTTTGTTTTAACCAAAAAGTATCACTTAAGGCGTTAACACACTGCAAGCATCGTTATCAAAGGCACACACAGTTTATAACTTTAACTGCTGCACTGGAGGCATCAAATGGACGAGCCAAAACCTGTGGCTGCAGCAAAACCTGTTGACGCAGGAAACCTGTTCCCTGTCTCTTAAGCTCTTTAGTAAACATAAAATACATTTTCCGGAGAGAGAACCACACAAAGATAATTTAACAGCTTGTGTTCCAGTTGCAATTTTGTTTGCTCATTTACAGAATTTGTTTAATCACTTCCAATTATACTTGTTTATCCTGTATGAGTTCCCTCTCAGTTCTAGCTCTCCTGATGAAATTGGTGCTTGCTTACTTACTTACTTACTTAAACCATTTAGACTTGGAACTCCTATACGTAACTATACCTTTCAATCCGGGAGCCCCTTTTGGGGTTGTTGTGGCTATGTACAGTATACATTTTTTGTCATTTTTGAATAAATATTTGACGTTTTACAGAAAACTTAGGTCAGGATTTAGAAGGCGTTTTTAGAATCGGCCTCAGGTCTAAATGGGGTAAAGAGCTGGAGGGCCCTGTTATTGAACAAACTATATCTATATCAATGATTGCTATGGGAATACAGAGCCAACACTTATTTAACAAAACAAAAGAAAAATAATTACTTACAGCACCCCTAAAAAGAGCACTGCGATTCATTTTTCAATGAACCGATTTGAATCGTTACATATTTGTAAAGAAAAATAACTGTTGCATGATGCATCGTTGCATCCCTACTTATTAATAATCCCATAGAAAATGCAAGATCATCCAGCTCATCTGAAATTGGCGAAAATAAATCTAAAAGATTTTACAGAAAAACAGATGTGAAACCTCAGTGCCATCCAAGTTTGCAAAATGAGGCGAGAGAGAGTTAAAAATAACTAATCTAGATGATGCATGTAGAAGGTCATTTTACACACAACAAACTACATGGAAGCAAGCTCTCTAACCTTAAGTTTCCCACTGAATCACCCAGTAATAAAATGACACAACATCCTCTGCAGTTTATCAGGTTACACGAGGCTGGTTATTATCAAAGAGATTAATAGCCCAGGCTACCTCACTGTACTGCACCACTACAAGTGATTACACAAATAATGGTCCTGCAAGGGTTCTTTTCTACACTCCCAGAGTTAAATGAACACTGAGCTTTGGAAAACAAATTCTGTGCGCGTGCGTGCGTGAGTGCGTGCAAATATAAGTGTGACTTCCTGCGGCCGATAATTGAGATATGTGAGCAATGCGCCTTACTGCACCTCTACTATACAAATGTGCATCTACTTGAGCAAAGGCTTCCACACCACTCAGGAAAATGACAAAACAGAGCCTGCAACTAACAAAGCAGCTTCTCATTATTTGTGAACAAGTAAGAGGTTCTATTCGTAGAGTAGCAACAAACACAACCCATTGGAAGATCCAGTATCACACTTTCAACAACAAATCAGTCTACAGAACGCACACCACAGACACAAGCCTGAAAGACTATTAGATGCACCAGCAGGATACATGGGCAGATTCTTTATTTACTTTTTTGTATGTGGCGAGGCAGTGCTGAGCGGAAATTATACAATTTATAACGCATTTATGTAGATGTTGAGGTTTCACTTCTAGTTTACGCTTACATGGGGAAATTCTGCCGCTCTGATGCTTCAAGTGTTTTCTTTTGATTATGTTTGCAGTAGCATGGCAAATGCAAGAGCACATGGTGACTGAAGCAACTATTAGTTTTCCCTGGAAATTTACACTGGAAAACATCGCTGGAGAAGAAAATCTATTCTTAGAGCACAGCTGACTTCCTCCATCACTCCGTTCTCTCCTTTGTTCCCTCAGCCTCAGCATCAACTCACAACAACCCAATATCTTAAAAGGAAATACCTCCTGTGCGTTTTGTCGAACATATTGTGTCTCTGCCCCCGTTCCCTTATTAAAAAACACTGCATATTATTATATTAGCTTATGAAATGTATTAATCTGGCTCTGATTTATGGGTATAGCAGGGTGGGCTTAACCACTTAAACCGTATACTTGTTGACTGGTGTCCAAATCTATTTGGTCCAAATCTCTTAACCAAAAACGGCAATCTACAAGATCGCATCGCGACATGTTGTGAGCTTGTAGCATTCAGCGAATGCTCGGCTATTTTCGCAGAATGTTTGCCTATTAGACATGGCCAGAATAGGAATGCTAGGGTTTATGTGGTTAGGTTTGTGAAATTCATATCAGTGTAAGCTGAATCTAAGAGCATCTCTAACAGACCTGTTGGTCTGACAGACAAACTGGAATGGACCCATGAGTGAAAGAAATAATGATTTTACATTCACCAATGTAAGTGCAACTTGTTTGAAGTTTGCACTGAGACAGAATATTTTCAGTATAGATAGGAGCATGTTTTTTGTACAGATGAGCCGGTTGAGCAGTTTGAGATGGAACACAGTTGGTGGGTTTGGGGGTGATGCTGTGTGGTCACACTGCCTAGCCCTAAATTCTCTATTGTGGATGTAACATTTCCCCCTATCTTACAGCATAATATATTAACAAAATAATTATGGAGTTTAGTTGACCCCCACACGCCCCGTCACCAACTCCCTGCAACAACACTATTTATACTCTTCAGCTCTTCAATTTAGAATCAGTATTCACCTCTATATTTTATCATGCTCCTGTCAAACCCATCAACACACACACACACACACACACACACACACACACACACACACACACACACACACACACACACACACACACACACACACACACACACACACACACACACACACACACACACACACACACACTTCTCTAGCTATGATTACAAAGTGCTCCTCATTGCGCTCATCACCTCACGTACAAAAAGCCACAAACATTGTGCAAACATACAGTAGTACACCCCTGCCAAACAGTTGAACTTTACATCCATGTCTCACCAGGCTCATATTACATATGTAGTGAAGACTTTGAAGGAATAAAAAAAAAATTGTGACATAGTTATCTTTCACTGTCACTACATGTACAGTATGATGGAAATGCATGAAACATGTTTTGTGAAGTCACAATGACCTTGACCTTTGATCATCAAATTCTAATCAGTTCATCCATCACTCCAAATGGAAGTTTGTGCCAGATGTCATGAAATTCACCACAGGACATTCCTAAGAATGAGATACTGTACCGCATCCACAAATATGGGACTTAAATAAACAGGCAAGGACACAATACCTCTCGGCAGCGGAGGTATCATAATAATTGGATAGTATTAGATATGTAGAAAAGGCTCAAAGAAATTTGTTGTAAGAGGAACAATTGCTTTCATTCTAGCAAGCAGGATATAATTACAGCCATTCAGATAGCAACAGTGGCCTCGTTCATAAGGAAGCAGAGAGCTTCTGTCAATGCAGTGTCACATGATCAAAAGCCTAGGAGACAGACAGACAGACAGACAGACAGACAGACAGACAGACAGACACACACAAATCATGGCCAACCAAGGAACCAAGGTAAGCACTACTCCTGCTCATTTGCATCTGACTCACAAAGCATCAACCAACTACACAATCGGCTTTGGGGTTTTGTTTTAGGCATCTACGCAAGACAGAACACATGCTAGACACAGTGTACAGTAAAGAAGCATTACAAAATCAGGATGAGAAAGGGAGAGAGAGAGAGATACTGTACAGACAGACAGACAGACAGAGAGAGAGGGGGAGAGAGACAGACAGAGAGAGAGAGAGAATAGGAGCAGTAATTTCTCTTGTCTGGCTACAAGTTGAGGAGGAAGGCCACTGGCCTGGTTCCGTTCCCTCATTGCCCTTTTAGAAAAGTGGTCCAATCTCAGCTCTAGTGGGCATAAATAGAGCTGTAATTGCTTATTACAATGCAATTAGAGCAAAGGAGATGAGAGAAGGAAAGATGCTTAGTGCAAATGTGGAGTGACAGGCCAAGGCACTTAGACCAAGGATTATACTGGCCATTTGCACAAGGACGGAGAAAACAAGGGCTGCGGCCACAGGGCAGGAATGGATGGAAGAGAGAGACACAGAGATAGAGATATAGATGAAGAAAGAGAGAGAGGAGGGGGGCTGATGTGCTGTTAAACACAGGGTACTAGCTAATGAAAACTAGCTTTGATTAGCAGGGAGCTCTTAAGGCCAGGACTGATCTGAAATCTCCAGGCTTACAGCACACTGCATTACATTGCACTAATACAGCTATTCACTTTTAAGTACCCCACCTGGAGGATGGTCTTTTAATCTAAATACCCCACCTGGAGGTTAGACATTTACACCAACCAACTACTCAACCTGAAGTTTTGTCTTTTACTCCAACTACCCCACCTGGAGTTTGGTCTTTTACTCCAACCACCCCACCTGGAGCTTGGTCTTGTACACCATTAGCCCTGAAACATGACTGTCATACCATGATAGTCATGGTGCCATGTCCCCCCGGTTTATCGTGGTGTTCTATTTGTTTACATTGCCAACTCTCACATGTACATAAAGATTTCAAATATAAAGTGCTTACCCCCGAGCCACGGATGTTACCTCGCGATGTGGACCACATGAAGTACCCGTATCTTCCGTATTGTTCAATAAAAAGCATTTTAATCCCATCGCCGGCCATTAACCTTTTTTGTTTTTTTTTGTTTGTAATGTACTGTATCAGAGTGCAATACACCTCCCAACCATTAGTGTCGCATGGTTGAAAGTATCGGAGACAATTTGGAGAAAATGGCCGGCGATGGGATTAAAATGCTTTTTTTGAACAATACGGGAGATACGGGTACTTATCATGGGTCGCATCGCCTTGTAACATCCGTGGCTCGGGGGTAAGCACTTTATATTTGAAATCTGAACGTTTATGTACATGTGAGAGTTGGCAATGTAACAAAAATCAAACACCGCTATAAACCTGGGGGACACGGCACCATGACGCTTGTATACAAGCTTCATGTGAACCATGGCTAGTACACCATCTACCCCACCTGGAGATTAGACATTTACACCATATACCCAACCTGGAGATTAGACATTTACACCATATACCCAACCTGGAGATTAGACATTTACACCATATAGCCACCTGGAGATTAGTAATTCACACCATCTACCCCGGATGACATTTACACCAACCAACTACCCCACTTGGAGGTTGGACTTTTACTCCACTTAGAGATAGGATTTGTGAGAGTGGTGCAAAAATGGTGGTGGAGTGACACAATAATTTATCGTGGAAGTTGGATGGGGTGGGGTGACGTAAGAGCAAAATGGCCACTGTGTGAATATGGTCAGTGATCTCAACGCTCCGACAGTAACAGTCAGGCGGAACATGGCCAGTATGAGCTGAATGCATATACCTTGCCTCGTCAACCTACTATAGTTATTAAGATTAATAGGAGAAGCATAGAGCATGATAATAGGGCTCTGGGGGTGCATAAGACCACCATACCCATGCAGCACATTCACACGGCATTCACTATGAGGCGTGGGTGTGATCAGCAGGCAACACTGCAATGGGAGGCAAATGAGAGAAATGGACAAGTCTGGGGCCATCCTTAAGAGTCTGTTCTGAAATCGGGATATTATGCTAATTTAGATGCTTGCTTTCAGGCAGATTTAGAACACTTGAGCAAGGAAGTTTGCGCCATTTAAAATAGCATTTCTGCTGAAACAATACACTGCCAGCATGACTGAATACTCACTCCTGTGTTATATAAGACAGTGATCCTCAATGTGGCTGTTGAGGTTGGATAGAATAAACTGCTTAGCACACATAACATTGAAATGAATCCCTTTTTGATTTGATTCAGCAATATATATAAAACAAAAAAAGAGACTTTTTTTTTTATTTAAAAAAGCTCAACAAAGCAGTCGAGGGTAGGGACCAAAGCGAGGCATCAGTTTTGCAAATGCTTGGGTTATGTCATATGTACAGTATTGTACAGGCACCTTTAGTTTTAGGTGTGAGGTACACTATGTCCCAGTCTTTTTTGCACATTTTTTGTTGCCTGACCTGAGTTGTATATTTTCAAAGGCAGGAGCAGGTAAAGGACAGAGAAGAAATACGTTTTCACTGTATACTACCCCCTCCCCCCAACAAAAAAGTACAATAAATAAATACATACATAAATAATAATAATAATGGTTATCAACACATTAAACATCAGTGTTATCTTATTGCAAAGTGTACTAAACTGAAAAGATGATTGTCTGAGAGTAAAACAATCCCCTACTAATGTTATAATGGTAGGCAGCCCTTATTACATGTGATTTGCAAGTGACCTCCCCCGAGGATGTTGTGTTTTACCCATCTGTGATAATGTAAAAAAAAAAAAAAGGAACAGCCGGATTGCCATGAAATTTGCTGAGCACATTCTTGTTTAGAAGAGGATGATATTGATTTGGTGACCCCTTGATGTTTCCCTTAGTGATTCCATCAGATTTTTAGGTCTTGACAAGAGGTCTGCAATCTACTGAGTGAATTATTGTATTTATGTGGACCAAACATCACTGACGGTCTGACTTTGATTGCAGACTTAAAAACCATCATTGATGGTGAGATGTTTTGGCAATAATGTCTACAAATATGTGGAGCCGTTGTTCCACCCCAGACTTTGCTCTTATCCCAGTCCATCTTTCATTCAAGTATGGGGGGTATAAGCAGGACTCAGCTCCCCTTGTTAGAGGACGGTGTGTCATCTCAACGTGTCTTTCCTAAGCTCCCCTCCCCACAACCTGTCGCAAGAAATGGCAAAACCTCTGCGACAAATTTGCCAATGCACGTCAGAGGGTGATGAAACCTAGCAGAGATCCTTGGTAAAAACAAAAAAAAAACACTGTCCCAGAGCTTTAGACAGCTTGAGCCACTCTGGATGTTGCTAGGCAGACTATTGAGTGGGCAAGGTTCACAACTCAGAACTAAGCAGTTGCAAGTACAAAATAGTTTTGTCCTCTAAGAACTTTGTTTGGTTCGACAAGCCCCACCGAAGATGAAAAAAGTCTGGCTTCATTTGGAGTATGCTGCAGCCATTATGGCCCAGGGGATAGAAACTGTCCCTGAGCCTGCTATATCAGGCCCCAATGCCAGACAGTAACCGAGTGAACAGTCCGTGCCACTGAGCCATGTTTCTGTAAAAACCATAACGTTGCAGTTCTAAAAGACACGTTAGGAAAGCCAGCCTGTATCTAGTTAGTTCATCCAACGTATCCAGTGACTGTATGCTTGCTAGGAGACACTATTGTAGGTAATGCATGGTAAAGCTAGCAGCCTCTGATCCTGAGTAGGCACCTGAAAAGAACTGCTCACTGTCTCGCTGTAGCTGCTATGCTGCTATGCTTCGTGTTGTCCTTGATGCACTCAGGTCATTCTGTCTGGCCGTGATCGGAGAGGAAGGCTGAGGAGAGGAGGAAATGCATGTGGCAGAACTGGGGAGAAAGGGAGGTGAAAATATTTGTTTTCTCTGAAAACAGAAAAGAATATGTATTTTGCTTGTGGCGAGTGAAGCTGCTGTGAAAACAGTCCATTAGAGTCGTGCTCTCTAACAGTCTATTCCATATCCTGAAATCTCTGTCCCTGGGCGGTAACAAAAAACAACAAACAAAATTTAATAAACAACCTACGTTCTCATTTCTGTTCTTCATTTCCTTGAAGGAAGGAAGCTCCTTTACAATATTCATCTACCATGCTATTTGCTTTAATGAGCTATTGTCATGCACATCTACTTGTCTCCATTAGTCAAAGTAGCTAGGCTAAAGAATACCAAAAAAATCTGAAGAAAGGATGGGTTTTAAAGCTGAGTTTAAACACAAGTTTAAAGTTTCTGAATCTGGAGCTGTGCAGCACTGTGGTCCAATTCTCAGTTCTCTGGAGATCCCAGCCACAGGACCATAATCTTAGCTCCCCCAAAAGCCACCAGCTCAGCCCATCTGCCCCACCTAGAGTGTAATCCACTCTCCAGTAAGAGCTGTGGTAGCAGGCCTGACCCCTGTGGCTTTGGCTGTCAGTTACTGCTGACCTCCAGCGAGGTGCCAATGAAACGTGTCCATTGAGTGGCAAGCCAAACAAACTGTTTCACCTGGTTCCTGCTGACAGCTCAGCCCTCTAAAGAGCAGGAAAACACCATTACAAGCTCCCAGTCTCACAAAATTCAGACCACTGGGCTGAGTAGTGCACTGCATACACATACAGTACGTGCACACTGAGGAGCTGAAGGGTGTTATCTTTTTTTACCCCTTTTTCTCCCAAATGTAGTCGTCATGCCAAATAATTCCTCCCCACACTGTTGTATCCAACTAACACACTTGCCTGTGAGGAGGATGTAGAGCCTTCGTCCTACTCTCGCCCAACACTCCCTGTTGACAGGTGCCGCCCGAGTGCGGGGTGTGCACCTGCTTGCTTTACCTCACTTTACCTTCTTTTTTAGCGGTGCCAACCGCTCTATATCTGACTTTGTCTGTGTGTCCGTGTGTCCGGGTGTGTGTCTGTCCCATAAACAAATATTGATGACAACATCAATACGGGGATCTCCATATATGGCACCGCTTCCTTCACACAGGGTGTGATTTTTACTAACTTAACTAACTTGAGCCACAGTGTGGCTATGCTCGGTTGTGAAAAACAAAGATGCCAAACTGACAGCCAGTAACTAACAGCATGAGTAGCTGGATTGACGACGCTAGGCCATGGCCCTGAGTTACTGAAGGTATTTCCTGGATGGTAACCATAACGTTAACCACTTAAACCCTCTATTCTTGGGAAAAACAGGCCTGAGTTGCAATGGTTTTCAATGGGAAGGGAACGGAGCGTTGTTGGCATTGTGTGTTGCGCACACCTTGCGTTTATGTGTTCTATGCGCCAGGGCGAGACTGTTGCTGCTTTTCCCCCTCTGTCCAAACGGATGAGTTCAGAGGCGGCCCTTCTGTCCCAAACGGAGAAGAATGGAGATTCAATGGCATTGAACATAGCCACAAACAAGAGTTTGTGGCTGTTGCTTCATTGGAACTATAAAAACAGTAGCTAAGAAAACAACGGTGAACAGGCAAAGAGACTGCTTTAAAAACATTTTTGGTGTGATCTGGGTGTGAAAGCATATGTGTGTCAGGTGCATATCTGGTTGTCTGGCAACGTGAAGACAGATTGCGCTTCAAGCTGCTCTGCTTTGTAGACTGTAGAGCCATATGAAATCCGTTTTATTTTTTTCCCAATTCCGTTTTATTTTTTCCCAAATTCTGTTTTTTCCATTTTAATATTTCTGAATTCTGTATTTTGCTTTTTATGCTCATTTTTACCATAAAAAAAAGTGTCTGGTAAGTGGAAATGAATAAATGTTAAAGATATAACAGTCCATACATGGCCCTTGTTGTGTTATACGCAAAAATGTTCCCAAAATAATTCGGTGACTTCGGTCTGAGCATGCGCAAAATGGCGTCGCGCATGTATTATTGTTTCTATCGTCTTTCTAAGACTATTTCTACGTGGATTTTACTGTTTATAAAGTAGGATGTGGCCATGCAAAATGGTGGTGTCCCGTGGATTTGTAAAAATTCGCGGTAAAAAAAAATATTTTACCGCGATTTTTTTTTTTTTTCCAAATTCTGCAATATTCCGTGTTTTATTCCAATTCCATTTTTATTGGTCATTTCCGCGATTCCGTCCGCGATTCCGTTAACACGGATTTCATATGGCTCTAGTAGACTGCACTAAACAGGTGGGCACGCAAACCCTGCATTTTTCATGCTGAAACCAAAGTTTGGTGTGACCGTAACCCAGCAGTAGCAGTATGCATGGTAAGTATAAATGTTAAGTTTAAAAGTCCCACTAGTGGCCTTAGAGGCTGTGCTTCTCCGCACACCCTATTACTGACAGAATATTGTGTGTGTGCGAGTGTGTGCGTGTATACAGTAATTCATTGTATAACGACTGAAGCAGGCGTTATAGGAAAGGGTGGTGACCAAAATCAGTAGGCTTCATCCTGCAATCTGCCTAAGGGTGGCACTAGAGGAAAGGCCATGGAGTCACCAAAATCGGTAGGGTTCATCCTCTGTGGAGCATGAAGGTGCACAGCAAATTCCATGGCAATCCAGCTGGAATGGACTGCATTCTCATACAGCACATGTTCAAGTCTTCCAACCACTAAAACGCACTTTACAAAGTACAGTATTTTACATTCACCCATTCAAACACAAACCGCAATTTCAGAATAGCGATTCAGCAATCATGCAAGGCACCAACCTGCTCAGTGGGAGTGGGTAGGGGTTGTGTGTCAGGAGCCGGGGATCAAACCAGGACCATGCAGCTACCAGACAACCACTCTTTAGGCGGATTTCCTGACCCACTGCCGCCCCCAAAAAAAGGATGGACCGACTGACCAGCTGACCAGGAAGGCATACACAGTATGTGTCATTTTAGATTTCTTTGGTCTATTCAAAAATAGCAGATATACAAGCTCATAGCGCAGCACAGAGTGCCGCGCTATGAGCTTGTAGATCTGAAAAAATATATCGTGAACATTTGTGCAAATCTTTGAATATATATATTTTTTAAAGCAAACAAAAGTAACTAAAATCTTTGCTTCTGGAGGGGTCCCTGGAACAAAATATTTTGAGATAGTGGGTCCGCAGTCAAATACATATTATTTTGGGTGGTCCTTAACATGAACCACTGAAATTATCGCAACATACTGTACGTTTTTTTTTAAAACTGGATTTAGAAGACATTTGTAGAATCAGTCTCAGGTTTTAAGGGGTTAATCAACCAACCATCATTGCCATCCTTCAAGTTCATCATTGAGTCTGTTTATCTATTGTTGCCACCCCTCAACAGTGCCTCTGGGCAATGCAGTGAGACAACATATAACTTGCTCTTGCATATAGTTTGTTGTTTTATAGATTAACTCTTGCTGCTCTTCTATCCACTCGTATGGTATGTTTGTGCTTCAGGTTAACTTTCCAGTCAATATAGCTATTGAAGATTGTTGATGGACTACTGGGAGCATAGCAGCAGTAGTCTTTAGAAATGCAGAGCAGAAACAATTACAGTAAATCCTTTTTCCTAGCTAAGCTCTGGAATAGTGTAAATTCATAATCAATAGATACCCGAGTACCTGCAGCCAAATCATTGTAGCATATTTCAGGACACTTCTGCATGCCCTTAAAGAATAAAATAGTTGTACTAGCAGAGTATAACTTAAACTCCACTAAGCCTACGCTTGCCTTAGGTAAGTACACTGTGACTGGCTGCACCAATTCTGGATGAAGCTGAGACTGAGTTAAGAGCATTCAAAAGCTTACAACATTTGATAGTCATTTCCACTTTTATAGTTCAATCATATACCTTGCTGCCAAGTATGCCGACGGCCAAGCCATTTTCTTTTCAGTGCATCTGACATTGATCGATCCGACACAGATTTAGACAGTAAAAAACACATTAACCGAACACGGAAAGATACTTGAGGTTACAGAGCGTCTTACAGAGCGTCAAGTTCAGCCTATAATTGATAGAATCATTGCACTAATGTGAAGTGGTACATTTATCCAGCATGTACGTAATGTACCTCACTTCAATAACACCTGTTCAAACTTGTGAAGTCTCTGCCACCCCCGTCTCTACCGTATGTGTTCGCACATTCTTGTATGCCTTGTGATTGCTGTGCTATAATTACAAGAGAGTTTAATGGTTTAGAAATGCAGATTTGAAGTGGCGTATGTGAGTGGCTTGAGAAGCCAACTTCAACATTTTCCCTCGTCTCAAGATATGCACCAGCTCCTCAAGCACCAATGTGGCATGGCATAGGTGTGTATAGTTTAAACACGCGTACAGACACTGCCTTCATTTATACTGCGTCACTCAGTGTCGCTTGGCGACAAGAGCCGATCTACAAGCTGACAACGTTTCGCATCAAGTGAAGTGACACTGTCGTACAATTGAGTATAAATCAGGCTTTACTCAACGGTCACTTCTAGTCTGTCTGTTTATGAGGGCAAGCATGGTAGATCACCTCCACTTCTAGTCTGTCTGTATATGAGGGCAAGCATAGTAGATCACCTACTCTGCTCTGTGCTGTGCTCCATCCAAAGCCACAAAAAGACTAACTTTTGGGACATCCCTCCTCTTTGCATTTTAACATTATACAATGTCTCATTCACAAGGCTGACTTCCTTGCATATCTAGCACTTCACAATAGTGATAATGATAACACCACTTTCTATACAACCTTTCTATACAAAAGCATGGCTACAACAGGATCCCGTGTGACATACAGTACTAGAGTCAGGGTGATTCTATTTGTGTAGGTAACAAAAAAGAAAGCAATGTTTATATATCAGACAGAGTACATCTATATCAGATAAATGCTATAACTGTATCAATGTATCAACATTTTTAATGCAACGCTGTGTGACGTAATTCATGTTTAAATCCCATAACAAAATACATCTTAGAATTTTAAAGTACACATAACATTCATGCATACATGCACCCATGTGTCATGCATAAATGCAACCATTGTATTTGAGCTTTAATGTTGTTGGCCTGACTCTTATCGGATTTTACAGTGTACTAGTTAGAATAGTGCTTGCTCAGCAATGAACACATTTCAGACAGTGAAGGGCCCACACTGTTATGCTCTGAGGGTGCAAGCAAGCCAACAATAAATGTAACATTTTGTATTTATACATGAGATTCCAAAGACATTCCTCCAGGCTTGTTTTAATGGTATTATAGAGCACACTGTGCCAATGACATTACCAAAGTCAAAGTTAAACTTTAGTGAAAAGGAAAAAGAATAAATCACACTTCCTTAGGGAAAAACAAACAAACACTGTCATTATTGTCCACAAATATGGAAGTTTCTGTGAAGGACTATTTTGCATTATTTGTTTATTTTTCCATCACAACTATAAAATAATTTGTCTACATAGAATCGTGCAACCATTCAAAGTGGCCATTTAAAGGTGCTATGACATGGCCCGAAAATATCATATTTGATACTTTACGTCACATGGTCTGTCTGAAAACAGGGTGCGACGTATCACAGATTGATTTGGCATTTGCAGTAGCTCTGCTCTGAGTTTGCCTCTCGCACTCGCATCAAATAGACGAACAAAATGAGGAAGTGACCTCAACATAATTTGTCTTTTATTTGTAAATCTGTGTATACAAAATATATATATCCCCAAATATTTTAGTCACACCAACAGTGTTCATGTGAAGTAGTTTGTTTGTGCTAATTTATTGAAATCGCGATAGTTTGAACGCTGCATGGGTCTCCGTCTCTCCGAGGGGGCTCTGAGAGCTCCCCAGAGCCATTTCTGTGTCCCCGCTGGTCGGGGAGAAATACACGCATTGTATCTCCAGCCAGCGGCAGATAAAATAAATCAATAATATCAACCAGAGCGAGCTCTGGTTGTTATTAGGATAAATAAATATGGTCATGGCGTGTTTAGAAACACGCTGTGGCCATACAAATACAGCCAAAGACACACACACACTGGCCCTCATTTATCAACGGAGGGTAAAAAACGGCTTATATTTTTCCATATATTCGGCCGTACACCAACGTCGAAGTCACATTTATCAAAGGATCCTATACAGCCAATCCTAGCGTACATCAGGTCGGTGCTTTGATAAATCTCACGTCTGAAAACGAGCGTCATTTAAATAACACGCCCTTAAATATTCTGAAAACGCCCCGATTTTACAACATGAAGAACCATAATACGACCAAACACATCACGAAAAGCCAATAAAGAGTTTCCCCCGCTTGCCTCGCCACACACGCACACGCCTCTCTCTCTCTCTCTCACATGCATGCACGCGCGCACACACGCACGCGCACACGCACACACACACTACATACAATCTTTGTCATATTATGATACCAATCACATAGCCATGAATGCAATAAGTTTGTATATTACTTTATTTAACCCATACCGAGCAATGCGCAAGCAGTCATGTAGGATATTCCCCGTGAGACTTGGGCGGGCGGCAGAGATCCCGTGCTGCCTCGTTAATAAGAGATTCGATCGTCGGGTTTATATCCTTAACCCAGCCAGGTTGTGTAGCCTACATAACTCTCTATGACATAACTCCATAACATAGGACAAGCTACTGTAAGTTTGTAGACCTCACTGTCCATGAAAAGATGGTCGAGGCTCCCGAAAATGCGCTTGCAGAAGCGCTCGTATATATTTTGAAAATAGCAAATCTACAAGCTCACAACGCGTCGCGATGCGACCCGTTGTGAGCTTGTAGATCTGCTATTTTCAAATAGCTAATACAGCCAGATCTGCAAGCTTAACCGAATGACTGTTAAAGCAGTTTGTTTAAATTACTTTATAAAATGTTATATTTTCACAGGGATTATTTATTAGTGTAGATATACATTTAGGAGTGGATTATGTGTCCAGATGCCTGTCAGACAGTCAGACAATGATGCTCCGCAGGTCTACAATGGAATAAACGGGCGCAGCAAACGTCAACAACTGGTCTCGACCAGACGTGAGATCTCAGTGTACGGTAGGATGAAGCCAATGTCAGGATATATTGTTAAATGCCGAAAGTTGCGGTGATCTCGCCGTACGCCCATTATTTGGTCTGTGCCGCGTTGATAAATGAGGGCCACTGTACCTTGGGTGGCAGTGTACAATATCTCTGTGTTGTGCGAAGGTTAACATGCTTTACACAGCAGCCAGTGGCTGTGCCATATTTCCCCCTAATTACCTTATCTTAGCTGGAGGCTTTTCACTGTGATGTGTGTTGGTGTGTGCTTTGAGTTGTATTTACACACTTGTGGTACGGCACAGTAATGACTCTGATGCACTCCGGTCACTTCCAAGCTGCTCAGTATGTCTGCCACAGGCCCAACCTCCGACACCACAGAACTAATATCATGTATGGGCAGCAGGATCACGGCCACATTGATGCAGGTCTGGCATTTAGACCCATGTCTAAGTGTGTGCGTGTGTGCAGTATGTACACAAGCAATGTACTTTGCTGCTGTTATGTCATTTGTGAAAATTTTATTTCCCCGTTTGTAGAGAGTGAAGGAAAAGAGAGCTTTGGACATTCTGGGGGGGGGGGGGGGGGGGGGGGGCGATGGAATATGCTAAATATTTGTGAGAAATCACCTGAAACACAGATGTCAAGCTGATGGCTCCCATAGCGTTTCCTCCGCTTCCACCATTCATATGCAAATGAGGCACTGACCAACCTACAGTACCCGGAAAACGCGACTATGCTTTTCAAGCAATCAATTTACCTTGGAGAGATGAATGCTTAAATAGTCATATAAGAGGAGAGATAGGTTGAGCAGTCCCATGCATGAATAAAAAAAAGAAGTAAGAGAACACTACATATACACACAGATTATTATTATGAGAGGCAGTTGGGGAATTAGCGTTCTCAACGGGAAACGAAAATTAAGGCCCGGCCGGAACAGAGCCCGGCCCGAACAATCACCATAATTTTAGTCCCGAAAACCTTTTTTCTTTAATTATGTGCTTAATGTCCACAAAGTCACTCATCCAAAAAGCTTGGAACTGAGCAGATTGGACCTTCCGTTCCAGAGATAATGGCCAAAACATCTTGAAAACAGCCACTTTCGATTTGGCCATTTTTGCAATGTTTTTTCTTTTTTATAACACGGGCTAGGAAGGTCGGACGGCAACATCCAACGCATCCACTGCCATTTCCGTCGGCCTTACCGTTAGGCCGCTAGGGGCAGTTGAAAATTCTTTTTTTTTCCTTTCTTTTTTTAAATGGAATCCGAGGCTTGACTAATTAGCATACATTTTCGTCCCGAAAACGTCGGGTCGGGTAGGGTAGGGTTAGGGCAGAATTTGAGAACTCTATAGGGAATCACAAGACAAAGCAGGTATAAAACACACCAGTTTTGGGGCCAAGGAAGGCTAGGCAGAAGCTCATTCGCATCTAAGCTGAGTTTGCCCTCGCTGCAGGGGGAACTTCCAACACCTTCAGTTGCAATATAAATGTTAATAGAGTTCAGGGAAAGAAAACGAGGCGTAAACAAACAAATGTGGTATTCCATGCTTTGGGGCAGCAGGAGGGCCCCTGCCATTGAGCGGTGTGTGTCTGTCTCTGTGTGCATGCATAAAAGTGTGTGAGTGTGTATGTATGCGTGTGCACAATGTATACAGTATGTGGAGAGTGCAACGAAAAAGATGGGGCTTGAGCTTTGCTCTAGTAGTGAGCAGGGACGTGCACAGATAGACTCTAGGTGGTGCTTGAGTACCTGCCCTTCGCCCTCTTGACCAGAAGTGCCCTTTTGAAAAATGGGCACAGCAGGGTTCTTCAACAGGGGGTCCTCAAGAGTTACTACAGGGGGTCCGCCAAATCTTTATGTGATATGATTTTTCTTTTTAGCATAACCACTCGAACCCTAGCATCCCTTTTCTGAGGAGAACTTTAGCCAAAAATAGCAGATCTACAAGCCCACAACGCCTCGCGCTGCGAGGCGTTGTGGGCTTGTAGATCGGCTATTTCTGGCAAAGAGGTATAGGTGTAGAGGGAAAAAAGAGCAGACCAAGTAAACAAAAAAAAGTATAATTTACCTGAGCACCTGCCCCTCAAAATGTCTGTGCACGCCACTGATGTGGAGAGTGCAACGAAAAAGATGGGGCTTGAGCTTTGCTCTAGTAGTGAGCCTAAAGAAGCAGGGTGCTTCTCCCGTAGAAAGTCCTGTATGACAGTCTGGCGCAAGATGGACAGATTGTTTTCCACATTGTAAAGCACAGATTTCACAGCAGTGAACGCTCGGAGTGAGTTAATGCCTATGCCACCAGCCACTGTACACATACAGTACTGTGCCTCAAGCTCCTTGTGTGCTCCTCCACTGAAAGAAGCAAAACAAAAACAACCTAAACTTCAGCAGCCCTGGCTCAGGATTTCCCACCATTTATGAAGCCTTACAGCATTATATTTCACCTCAAACAATTATTTCCCTAACGACACATTATCCTCTGCAATGCTTGTGTTTGGCTAGTTGCATCCCTATTCTGGGGATGTCATAATAGGCAAAAATAGAACATCTACAAACTCAGAACATTTGATGTACAGTGAAGTGAAGTGGTTAACAGGCTACTGTACCCGAGTGCAGGTCAGTCAGACATAAAGAGAGAGAAAGATTGGGGGAGGGGTTGGCTCTCATCCTCATTCCAAGCACACAGGCAGCAGCAGCTCTCCGTTCTAACTTGTTCAAAGAGTTGGCAACCATCAGACAATTAGACATCACAGGACAGTCTGCACAGTACCCAGCTTTCGTATAAATGCCTCTCCATGCATTTTTAATGAGCTATAATTTAAGGATTTAAATAAAAATCAAATTCTTCCAGATGCACCCATCCTGGAGGTGTGTGTGTGTGTGTGTGTGTGTGTGTGTGTGTGTGTGTGTGTGTGTGTGTGTGTGTGTGTGTGTGTGTGTGTGTGTGTGTGTGTGTGTGTGTGTGTGTGTGTGTGTGTGGCAGCACTTATATATGCATGTGTGTGAAGACACATGCAAATGAGTTCGAATGAGTGTGTGTGCATCTCTCTCATTCCCTCTACAGTATCTCTGCCCACCTGCCAGTCCACCATGAAGTGCAGAAGGTTGCATAACTCGAGTGGAACATACAGTTTAGACCAGTGGTTCCCAAACACTGGGTCAGGACCCCTTTTATTTGTCTACTACAATTTTTGTATTATTATTTAAAAACAAAACAAAAAAACACTGCCAAAGCATGTCTTTTAAGTCCTCAACTTCATAAAAATGGGACAAAATCGGTGAAGTGGCCCTTTAATGAAGACATTATGTGGAGCTGGCAGTTGCTCTGAAATTCTATTTAAATGAAAGACTACCACTGATTACACCTGCACGACTCACAGCTAAGCAGTCACATGTAGTCATACTTGGTCTACAAATGTGTTCAACAATCTTTCAACCTACAGTGTGCGATGAAATACATGACATAAGTAAAACAGTTAAGTCTATGAAGATCTTCAGTGAATGTTCTGCTTTCATAAGAGTAATGAGAGTGCCCTGTACCTACCTGGGCTGAGTGAATGTGTGCAATAGGGTCAGTTGGCTCACCCCCAAGAGCACAATGATCTGTCATTTGGACATCCTGGATTAGCTCACACGTGTCAGAAATCTGATCTCCCCAAGGCAGCCATCAATAACCATGCCTGTGTAAAACGTGTGAATCAATGCGGGGCTGATGGGCAGACCAACCCGCTGATTTACCGCTGTGCCTGAGAACGTAGGCTGCTGCTAGAGGAAAAACCAACACACTGGAACCCAGCCTAACTGAATGTCTGACTCAGGTAGCTCTCTGAGGTCCATTAGCAATGGCCCTGGTATTATTGGTTCTTTATGTCTCCGTGTGTGTGTGTGTGTGTGTGTGTGTGTGTGTGTGTGTGTGTGTGTGTGTGTGTGTGTGTGTGTGTGTGTGTGTGTGTGTGTGTGTGTGTGTGTGTGTGTGTGTGTGTGTGTGTGTGTGTGTGTGTGTGTGTGTGTGTGTGTGTGTGTGTGTGTGTGTGTGTGTGTGTGCGCGCGCGTGGTTGCATGAAGATACTGATCTGTGTCTGTAATTATTAGAAGTCGTCCCATGTCCTGTCCCAAATTCACGACATCCAACAGTTTTACATCCATTATTGTTTATGTTTGAGAATGAATTTGGGCTGCGTGCGCACGCCTGTGTGTGTGTGTGTGTGTGTGTGTGTGTGTGTGTGTGTGTGTGTGTGTGTGTGTGTGTGTGTGTGTGTGTGTGTGTGTGTGTGTGTGTGTGTGTGTGTGTGTGTGTGTGTGTCTAAAATAGCATTAGTCCAAAATTTGACTTAATCTGATACAGATACAACTGATTACAGTATTCCCCATTATTTAATACGCTTAGGTCCAGGCCATCGTCATTTCATAATGACTGGTTGTCTACCGTGGTTGAATTGATGTAAAAGAGTGGGTAAAACCTCAAAGCTTTTTTTTTTTTTTCTCCAAGCTTCCCACGAATTGCAGTTACACACATGACAAGAGAAATATCACACATAACAGTATCAAATACAAACATAAGGTGTACTAAAAAAAATAAGGCAGACTACCTCTGATTCTTGTACAAGTATCACATACTCTAATAGCTTATATCAAGTATGATTCACAGTAATACACATAAAGAAAGTGCAGTGTAATGGGAGCTTATATGATTGACATGGTGGACAGGGCTCAGTACCTGTTTACAGTAGCAACGTGACGGCCTGGCTGTGGAAAGTAAACATCCGGCATTTGATGTTGCGATAATCCATGCCTGATGATGGCAGTGTGAACAGATTGTGGCTGTGGTGGTGAGTGTCTTAGATGGATTTTTAGATCAAAAGACACTCAAACAGGATCAAGCATCCTCAATTTGAGCAAATTTACAACAACTTGAGTTTGCCCAACAAAGATGCAGAAATACCATCTGTGAAGGCTTTCATCAGGCATCAGCTTTATTTATTTATTTACTGATTTATTTATGTATTTATTGCCCAGGTGCTACTATCCTGAAAAACTAATAAAATCATCATGTAACCATTGTACATGGAGTATGCTGCGATTCTGCCTACTGTATACAGTTTGTGTTGTGTTAATAACCACCGGGAAAAAAGAACAGTAGTACTGACCATCAATTTTATTTTGTACATTGAAGCTTCTGGATCAATACTTTGAATTAATTTGAACGGGGGGATAAATAATGAGTTGGGGAATTAATAATAGTTAGGGAGGTTCGAACTGCATTGCTCACAATCTGATCATGGAGCACTTCCCAATATCACTACACATGTTGTCCCGTATATCATTGTGCTTACTGTAGCTGTAAGTTCCTCGATATGAAATTCAAACCATATTTGTATGTTGCTCTGTTAGCCTACACCACAACTATAACGACAAAGAGAGTGGTGAACAATAAACTTAAAGGAGTTTGCAGTGCTCTCAAGACACATGGAAGAAGAAAAAAGAGTGAAGAATATGCTGCGAGTATGCTGTGATGAGGCAAGGCATGTATCAATTACTTCACATACAGACTGGTTAGAAATATAGCAATAATATTAGACATTGTATACAATTGTCTATTCATGAGTGCAAATACTGTAGCAAGCAGCCTGATCGCCAGAGAATTAGTATACATTGCACGGATTTGTGCACGTCATTCCGTGCGTAGTCGCCTAGAAACCCCCAAATTCCGTGCATATGTACGGGGAGTCCCGCGGTGGGCGTAACCAGTCGCAACCCGGAAAAACCAGGAAGTAGAGCAGTCCCCACAACAAAATTTACCATTCTGTGCCTATCGGTTCGTAACTCAAATGGCGCTGAGTAGGCTCAAGGGAATGTCGCAATGTTCAGGACGGCAACTCGCTCGCTTTAGCTCGCTCGGTGGTCCTTCACACGGCGACAATTCCCTTGAGACTGCGCGCCTCCGAAATGGTTTAGTCACAATGGGGGAGATGCGAGGCGGCTATGCACGGAATTTGTGGTTTTCCAGTAGTCTATGCACGGATTTTGAGAAACGTTGAAAAACGTTCAATGAGAACGTTTCCTCTGGCGATCGGGTTGGTAGCAAGAGCATGGAGTGATCTCAAACAGTCCAATGTAAAAAAAAATAAAAAAAATCCAGTGTTGGTAAAGTATGTGTTTCAGATGTTGATAGTAGGCTGCTATACCAGTAGTACAAGTAACCAGTACAACAGTGGCTTATGACCGAGCAGAAAGATTTCCAGTGTCTCTGCGTGTAGACAGTGTTGTTATAACGCCTCAGCTCTTGTTTCTAACTGCATGGCGCGGCGGACAGTATTTATTACCTGTAAACAACTGAGAAAACCACGCCAGTCACACTTCACTTGGGCTCTGTCACCCATCATTAATATGTGAGAATATGGATTCAGGACGAGTCCATGCCTTCTCTAGGGACCCTGTCAGTCTTCAATACTCCTTAGCCAAGATGCACAACTGTTACTTTTCAGGAAATGAAAAAAATAAACAACCTGTGTTCCAATGGATCCAATGTAGTTACTCTTTAGTCACAACTCACAAGCTCTTGTTAATACTTCAATATTTATTAAACCTACACTACAGACAGACTTAAACAGTTTCAACTTGCCATCCGGCCTGAAATATGCACAAATGACATGGAATTCTTAGATATCCCAATAGATGAACTCGTGTAGATGCTTTTAGATGTGTTATTTTTGACTGTAGCAGCTATATTTCTCTCAGAGGAATGTAATTAGTCACCCAGGGGCAGGCGGATTTCAGCCACACTGTGGTGACACAGGCAGTGCACACAATACTGCACACAGACAGACAGACAGACACACAACCCGAGCATGGTTTCATAGTAAGCTCCACTTGCGCGGAGGCGCGCCTCCTTCCGCTGCGTTCGCAAAAAATAGTGAAAATAGCTGATCTACAAGCTCACAATGCATGGCGATGCAATGCATCGTGAGCTTGTATAGATACACTATTTTCGCTACTTTTGTGTGACACTTGTACAACAAAGTAAGGCATTAATGTACAAAAAAAATTAAAATGCGGAGATGGAGATGGACAGTCGCCCTAAGCTCTGACAGAAACGCACATTCACGTGTGCGTGTGTGCGTGCACACAAGCACACACACACACACACACACACTTTCCCCTCTTCCGCTTCAAAAGGGGCCCAGTCAGGATGTCACTTGAACCCAACTCTCGCTTACCCTGAAAACAAAGGGAGCCTTAGCTATGCTCTTGTTATCCATCTCCTCAGTCAGCCTTGCATAAATAACTTTAATAAATATTCAGGGGAAAGAGGGGAAATCCACATCATCATACAATGCTTTCAGTTGCATAGCCTTCCTGCAGACCTTTCCCTTCACAGTCTTAGCATAAAGTCAGAGGAGAACCACAGTAGATTAGCTGCAGTTTGCTACTTTATCCTGCAGAGTCAACATAAAGAAAAAGCGCAAAAAACATAATGTTCTTGTAGCTTGGTTATGATCCGTTCAGTTCAGTTCAGTACATTTATTGTCCCCTAAGGGAAAATGTTGTGAACACAGGTAAACGCAGAGATAGAAACATAAAAACAGCAGACACTGTAGATAAATACATACATACTGTAAACGTAAAACAAACTTGGATGCAAACAGTTCATAAAACAGTCCAGTTTGTGCTAAGGTGCAAGAGTCCATAAACATTAAAAAAAATAAGAAATAAGAAAACGTAGCATATACATTAAACTCCTTAGAGAGCAAAACAGATGGCAGAAAATTCAAAACCATTCTGAGAGATCACCTTTATGGTGTGGTGAAGGATTTCTGTCATGAGAAATAAGATGTTTGTGGAGCAGTGGACCTGTCAAGGATCATACAGTTATAAGGAAAGAAATCCATAGCCTGCTTAGCACATGGAGGATAAAGGCAATCCTCAGTTTGTAACAAACTGAATTCCTTCGCTATTGAGTGAAAGTTTATACATTGTGATTGCCAGAACAAGCTGGCCCTATTTAAAACTGCTTAACACTCTGCCTGTGTGGGTGAGCAGTCGTTGGATGGGTGAGCAAGCCGGAATTGATATAGTTCATTGCGCTCCGGTATCGCACATCGAAAATAGCCAGTCTACAAGCTTACGATGCGTCTCAGCATTCAGCTTTACCCACTTCATGTCACAGGGGATGATTGGCCATTAATCCATACAATCAGATGGAAGGTGGGCTGTCCTGTTTGCTGGTCAGCTCTGCTCATTTACCCCCCCCCCTCTCTCTCTCATCTAATGATAAAACACTCATCAGGCACAATGACACATTCCTGACTTAACACACTCCACATTTGAGAGTAATGTTGTTTTATCCAACCATGTCCCACATCCATTCATCCATCCATTTTTTTTTAAGTGAACCCTCTCCCAGTCCCTCTCTCTCTCTCAAACGCACGCACACACACACACACACACACACACGACGACAGAGGATGGGATCCTACTAAACTTCCTTTCTCCGTAATACGCAGAAGACAATGTGTCCTTTACTGACACCCTATCCAAGGTTATGGCACCCTTCACATAAAAAGGGAAGCGAAGGGTGCTGCTTGCCTTGACAAGTCAAGCAGCACCCTTCGTGAAAGGCATCAAATCAATCAGAGGTGTGGGCAGATGAGCTCTAATGGCATCACAAACGTCTGCACAGAGAGGCTAAATAAAGACGTGGTGAAAATGTGAGGCGCCCCTATTCCGGGCATGTTATAATAAGAGGCGAACATTTGGCAAAAATAGGCGCACGTTCAGCAAAAACAAAATAGCCATTTTGGAGCTATTTTCACTATTTGACGTATGAGTACACAGTATATAGGGTTTAACCATTTAAACCCTATACTTGGTTGACTGGAGTCCCTCAGGGCACTATACTAGTTCTGAAGTGTGCATCCACTGATGCTTCCCTCAATATCTTCTCACTCTACCCTTATATAGAGCTGTTTCCCTATTCACTGGAAAAGACACCACTTTGATCCTCTGACCACATCCGAAGTTATTTATAGACAATCACACTAAGAATAACTATTGTCCATAGCACGGAGAAAGAGGGGGAAACTGGTTCTATCAGCCCAGGGTGACAGCCCTGCTTAGACGGCAACAAAAGTCCCCAGACCACCCCCCCCCCCCCCTGTTCACAAACCTGTTTACTTCACATAGCATAGTAGGCAAAGAATCAATCGCAGCAAAGGACTACATTGTGTGTTCGACAATGGTGTTGCCAAAGTGGTTTGAAGCCCACAGGGAGAGTAACAGGCAGTTATGGAGTCCATCCACTGGTTCATGATGAATGATAAAAAACCCAGTGCACCTCCATTAGCTTGCAACGGCAGAGAGAAGGTCAATGAAAACTCGAAACTCCTTGGCCACAAACAGCTTGGCCACAGCTGCCAGAAAGACTCAATAAACTATGATGATGATTATGCTTATTTAGCCCCCTGACACAGAAAGCATACGTTGTGATTCCGCCTGCTGTGGCTGAGAAGACACTCCAGAAATAACTGAAGTATTTGCTTCAGAGGTAGCCAGCAAATACGAGTTATTTCTGAAGCTACAGGACTTGTCAGCCACAGCAAGCAAACAAATTAGACATGAAGCTAGTAAATCAATGTTTAATTTTAGTAAAATCTTAGTTTTTTCTGGTTTCACATAAATTCTGACCTGAAGGTCAAAATAGCATGTCTCCCTTGAACAGGCAGGTAGGCTTTATTATCTCAGGGGTAAAACTTTCAGTTTCAGCACTTGCGCAGAAGACCCTAGGCTGCAATGCCAGCCTGACAGCGTGTTGCACGTTCGAATCCCGTTCCCGATGACCTTTGCTGCGTGTCACTCCCCATCTCTCTCCCCATTTCCTGTCAGTCTACTGTCCTATCTATAAAGGAATAAAAGCCCCCCAAAAAAATCATTAAAAAAAAGAAAACCCAAATCCAGGGTAGAACAGGAGAGTTACATGGTTCAGCTTTGATTTTGGGTAAATTAAATAACAACGTCACACTCAACTCGTCTAGGGAGTCGTATTGGACTAAACTCACTGACACAGACATCATTATCGAGCTCCACAGCCTTTCACTTCTCACATTAGCAGCATCACACACAGTAAGTGTCAGAGAAAGCTGGCCCATGAGTGACAAAGACAGTCTCCTAATATAACACTCTCTACACCACCAGGCTTACTTCTCCTCATAGGAACACAGTGATTAGGGAGAGAATCGTGTATTTTCCCATTTTATAAAACAAACGCTATTGGGGTACTCGGGTGAGGCAGGAGGTAGGGGTCAAGCGTCTGCCCACCACTGCTGAAACAAGGCGTTTGAATCCTCTGCAGCGCATCTGGTCTGTCTGAATTCCAACAAACACAATTGGCTGTGTTTGCGGGAGGGCGTCTAGGCAGGGACTCTGGGAGTGCATTCTTTGTCAATGCACTAGCGACTCCGACAGGTTGGTCAAGGGCGCCCGTCAGTCAGCAGGGGTGTTGAGCTATGAGGAATAGGGTGTTCCTCCGCATGCGCTTTATCCTCCTGGTAAAGCTCCTTACTGGTAGGTGAAAAGAAGCAACAGGCAATTCCATGTGTATTGAAAGGAGACATGTGGTTTCAATACCATTCCTGGAAGTGTGTGGGGGAATTAAGCTGACGCATTCTTTTCATCAGATTTATAAATCTGTACATTTGTTTGGTTATGGTTTTATACATCTCAATCATTGTGGAACTGGTCTGAGCTGGCTTGACCATTACGCACAGCTCTCCATTATAGCTTCCAATTCATCACATTCACATCATGCTGAGTGACTTGAAATGATTATGAATGTTCACTTATACTTGGTCATTGTAGCCTACCTGTCATATGTATAGTAATTCTATGAGCAACATGCACACGCTGTGAAGAGGATGTCTCTGGGTCTTTGACATGACATGCCTATTGCCTGTTCTAGTACTCTGTAACAAGTTTGTTTAAGCACCTCATTGATAAGCTGAATACTATACATTGGGGGTTAGCACTGATTTATGACACTATGCTGCATTCTCTCTCTCTCTCTCTCTCTCTCTCTCTCTCTCTCTCTCTCTCTCTCTCTCTCTCTCTCTCTCTCTCTCTCTCTCTCTCTCTCTCTCTCTCTCTCTCTCTCTCTCTCTCTCTCTCTCTCTCTCTCTCTCTCTCTCTCTCTCTCTCTCTCTCTCTCTCTCTCTCTCTCTCTCTCTCTCTCTCTCTCTCTCTCTCTCTCTCTCTCTCTCTCTCTCTCTCTCTCTCTCTCTCTCTCTCTCTCTCTCTCTCTCTCTCTCTCTCTCTCTCTCTCTCTCTCTCTCTCTCTCTCTCTCTCTCATATGCAAACATTGTTCTGTTTGTGCGGGATGGGATGCTGGACAAACGTTCCATCTATTGAAATCCAATCCAACTTTATTTATAGAGCATATTGGTATTCCGTAACATGTTTGTTGTGGCCTTACATATTAATGGCATTAAGCATCCGGTTGAGATGGACAGACTGGGGTTTGACAAGACGCAGCCAATGCGTTGCAATGGGTTATTAACCACCGCGTAACGTTTGCTTAAAGGAGTAGTTCACCCAAAAAAAAGACTTATTTTCTATCAATTACACACCCCATGAAGCCTTGAATTCATGGATATTTTTTTTTAGGCAAAAATATAGCAGCGAGAGATCAGTCAGAGAGTGTCTGCCCAACAGATCTACAGATTGGTTGTGAATAATAAACGTACATAAAACGCACTTAAAAAGAGAGGGATGGGAGGACTATGAGGTGGGAGATGAAGAGACACTGGAGAATAAATTGCAATAAGCAGTTGACAGAGGTAGAGTATAGAGACAGAATGGTAGACAGAGAGGGAGAGAGTGAAAGAGGCTCAGTGAAAGCATTTGCAGATGCTCATCACCGCTGATGACACTTATGTGATGCCCGCTCCAGTGGCCCCTGTCAATGATCACTGCCAGCCCTGCCTGGGGTGTCGCAGCATGCCACAGCCCACTACACTAGTTAAAGACCCTTAAAGAACAATTAACAGGGCCATTTAAAAGCATCATCCTGTCCACATGCTCAATTACCACAACCCCAATTCTGTCCTAGAATAGCCCAGTTCAATTGGCAGTTGAGGTGTGTTGGCGAGAATGACCGCATCGCGCTAGCAAGAAGCTTAGTGCTATTTCGGCAGCACTTGCGCAGGCTTTGGGGAAAGTACTTTGGAAGGATCACTGCCCAGATGCATGTCTACCGGGGATCTAAATGGGACATAATTATTGTCTGTGCGCGTCTTCGCTTTGGGAAAAGGAGGTCTGAATATGTCTGCAGCACAAACAATGTCGAAGGGAATGCAGACTGAAGCAGGGAGATAATTGAACAGGTCTTTGTGTGAAAGCATTTGAGAATGAGGAGGGAAATATTTGCTGGGCTTTGCAGCTGCTTAACCACTTAAACCCCTGAGTCTCTCAGGGCTCTATAGTAGTGTCTTATATACTAGTGTTTTCGCTCTACATTAAATATCGTCCCATCAATAAATTACAGCCAAAATGGTTTTGACAGAGAGTTGATATTATATCATTATAACTTAATATAATTTTTTGAATTTACTGGAACTCAGAGCAGCAACACAGAAAATGCTTCTCCGGCCCTCTGTAAAACACAAATACAATGACCCTAAAAATAACTCTCAAAGTATCTGGCAGCAGTCATTATCATTGGAAACACTTCAGAAAACTGCAGCCCCAGTTGTGGGTAAATAGCGGAGGAAGGCAGGAAAAGATAACATACGGCAGGAATTCTACACAGTGGCAGGAGAGGATGAGTCATGTGAAAAGAAGGGAGTTGTGCGTGCGAGGACAATAAGAGGCTTTGAAGCTCTGGGAATGCACAGAGGTAGCTGATGGAGGAAGCTATGGAGGGCGAGTGTTAGGGCAGCAGAAGCACAGGCTGTGAACCAGGGCCATTATTCACTCAACTGGGAATATGTGTTGAGGCATCAGCTCTCTGGGGGAGGGGGGCGGCATTACATTGACACAGATTACCTGGCACATAAAGCGGCACCTCCTCCCCCACTTAAAGAATTGCCATCACCCGCCTAGCGCCTAGTGACAGGAAGTTACTGCAACGGTAATGCTAATGTGATCTATGAGCACTGAGCAGTAATCAGTTCAAGAGGTTTTGAAGTCAAAAATGGCACTTCGTCAGTATCTAACTTCTGAATCGCAATCCGTGACGCATTTCCAAGTGAAACAGGATAGGGAGGCAAGACATAACACTGAGCGGAGAGCTGTGCGCATCTCAGTCAATCACATTGATGGGGAGGGGTTGAACCACATGGAGCATTGGAACCTCCAGAGACGGACACCCACGATCTGCTCATGTTGCCTGAGCAGCACTCATCCCAGGCATGGAAGCTACCATGACCAGCCTGGAGGTCACCTCGAACGATAAAGTAAAAACTATGTAGGCAGTGCTGACATGAATCAAGATTCTGTTACTGTATTATTTACTGTACTATTTGTCAATCTCCGATGTTTTCAGAAACATATTTTTGTATACCGTTAAGCTGCAAAATTTGATTGTTTCTAACACGGCTGCCATGTCGGATACTGTATACAGCATCGCCCTCTAGCTGTAGCATAATGAATAATTTGATCCCTGTGAGGAAGATTGATTGACGGGTAGATGTCATGATAGTACTCGTTGAAATTGCTGACTGTTAGTTAACACAATATGACTGCTGATATGATCCAAAAGGGTTCAAAACTAAATTTACATTTCAGCTTGACTTTAATAATTGTGCAATCTGGTAACACACAGTTTTCAATAAAATGCACATCTCACATTACTTATTGGTTCACAGAGATTAATCGATTATTTATATGATGTTAATGCAAATGTTTGTCATTGTCTTTAAAACCAAAGAGTATAGTGTAGACTTTGTTTTCAATCATGCACACCTCTAAATAGCAACCAGTTACCACTGGAGCCATTTGGCTACAAAGTACAAATGCACAACGATGAAGCCAACTGGTCAAACCATTTTGCTTTAACTCATTAATAACAAAGGCATTAACCCTTGTCTACTTATAACTATCAGTGAACATTACTTATCATTACCCAAACGCACATGCTTGCTTAAACACGGTTAAAATGATGCCTAACCCTAAACAGTCTACTCTTATCCGTGTGGCGGCATTTCACTTGAAAGGATTCCAACACCAGAATGTGCAACGTGTACAAGGGGGAACACTTGCAATTGAAAGAAGCATTTGGTGACACACGGGACACACTCAAAAGCAGAGCGATGCATTAGGCTCCATTTACTCTGCTGTACGACGGTGTCACTCGCCGAAAGTACATCTACAAGCAGACAATGCATCTCGATGTGACGCATTTTGAGCTTGTAGATCTCCTTAATGTTGGCTATAATAAAGTTGATCACAACCAGGAGTCGCTGACTGTCTGCTTTCAGTACTGTGTTACTTTAATAAGTGTCCACAGCAGTACAACATTGCGTATCATACCACTTTCAATTCACCAGGCATTTCAGGCTTTCATTGCCGGAGGTTCTTTGTTGTGTGATGTCATATACTTTGCAGCATGAGCTGCAATTGGTTTACATACAGTATAGCCTACTGTGCAAACAGACAAAAACCTGGCTCTGCCTATGGCCATGTCATAAAAGAGAGGAACAGAGGGTTCAAATAACAAATTCATACCACAGGTGGAGTTCCAACTGCAGTACACCATACAGGCTTTCATACAGCATGCAAGAGGGCATCTGTCATGGAAATGAATCCAAACTAATGAAAAGCCAAAGAACACAAAAGACCACATTGAAACTGCAGGTAGAAACTCATTCTATGAAAGAGAGCTAGGTTGAAATGGCCACGTCTGACTGGGTTATCAAACAATATTAGTGTAATCCCAAATTCCCATTACATTTCTCAGGAACTCAAGAGCTCACTGTCCAGTTTTCAATAGTTATATCATGAAAGCCTTATTGCCTTACTCATATTGTTATTGTCAATAAAACATCAAGAGTCCTGAGCCATGAAGTCTGTTCTCAGCCAAGTCTTATTATCACAGTATCTGCTCTTATCTGATGAGTATCTGTCATTTGGAGGCTGGGATTTCACCTCATTGGCCTATCAAGAGGAACAGCTGTACCCCCAGGGTCTGAACACATCTAAGCTGATGAATGTGGGCCAACTTTAATCTTGCTCGTTGCTTACAATAGAGATCGCAGTGCTGTACGAACAGTGGTTCACAAACGTTTTCTCTCGAGACCCAAAAGATAGATTTGGTGTCTCCCCGGGGACCAAAACGAACAAAAATACATAATGAATTAACCATTTGAGCCCTGTTTAATAAAGGTGAAAATAGACCATCTACAAGCTCACAATGCATCACGATGCGACGTGTTGTGAGCTTAATGCAGATCGGCTGTTTTCACTATTTCATTTAGACACTTCAGCTCAGGATTAACCATTTAACATGTATTGTAATGATGATTCATTCAGTTTGGCCGTGTGACTCTGCTCCTGTGATATTACAGATAGGCTGCGCAAGCATGACACAGAATCTGAGATCACAAACCCCCCCAGAAGCAGAGCATGAGATACAGAGTTATGCATCAACATAGAACCCTTCAAGCATAAAGTAATGTACAAATTAACATACAGACACGTGTATCTTAAAGCCCTTCAAGATACACAGATATAACATCATACCATCGACAGAATCATATATTTACTTAAATGCTAGAGGAGGAGGCTGGGGGGGGTGGAGGGAGTTTGAAAACAAAACGCAGCGGAACAGCTGTGACCAAGCTGAACATGAAGTGTGAACAGTGAACCGCTTATAAAGACCGCCTAAGTGAACCATTAGATTGAGGGCGTATGTGTAAGATTGTTAGCAAATGAGAGTGAAGGAGCTGAGTGAGTTGAACGCTGAATGAATGAATTGGGTGAGTCCGGGGGAGAGTGAGGCTAACAGTGTACACCTCCTGCCTTCCGCGCCTAACTGAACTATCGCTTTCTTAAAAGGATTTTTTCCCCATTTATGTGAGTTGTTGGTATTTATTTATTTATGAAATTATTTTGATTTTTTTTTTTATTGTTTCAAAATGTCTGAAATGTTAGATAAAACTTAAAAAAGTGTAGAAAACGTTCCAATAATTTACCCGCGACTCATGAGTCTGTAGCCCATTGTTTGGGAAACACTGCTGTACGAGCTCCTCCTTCTCTGATAGACCAGTCCAGATCAGTCCAGGTACAGTACACAAATCCATGCCATTCCCCACCCCCTCTACCACACATAGACATCTCACCACTCACAGCGTTCACTAAGAAATCAATACAAATTACAAACAATAAACCAACAGTTTCAACATCTAGCCTACCAATTCAGTTATTGTCTCCGCCAGGCCGACAGGCATGACGAAGAATATGTTTTGCACCCTGTCCGTTCATCCGTCATTGAACAGCTAATCTCCGGCACCGTTGGCTTGATGGCAGTGAAACTGTGAACGCACACTTCTGGGAGCAGAATCTCTGCCCCAAATGTTTCACATGGGCCTGTTATAGCGCCAACAGGGGGCCGATTTCTGCTAAACACATTTTTGGACAGTACTACCACAGATGTTGTCCAAAAATCACACAAATGGTACACAGTATCTCTATAGTCATTAAAGGAAACAGGACTTTTCATATTCCATCCTGATTGGCTAAGATTGGCTTCCAAAGTTTGCAGGAGTGGTTCAGCCAGCCATCTTTATTTTAGAACTACCTGCGTTCCCGCAGGGAGCAGCCTTATCTCTTCTCACAACATTAAAACTACCAAGTTCTACAAAGTTCTACCAACTACCAAGCAGCATTATCACTTATCACAACAGTTACCTCTTATTAACTATGCTGAAGAATAAAAAAAATGTGACGTGATAAAATCTGAACATAATGAGAAAAGAATGTTCCTCGGAGCACAGGTCTCCATCAGGCCAGGTTGCCTACCCAGGGCCCGCAACATTTGGAAGGCAGTCATAGCCAATTGGAATGGAATCTGAAAAATCTATATGGGGAGTTGCGTCATGATCCAAGGAATCCAGGGGAAAACTGATTTTGACTGTACCAAGTTAAAGTTTCATGGCGATCGGCCCAACAGTGCCGGAGATAAGTTGTTCAAAGACACACAGACACACACACATGGACGGACAGGGGCGAAAACATAAGTCTCCGGCCTTTGGCAGTACAGCCAAGATGACACAACATGATGTTAATCCACTACTGCACTCATGCTCATCCAATGTAATGTCACTACACGCATCAGCGCACTCCCTCAGTGCACACTTAAGATTCACACATAATCTGCATACCAAGAGACTCATACACTACCAAGTAAATCAGAAGAAACACAGTCAAATAATATACAGTATGTACTGTAAGATGAAACCACTGAGTGCAAAGCAACAGTTAGGGGTGTGCATTAGGCAACATGTTCCCACAGAGTCACATCAGACTGAAGAGCTTAACACTGAGGTCAAGATGAAAGTACAATCAGTTTACAAAGGAAAGAACAAACTTTTCTGGCTCAAGCCTGCAGCATAATCCAACCAACGTCTGAAATGTGTTCAGCTAGTGTAGACAATCACAACAAAAATTACGTCATTCAGAACATTGGCAGTGCCTCTTATCTGCATTATTACACATAAATACTGTATAATATACAGGATTTATTATTATTACAACAAACAAAAGCAGATGGCAATTCATTAATGGAGGAGATAGTCGCCAGAAATGGCGAAAATGGGAAGACAAATTCTGTCAGAGCACGTTGGAGGTTGATGTAAAGTTATCAGCGGAGATCCAGGCAGAATACTGAGTGGGCAAGGTATAGCATTCAGAACTCAGAGCTGAGTTCTGAGGCAGTATAAAACACTTTCTTCAGTTCGGCAAGCCCTTACATGGCTGAAAGTTCAAAGTTCTTGATCTTTTGGAGTATGTTGCTTTATTTTAAAGGACCAAACCACTGGTCTGGCATGTTTGTCCCATTGAATACTACTCATGGTATACTTGACATTAATGATGACCATTTTTCAAAGCATAACATGCTTTTTGTTTTGTTTTTAAGAACAATATCGACTGCACATGGTGATTTCACATTAATTTCCTTGAGATGGGTAATCCCACACGCTAAATATCACGTGCAGTTATTTTTTTGTCCAAATTATATTTGCTTTGGGTGTTGTTGATGCATTTTAAAGCATGGATTGATTTGAAAAGTCTTCCCTGGAAATAGTAATAAAGAAAACAAAATTCAAACAGGCAAGACTTTGCTTATCCAGAGTGTTTTACAAAGTGTAAGATCAGAGTACGTGGCATGAACCCTAGACATGAAACAATTAGGAAGGCTGAACACTAGGCATGCCATGGCATTCTGGATCAGTTGTAGGGGTTTGAGTGAACATTCCAGCACACCAACAAGGAGGGAGTTGCAATAGTCAAGCCTGGAGATGACTGAGGCTTGGATAAGGAGCTGGGCAGACTCCGTGGTGAGGAAGGGACTGATCTTCTCGATGCTGTACAGTGAATTATTAACCACGCAATGAGGATTAGCCTAAACTGATTAAATCATTCAGGAAAGTTTGGTAAAATGAATGTCTTTGGAGAAAATGTAAACTAACATGAAATCTAAAAATAAAGCAATTAACTGGAAAATTGTCTGTTTATGTATGATATATGGCTAAAGCTGTGAATGAACAATGACATAAATATTGATGCCCTTCTGGTCCTTTCAACTTAGCTATTACACTATAGTACACACTTATAGTACTTATTCTGTATCTTGGCAGTGTTTCAATAGTTTCACTGTTGATCCAAGAGAATGAAATTACCTCATTGAAGAGCAGGTAGTGAACAAGGATGATAAACCCACAGGTAATGGAAAACAAGCTGGGAAGGCAAGACTGTTTGCTACATTAATAGGGAATTGTTCATAGACCTTTAAGGGAACATTGGTTGTTAATTCAGTCAAAATATGTATTCAATATACTGTAGTCATTAAACACTTTGTGTGTTAACTAAAAGGAATTGGGGCTGTACTGAATGTAATTTTTTACGGCATGGCTCTGCTGTCTAGAGGGTCTGTCTGTGAATCTGTTTGTCTGTCCAGGGCTGATCTCGCAAACCGCTGGACTGCTCAGTGAATGGAAGGAAGTATCTACATGCTTTTTCTTCTTTTATACGTTTTGAACATACCTTTTTTTTATGGAAGAGTAAGGCGGTCAGATCGGTCTGAAAACCCAAATATGGAGTCATATGTCATAGATATGTCATAGATGGCTGCGGGGCATGTGGGAATTGGCATAATGACAAAATTGGGAGAAAATAAATAAAATAAAACAAAAATAACATTGGCCAGATAGCATTGAATCATGAGTGTGGCTGTAACAGTCTGGTTGGTTTTCTTATGCACCTCGTATATGATACACATCTTATAGCTCAGAAGTGCTCAGTCTAGTCCTTACGCAGATAGGAGGAAACACTCAGATTGAGGTAACACCTTTTTCTCCTGTTTTTATTCAAACAATATGAGGAGCTGCAGCCAGTGGCTCAGTAAACAAGGACAACGGTACATTTTCTCATTACCAGGAAGCATGGGGGAGGCCAGGGCTGGAAATTAGCAAGCAAAAATGCAAGGAAAGCAATTCAACCAGGTCATCCCCGGTGTTTAGACCCAAGTGATTTTAATTTCAATATTAACATCAAAACACACAAACTGCAGCATGCCAGTAGTTGACCAAATAGTGCATCAACAGCATAATTGCAATGTTCCCAGTTCGATTCTGTCTTGAAAACTGTGTTGCATGTCCCTCTGCTGTCTGCCCTCAATTTCCTGTCTCTCTACTATCCTATCTAAAAAAGAAAGCATCTTAACTGGGGCAGGTTAGATTATGAAGCTTTGTTTAAAAAATCCTGATCGTGGTATGTCAGTGTGACGTTCCCCTTATTGGTCAAAGGAAAATATTGCCTCCTGTTCTGGGCAAAAACTAGGTAATCATTTGTTTGCCAATACTTATAGGATGGACTAGGTAAAGAACTTTTGAGGTGCTCAAGAAGAGAAGCCAGTTCCCCTGGCTAATTTACACTTTGTCACATACGTACCTTTGTACGCATACCTTGATAAAATAACTGATTTTCAACTGAAAAACATGTTGCTATGTGAGAAATCTTTCATTATCCAAACATTCCTTATCCAAACATTCCCTCTCCCCAGGGAGATACCGATGAAGCCATACACCTATATTAAGAAATCCATTCATGATCACACACTGTTTCAAAACCAGCTCTTTGTTCATGTGCAATATACAAAGCATATACTGTATATAGCACTGTTTTCTGTGTGGCTTATTTTTTGCAGCGACTAACAAGACCACATTTCACAAAGACCAAGAAGTATGTAAAGTAGCTAATAGCTCAGTTTTGTTTTTGCATGGGTTGTCATTTTCCAGTTCCCACATGAGCCATTAGTAGGGATGTTGGCCTATCTATGCAGAATTTGAGAGCATTTTCTGTTTCCCTCGGTACACATGTATGACATTAGTTCACAAAGCTTCAAAGAGTCAACACCAAGTTTAAAGTTACAGGTCTGCATCGTCCTCATGCTTTGTACAGAGATAGCCTAAAACTATACACAGTAGCTACTGCAGTTGGTGTCGAAGTGCAAACAGAATTCAGAAGGATCCTAATATAACCTAAAATGATGAATATTAATAATAGAATTACGGTTTTAACAAAAGAGAATGTTTGCTACTGTTAAACTGCTTTGGTACACCACTATGATATTTCCATTGCTGACAGACCTCAGGGAAACCCTTTCAGACCAATCCACGATTTCACAGAGCAGCAGCCTGTTTTCACTTAGTGCTGTAGTCAATATCCGGCCAAGCACCCCTGCATAGCACAGTTGTACATTATGAGCCTATACTTGCCTGAGGTTAACTACAAAGCACTACACTTGAGCCCTTTTCAAAAGATCATGCTCCGAGCTCGCCACAAAATTCCACTTTGTCACCTCACTGTTCCATTGTTTCCCCATGGATATAGCAGGAAATACGTCTATTTTGTTCACATGCTGCCACTATGGTGGGTGGATTCCAAAATTCACAACTGACTATTTCATCAGCCCAGTTCACAGTGAGAACAGAAAGGTGCTTTCAGCTGATCAACTGTTAAAGTTGCCTGCCCTGCACTAATAGAAAAATCAAAATGTTATTTGCCCTTAAGTGCCCCAAAAACGCAGGTTTTCAATGTGCTTCCTATTCATATAACAAAAAATGGAGAATTGAATGGCAAACAATAAAAGAAAAAGAAAAGAAAATGCACAATGGATGACAGGTATGCTGTGCAGATTGCCTTTTTTGACTTCTATGATAAATTAACAGATATTATTTCCACACAAGTCAAACATCAAGTTTGAGGAGTCAGATCTCCCTAAATAAGCCACGCTGACTTTTATCCCCATCACATATCACACTGTAAACTACAGCCCAGTGAACGAGCAGTGTGCAGAGCACAGACACCCACCACACATCATTTATCCTGACCATAAATCAACCCTCCACTTGTCCCAGTGGAGCTTACTGACATATCATTATATCTCCTACACCTTCACCAAAATAACCTCCACTGAGCCCAACGCAGGCTTTATACTTGGTTGCGTATCGTGTCGTGCATCGAAAATAGTCGATCTACAAGCTCACAGCGTGTTGTGCTGTGACACGTTGTGAGCTTGTCCATTGGCTATTTTTGATGCGCAACACAGGCGCGCAAATAAGTATAAATCAGGCTTAAGTGCTTATGGATGTGTGAGAGGGAGTCTGTCTGCTATTATGATGAAGGCTTTGCATCAGCTATACTTGTCTATGGGTCCTGAGGTGGGGCGGTGAAAAACATGAACTCTACACTTATTGCTTCCCCTGTATGTCTCACCAGTTGTACTGAAGATACTGTAATGTTAATTGTTTGTTATGTTACACATTTTCTGGTTATGTGAAGTGAAGCATGCCGCTGCCATGGAAATAGCTTTTATACTGACTCTGAGGGCCAGTCATCAAAAAGGTTTTAAAGATGCTGTCTACTATGGTGTGTTGTAGTGGTGATGTCTTTTGGAGGATAACCTTCTATCATGGATTCTCATCACAGATATTACCCAATTAAATATTTGCATCTGGTTTTGGATAAAGTAAGAAAATAAATTCTGTAGCAAACAAAGGCACGTTTTCTTACGTTTATTTCAACCACACACAATTGATTCAAGTAAAAATCCATGGATGAGATATTAAGGAGTGAAATGTTTCATAGAAGAAAACATGCAACTCTCTTGGGCTTGTGTTAGACCTTATTTTCCTATGTGTTTAAGCAGTGGAAATCTGCCAACTTACTTTTTTTTTTTTACTGTGTTTTTAGGACAAAAAACTGTAAAACGCTACAGGACAGGTAGGACTCAAAACTGTAGCACTACAGGGATTCCGTCTCACCGGTTCAGTCCAGTCGCACCACCAAGACTGAATTGAGCAGCACTGAGACTAAACATCTGAAAAATATACCACTAACTATGGCAATGTAATATGCTGTTTTTTTTAAGAATGTATAGTTTTCACTGGTGCTACACACCGAGTTGGCCGGGTGTGCCATAAAATGTTTAGCAAGCCAAATCGGCTGTAAAGTGAGGACTATTTGAATTTTGGGTTCACTTTTACGAGGGAATCATCTGCTCCCTGTTCCATTGTGCCTTGTTTGTGGAGAAGCTATCAAAATATTATTGCTGTGGGATCTTTTGGGTCGTGTGCCCTGACAGAAAAAAGGTTGGGGAAACACTGACAGAGAAGTTGTTTTCCTGACAGAAATCCTTCACTCTACAGGACAAATAGGACTACAAACTGTAACACTCTACAGGACAGGTAGAGGGACTGAGGAAGGAAGGACAGAGTCTCCCAGCAGCAAAGCAACTGAATCAAAACTGTGGAGAAAAGCAGGTAGACAGGTGCTGTAGTCTGTCTGAAACAGACATGCACAGCACTGCTGTTGTAGAAAGAGAGCATAAAAAGCTCATGAAGTTAGCTGTATGGAAGCTAGGAGCACAAGAGTGTGAGAGAAAGCGGGAGAGAAGGAGAGAGAGAGAGAGAGAGAGAGAGAGTGAAAGAGAGAGAGAGAGAGAGACAACAGCGACACATAGTAGAGTTTATTAACTGTGTAAAGGAATTAAATTAAAGAAATAAGGAAAACCCAACAGATCTCATGTCCGTTAATAGGTTGAGGGGTTGAAAATAATTTACAAATCGTAATAGAAACTCGACATCCACTTAAAACCAATCAATTATGCTTAGTTTTACATTCTCTCTCCACTTTAAAGCGCGGCAGTGTTTGTTTGAAAGGCCCTTGCATCACGCCTGTTTGTTTAAACGGCAGATGACGCTCGGAGACAACAAGGCTGGCCTGTCTCTGTGGACTGGTCCAGCTGTAGACGGGGGCTGCCAACAACACAGGCTATACTTTGGCGAAGGACCGTGTTGTACCACAGAAATGACGTAGTTTCAAGGGAAAGAATGTCACCGATACTTTTCTCTGTTTGAAAGAGTGTGTGAGAGTGAGTGTGAGAGAGAGAGAGAGAGAGAGAGAGAGAGAGAGAGAGAGAGAGAGAGAGAGAGAGAGAGAGAGAGAGAGAGAGAGAGAGAGAGTTTTTTATTTGTTTTTCTGTTGAAAGTGCATAACTTGTTGTATGACAAAGTGTAAATTATCCTTTATTTTTCAATTCTCTCTCACCCTCTCTCTCTCATCCCTCCGAATAGAGGAACACAAAAACATTGAGCCTTTGCAATAATTCTTACAAGCACTGCAGAGTGCTAAATATTCCCACCGCACCTCCGCTCTACCCCCCTGGATAATATGAGAGAAAAACACCATCACCTTCAATTTAACAGCAGCAGAGGAACCCAAGCTAGCTAAAGTTAAGCCTACCACCACAGCACTCAGCGCTACGATTTGGCTGTCTGTGAATGTATTGATTCTGTACATTCATTGAAGCAATACAGAACAGGAAGGTGTTCTAATGCTACAGTATATGCCAGTAGTAGCTTAGATGTGAACAAAGGCATGGTCTTATAAGTCTGTTAACAATAAATAAATCAATGCAATTCTTTCGATAGAAGCATTAGCATTCTATCATGCAACTATTCTTGTATGAAGTTGTTTGGTGTTATCACAGCAAAAGAAAATGGTTCTTTTTTTTCCTACATCATATTAGTATTTATAAATAAAGTAAATAAATAAAAAGTAGCTTAATCTGGATTATCAAAGTAAAGTTGGTGCAGAAACAGAATCTCTTACTAAGCACCCTGAGATATGCACCTGCAAATGATGACTATACAAGTGAAATTTATTTAACACAGCATAAGAAAAGAAAATGCCTAGCACTCTGATTTCAGACACACGTTATGTTTAGGGATCAAAGCCCTGCTATCAGCATTGAGCATTTGTCTTTCTCAAACAGATCTTTTCACCCAGACAAAACACTGGAACCTCTTCTGTGTGTTTAGCTATTTTCAGAAGCAGCATAAATAAGCATAATAAAGCACACATGTACACACACACACACACACACACACACACACACACACACACACACACACACACACACACACACACACACACACACACACACACACACAACCATAGATTAACATACAGAGAATAAAGGGAAACTTAAAGAGACAGCTTTTTTCCTGCCTGCATTTCAGCACTGTGTAGACAGCGGGAAGGTCAAAGGTTATGGACACAAACACTTTGCTTGCTTTGGCCAATGAAATAGTTTCAACGAGAAATCACTTTATAGACAGGCATTAGAGCTGGACAGCAAGGCAAGACTGTCACTGAAATTCTGCTCTCCCACACACAGTGACGTGTCCTAGGGTCCAGGTGCCACCCTATTACACACTTTTTGGAGACGGAAATACACTCCGATAACACATACGGCTGACTACTCTGAGTGAAAACTAAAAAGCCTAGGTTTTCAGAGTGTCTGAGTAACAACAATGACAGTTGGATGAAGTCATTGCAAAATGTGATGGTTGTACCTTTGGTACTCTGGAGGACTAGAGTATTCAACGCTCATCTACGTGCAACAAAACAAGGTTGTAATCATTATTACACATGGGATAAATTAGCGTACATCTGAATGCATTTCAAAAAACGAAAATGGAAAATTACATTCGCAAATTAACTGATATCAATCAGTGTATTCTGAAGTCAAAGCAGATTTGAGCATATTTTCAAATGCACCCAAATATCACATTGGTAGCACTTGCTACCAATTCCATGTCTATAATACATTATAAACATATAAGGCATGATAATTTACTCATAACCCTGTATATAATCATAGTTATAAGAACTCATAAATTCTCATAATGCTTTATATCCATAATCATAACGCATTATAAAGCTTATTATAATGACTTATATAAATGCATTGTAATCTGCTTATAACACTTATGCTTATGCATAATCACTTGCTATGCATCCCAAATTAACTCTCATTGTTATAATAATACATTATAATCATTATATATGCATTATTTTCACTGTTACAATGCATTATACTATGATTATACAGTACGTTATTATAAGTGGTCATTTGTTATATTATGGCAAAAATAAATCTTAACATACAAGAAACAGGAGAAGGAATACAATTAATGATTCACTAAATTGTTTCATACTAAGGATTTCCCCCATCCCTACCCCTCCCTCTCATCCTGCACCGTCCTGTGGTTAACTGACAAGAGAGGAATTGTGGTTGGATGTACAGTCCCAGAGGCATCTCTTTCCACGTTGCTCAGGTAAATTTATCTCCATATACTTTACCTCATCTGATGGACAAATCCACAGTTAAATCCAAGCAGGCTTATCTTTCATCTGGGCTACATGCAGCAGCCCAGCAGAGTATGAGATATCAACCATAACGTGCATCAAGAGAAATGCATTGGCCTAGTAATAGTTATATCCCAATTATTATTATTTTTGAATATCAATTACAAGTATTTTCACAGATATTTTGAAGAGGTGTTCTTGCCGACAGCAAATTACCTATTTATCTCCTCCACATGCAAAAAAAAACAAATAATCAAGCCCATTTTGCATGGATAATTATGAGTCCTTCTAATATCAGACCTATTTTAACAGAAACAAGGTGAATAGCACGTCCCTCAAACACACATCACACCACTAATTAAGTCAAGGGTACTCGTCATGGTCCCACAAGGCTGTCATAAATCAGTTTTTGTTGCGTTGAGTGTTTAATTAAATGTTTACCACTTCACTATGGGCATCCTGCTAAAGCCAGTCTGTGTTGTTTTCACCATTACAAGTAGAGACGAATATAATAAACGCTGATAGCACGTAGTTGTGGGGAAAAAAATATATTCGGTTTCTCTGACAATTTGTGATAATTGAATTAAAGAAAGGTGGCTCTGAGCTATTGTAAGGTTAGGGTCATAGTTAGCATACATTTTCTTCTATAGTACAGCCTCCGTCTATTTGTGACTACTGATCCATCCACTACAATCTACACACTCCATCATTACTATCATTGATTTGACAATAAATACAAAAAACACTGCAATGAAGCACAATTTCCTACTGCCTTTTCTAAGGCCGTCCTCTGTTCTTCTGTCTCACACTCATCTTATGGAGGCTCTTTGTGGTTATAGGGAGTAGTAATCACTACTACTACTGCTACTACTATAACACACTATTAACTGCTTATTTCAGAGATACATACAGCACAAAACCAAACTGCACCAGAAGATGTCTGATATAATGACAGAACAAAATCATATTACAAACAGTAATGTTAAGGGAGGGGGGGGGGCTTTAAAGCTATAGAGAGAGGTTGGTTTGCCTCACTTTGATTATTACTTCAGGCACAGGCTGAAACAGTAGTGTCGGCTCAGACTCTGTATTTCTCAAAAGCTCACCTAGAGTCCACAACTCGGACAGCCTGGTCCCCCTCCCACTGCCTCCACCTCTTTCTCAAAGCTCAGATGAAAGAACCATACAGTACCCCCCATCCCCCCTTCTCTCATTCTGTTAGCAGCCTGTGACCACAGGGTAGTAACAAGGCAACTCAGTCCAAAGGTCTTCATGACTGGCACACTGCAGGGTGCATGGCATCGACTTCCCCTCTTCGCCTCCAACTTGATCCGTGAGGCCCCCTGGCACCATCCTGGGGTCTATATAAAATCCTCTATCCCTGCTTTCTCTGCCCTAACTAGCAAAAAAAATACTTCACAAAAGGAGAAAGAAAAATAACTTCCTCTCCTTTTGTTCAGCGTGCAGGTCAGTGTTGCTGATTCTTGCACTCCCGTGCCTGATCACTGAAAATAAGCTTGCATAAAGCTAGAGGTACTTTATGAGCAGAAAATAAGTCACACCGCATAGAGCTGTTTCTTGTTCATCTGTAAGACTTTGACATTTAAAATTCATTATTTTTCTATTTTTCTTTATTTATTCTTCACCAGAGAGGCAAAACATCAAGGCTTCATTGTGGTGAGTGAGGTTAGCTGGAGGCAACACACAAAGCACAGTAATGTGACACACAGGAATCCCACTCGATGCCACATTTATCATTAATGATTTAGAAGCTTCCTATTCAGTGCCACAGCTTTGCTTATCCTTCCCACTGAGGACCTCCTACCCCCCACCCATTGCACCGTTACAGAGCCTTGAGGGACGTAGAAATGTTGCACGTGCAACATCTCTCCTTGTCACTGTGCTGGTCTCAGTGATTTGACCAGTGTTGTGAGTCAAGCTGGTGATCAGTTCATCTAACACTGTATAATGTCAGAGGCATGAGCATAAGGCCTCTGAATGTCATAAGGCAGTTCTAACCAGCACTCCCCCAAACCAACGTATCCCCCTCGACTGTAAATAATAATGCAAGTTTTGTTTACTTGGCTGGATAAAATATATTTTGAAAATAAGGACGCCTGCCAGAAAAATAAATCACCTGATCTGAGTGTTAATTAAACGGTGCAAATTTTAAATCATTTTTTTAAATGGTCCTCTGTGGCTTCAAAATATTTAGTTTAATAATATGGACATCCACATTCACTGAACTACTCTTCTGCTTTGCTCCTGTTACTGAGAAGCCAACAATTTACATTTAGGGAATTATAAGCATAAGCAAACCTCAGGCTAAGAAAGATAAGAGTTCACCTATTGGGCAAGAATCTATCTATAATGTCAATGTACTGTATAAGCAATGTCCTGGTCATTATTTTGTTTACATTCACTTGTTTACTTGAAGACATACTGTATTGAGTGAAGTTGAATCTAGCAAATAACTACAACCCTAATCTCGATAGCAAACTAATTAGTCGTTACAACATACTACCATCTCTATCCCTGACGTACATACAGTATGTGACGTGTTGAAGAGCGACCGTATCGCACAGGAACAGAACATGGGGGAAAAGGAGGAAAACAGAGTAAGAGAGTGTCAGAGAGAAAGAGGTTATCCTTGCCAGGGAGACAATGAGATAAAGTATATTGCTTAGTATAATAGGGCAGTGAAACCATGTAATAATTAGAAAAGATAAACAAATAAAAAACCCTACTGTCTAGAAGGGATCATTTATTTTACAGTCACCGTATACAGTATGAAGACTATAAACGAGACTTCAATCCTTATCAAGCGCAAGTGCTTGTTTGCTCTGCATTCACCTTGTGTCAGTGGTAATGTTAACTACTAATCATTAATCAGTCATGAAGTCAAAACATAATTTGGGTTTAGGAATTCTTTGCGTGACAGGCCAGGCAGAGAGACAGCACAGAGGCCCTGTTTTCTGCATACAGTTCAGGCACATTCCAATGGTCCAACCCACTGTTAGTTCAGCTGCATTGGTCAGTACTTTGATCTCCATGAAATGTGCAGCTAGAGGGAAGGCTCAGCTTCTGACTGTTTAAAAAGACCCTTCCCTGTGTCTAGGCCAGGTGTACACTGACACATACAGTACCCCATACACCTTCCCCTCCACTAGCACGAGACCTCACGAGATCTCTCACTTTTGTGAGAGATCTCGTGACTTTACTGATCTCACAGACTGATCTCCAGAAATGTACCTTAAACACCCGTTAATAGAGTTGACTTTATATTTTTTGCCAGACCCAAGGGGTCGGGCTTACATGAGGCTTTGTATCTGTTTTGTCCATACATGGTATGTCACTTTGTCCCCCGGCCCCAGCCAAAAAAGTCTGTCCCCCTTTCGTCATAGACGGGACATAGAAGGGACACACGTCATGCGAAGCCCGGCCATTCAGATTTCAACCACTAGGGCTCTGGCAGTACCAGGTCTCCTGGTTCTAGTATAAAATTAAAGAAACTCAAATGTGCTTGCACAGCCTATAATAACTGTTACAGTCTCAAAGGGCTTTACAACAGGCCCACATTTAACAAAGGAAACACCAACACCCCCCGTCCATAGACTACCTATCGGGCAAGGGAAGATATGCCCATATATGGATTGGACATTCGCAATGTGATGTCAATGCAATAACCCCAGCAACAACGGACAGGCTGATAACAGTTAACACTACAGCCCAATATGGACATGCCCGACGTAGCAAATCTGTATATCACAAGCCCATATATGGAGATATCCATGGTTGTGTGTGTACCCAGATTATGGCCCATATGGAGATCAAATCCATCCGTGCAAATTGTTGTTGTTAGGCAATGATGTTATGCCCATATATGTAGATCCCAGATTCCAGTGTCTGGAGTATTCCCAAATATGGACATGCCTGATATCACAATACAGACAAATTGAATTGAGGAAAACCATTGCAGATAAATGTCTGGCCTGTGATCAGATATTTGAGTTCCTTTCTTAAGTGAGTCCGATGGAACGGGCGGGCACAGTTCAAACAGATAAAACAAATAGTGATGATGAAGCCTGTGCTGAGCCTGAGAGGCCATTTTATCTGTGGTCTTCACACTGTCAGTTGTACTGTCTGTCCTCTGTCTTCCAAAGTGCTAATGTCTCTGAGACATGCCTCTATATTTAGCACTGGATTCATCAAGCTGTGGCAAACCACAAAAAAACAAAGAGAGCAAATAGAGAAAAGGTGGGGATACCATGTACTCTAGGTCAGTGATTATCAACCTTCTTCATTTCAAGGACCCCCAGTTTGATATGCATTAGACCACAGCCCCCTTATTGATACAATTTTTATCTCTGGGACCCCATTCTATACTGTGAAATCCTTAGTAGTGTTAATTTACTCTGAGAGTGTTCAAATGGAACCATTTGGTTCCGCTTATTTTACAAACTCTGTACGTTACAGACCCGAACGTTACACAGTATGACTTTAAAATTAGAATGATAAGTAGAATAGTGTGCTCCTCTGGGTGCAGGTCTCTGCCAGGCCGAAAGTCAGTCATAGCCAATCGGATAGGAACAAAAACATAGTCTCTGGCCTTCGGCCATCCGGCCTTAGGCAGTCTTAGCCTGGCAGAGACAAAAATAAGGGAATTAGATTAGGTGGGGAAGACACGTCTAAAGGGGTGATTACTAATAATCAATAATTTAGCTGGGAACTCCAAACCCCTGGTGGTCCCCGGACCCCACGTTGAGAACCACTACTGTAGGCATCTCAGACAAAAGTATAACTTAGATGTTGTCCAAAATATACCACATTTTAAATGAAAATAATATCTCAAATATATTCCTTAAACACATACAAATGTGAAATTGTATTAAGTGGTAGGGAAATCAAACAGCAACCAGTATCAGAAGGATAAATATCAGTACTACTGAATGGAAAGCGCACGTACATATTGCAAGAGCAGGGAGCCAGGTTGCTGAAAATAGTTAACAGAGGTCAAGTCTAAAAGTATTTTCATCGTCCCTATGTAACACAGAGGATAGAATGCAATGATCGAGAAAAATGGGGTCAAACACAGTATATCCCTTCATTTGTTTCCTTTGGTCAAGTGTCATCCACCTCAGAGTTGAACTGGCCTTATTTGGATGGAGTATTTACATCTGATGCAAATGTGTTCACTCAATGAAAGTTCTTTCTCCTTCTTCATGTTTTGTCAGCAAGCATAAAGTAGTGTAAGGCATTGAATGTCACAGCAAAAAGGCACACTTAATGCTTCAAGAGCTGAAGATTGAGTTGACTGTAGATCACTCTTTCTTTACCATTTATTACGTCTAATTCAGCAGCCTGTTGTGAAGTAACATTCGTTTGAGGTTGTAGTTTGTATGCATTACAAGTAAGCAGATCTGCTCAGCATTACATGGGAGATTAACTACTTTCATGAGAGGTCATTACCTGAATTGCTTAATCACATAATGTACATAGGGATTCACTGTCTTAGTCAATTAGTGGACACCTAAATCTTTTTTCAGTTTCTTAACTGTGATTCTTTATTTTTTATTATAACTGATTATATGCATTTTAGACCATCTAACCATACTATGGATACTGGCATTCTTGTTAATACACAGTAAATGTGTGCCCATTTGCCTACCGCTAATGAAGAAATTAAATGAAAACAATTTTCTGCTGCAATGAGGAGGAGTACAGAAGCCCGGTTGAGAGTTTTGTAGAGTGGTGTGTGACAACAATCACCTCCAGCTCAACATTGTAAAGACCAAGGAGCTCGTGGTGGACTACAGGCAGAGCAAGAAGAGGTCCCCAACTCCCACCATCGTCTGGTGGGAGGAGGTGGAGATGGTGGATACTTACACATTCCTGAGAGCACACACAAACAACAAACTGGACTAGACTGACAACTCTGAAGCCCTCTACAGGAAAAGAAAGAGCAAGCTGTCCTTTCTGAGGAGGCCCAGGTCCTTCAAAGTATTCACCATGCTGCTGCAGTTGTTCTACCATTCTATAGTAGCCACTGATCTCTTCTTTGCCGTGGTCTGTGTGTGTGTGGGGGAGGACACTAAGGATGCCAAGTTGCCAACAAACTAAACAAGCTGTTGAGGAAGACTAGCTCGATAGTTGGAGTTGAACTGGACAGTCTGGTCAGAAGGGAGGATGAGGAGGAAGCTGGACGCTATCCAGGTGAAACCCTTTCAACTATGATGTGGTACAGTAGAGGGGCGTCAGGCTCTACAACCAAGCCTGACCCCATATGATCTCTCCTGTTCTTTGCAATAACTGACTCCTGCTCGACTCTGGCACAACATTTGTACTGTCTTGGACTGCTAGGATGTACACTATTGAACCATGACAGAAGCCTGTTGCAGATAACTGCTGATAATAATTTTCACTCAATCTTGAATTCGTTGTTGATCGACTGTATATATACCCACTGTATATATATATATTATCCAGATGGCCACTGTTGAAGGCCGGCTAAAACTATAGCCACTGTTGATAGTCTGTATATTAGTCTCATATCTTAGTCAGATCATGTGCAGATGTCTAGTGTCAGACTCTGAAGCCCTATTCGCACGGAACTAGTATTACGTGGGGATCTCATGTAATTTAGAAATTACCCCCCGACATCTGTGTTTTGCGTGGCACATTCGCACAGGATGAGCAAAGCCTGTATTTTACTTGAATGTACTGAATAATTATCCCCTTGGATATGATCGAATAGGGCGTTTGTATTGAGCATGTTGAATGATAGAACAATTTTCCTTACTGACATGCATGTGATCCATCTTGCCATCATTTGAGATTTCTCTCCACCGATGGATTTGTGCTTGATCTTTCTGTGAATGGGTCTCCACACACTAAAATCCCTCACATCCCATACTACCGGGTGCTCTGGCAGTATGGAATGTGGAATGGAACAACTGGATGGGGTATGCATTCCCAACTTGCATCGTTCCTGAGTAGGCTGGTGGCCATCGGCCTGGTACATTTTTAATGACACAATAAATTGGCATAACAACTACGAATAAGATCAAAACACTAGTTTATCAAAATGTCACACCTTCAGCGATTTATGTGCACACGTCTCGTACACAAAGTAATGTGCACTAGTGAACCAAACTGTTGGCCGGTAAAATAAAAGCACGAAACACACGTTTTTTTACGTAGACGTCACAAAAGGAGGGAAGTGTTTTAATCTCAGTGCTTTTGGGAGCACGCCAATGGCAGCACGGGTGTTGAAATATGTGGCGATTTAAGAGAGCCAACATGTCAGCAGTGAATAAGTGAACAGTGTGTGGAAGAGAAAAAGGTCACAGCTGAGAAGGATAGAGGCTAAGACACTGTTTAGAGGGATGGCTAAGCTCTTAAGGGCACCGACTGAACTGACCGTTCAGCAGTCCTGCAGTCAGAGTCAGTTCACTCTGCGGTGAGACACATGTTGACAGATGAATAAGGGAGATCATGGATCATAATAAATGTATACAACCTCAGCTCAGGGAAGGGGTTATATTATACATACATGCATATACATACAGAGAACAAGACCAGACCATGCTGACTCTCCGTTATGCCTCAGCTCTCAGATTTTCTCTAGATCCTCGTTTTTCCCTTCCTAGTGTGAAATCCTTAGCATTCATTAACTCTGAGTGTACAAATGAACCCATATTTTACACAGGTTTTAGTAACACCTAGAAGAATAAATCCTTAGAAATACAGAAAAGATGGTGTCATTCCATGAGGGAATTAATAGCCACAGCCTAATTGAATGAATACCTTTTTGAACAAATACTGAATAAATGGAAGGCACATCAAAAGTGACAGAAAACCATAATCATGGGCTGCCAATGGTGCTAAGTCATGCAAAGCAGTCAAATGACTTATTAAACATTGTATAGCCTTATCAATTACATAAAGCAGTGGTTCTCAAACTTTTTCATGTCAAGGACCCCCAAATTGATATGTATTTGGCCGCCCAAGGACCCCCTGACCCCAATTTCAGAACTACCGACATAAAGTACACATGCATTTTGATACATTGTATTCATAAAATAAAGCACTGGATTTCAGCAAAAGTAGCAGGATTCCTTTAGTATCAGTAAAACACAATCACTAAAGCCACATGTGGGCCATGCTAAAAGCAATGACACTTATATAATGACAGATAGCAAGCAAAATGAATACAGGCACAACCATTAACTTTGGGCAATAAGTGGTAATCTTTGAAAATAGCAACAGTGTCCCTTTCATTAAAGGTAGGGTAAGTGATTTTCTTTGGTTAAAATAAGTGTTAAATAGCTCTATATTCTGATAGTACTCGTTGCTATATAGTATTTGTTCAGTAAAAGGAGTCTCCTTGTCTCTCCAGCTCTTTATAAACAGAAAAATACATTTTTGTTTCAGTTTCAGTTTCATTTCCAATTTTATCCAATCAGGATAGAGAACTCAATCAGGATATAGATTAAACAAGTGAAATTGGAAGTGATGACACTAAGAAATGAGCAGGCAAAATTGGAACTGGAACACTATAAAAATGAAGCTTAAAAATTGGTACTTTCTCCTGATTGGCTGAGATTTTGACACCTACCGGAAAATGTATTTTCTGTTTATTAAAGAGCTGGAGAGACATGGAGACTCCTGTTACTGAATCGCAATAATCGCATCCTGTGTGCAATGGCCTTTACCCTACCTTTAATGTCCGGCCTGTGACATCTGCATTGCGGCTCCCTACAGCCCCGGAAATGTTTTTTTAATCACCCGATAATACCGAATACCGTGGTAATATTTGGCAATGGAGACTGTTTGATGGTATGTAAAAATGTATACAGCCCACCCCTAACAACCAATGACATAATGTAATTCAATTGTCAAGCTTAAATTTTTGCATCTAGAATCCCAGGCATACGGTGCTGAAGACTAATAGGAGAGCAAACACTAACAACAGACAAAGAACTGTCACGCCACATCAGCCTGAGAAAGAGCCACCTGGCTTGTGGCATAATAACAAACTGCAGTGCATCTAGTTATAATAGGACTATTACAAGGAGACAAGCCACAATCATGGCAAATCAGTCTTACAGATCCATTACTTCTATTTCCAAAACAAAATGTACCAATTGCAGCATCACAGTGTAAAAAATCGTACAGACAAAAATGATCAATAACACAGTACATGGTGTTCATTCTAGGAAACAAAGACAAAGCAGAAAAGGAAACGTGTAACAAACCTTTAACGATTTAGACAGAAATGTCAACAAAGACTCTATTCAACCCGATCGCCAATAATTTAGTATACATTGCACGGAGTGGTCATTCCGTGCATAGACAACTGGAAAACCCAAAAATCCGTGCAGAACCGCCTCGCATCCTCCCCATTGTGACTAAACCATTTCGGAGGCGCGCAGTTTCAAGGGAATTGTCGCCACGTAAGGGACCACCGAGCGAGCTAAAGCGAGCGAGTCGCCGCCCCGAACGTTGCGACATTCCCTTGAACCTACTCAGCGCCGTTTGAGTTATGTACCGATAGGCACAGAATCGTACATATTGTTGTGGGGACTGCTCTGCTTCCGGGTTTTTCCGGGTTGCAACTGGTTACGCCCACCGTGGGACTCGTCGTACAGAACATATGCACGGATTTTCGGGGTTTCTAGGCTACTATGCACGGAATGACGTGCACTGGGTCCGTGCAATGTATACTAAATTCTTGGAGATCAGACTGCTCTATTGGAGGTGTTAGCCACATGAAGTCACATGTCCCATTTGCAACTGAAAAACGTGATGCGCGTCTTACCCCAACAAATGCCCGGGTGATAAACTACTTATACAGTACCTTTCAAAAGAAAGTTTCAAAGTGCTTCACAACAATTCATTCATTAATTTCCTTTGTACTGAAAAGGGCTAACACGTAGGCTAAATATAATATTTTGTTTTTAGGGATAAAGGCCAGTTGATCGTTTCCACACTGTGGCACAGTGCCCGATTAATGCACAGGAGACAGACATACACACAGACACACACACACAATTTAGAGTAGACAGATGATCATTAGTCTGGGTGTGCGTGGCCTGCATGAGAACGCAGCATGCATGTGTGAATGTTATCCTCTGTGAGAGTAAAAGCATGTGTTTGCACACGTTGATGTGTGTATCTACTCTATACTGTATATACAGTATGAGTGTTATACTGTGTGGGTTGATGTTCATGTGCACATGTGTGTGCATGTATAGAATATGTGCACAGGCTTTGATAAGAGGTCTTGAGTGGTAGACCAGGCCTTCCACTTGCCTCTCTCCTCTCCACCCTGGCTAGCAGACTGTCCTCATTACTGTCAGTCAGCATCAGGTTTAGCAATGTCAGAATCCTGCACATCTCACTGTCCTCTCTCCCCTGCCTGACTGCTGCCATTGGTAAGCATTGTAAGAACCCCTCCATCCTCCAGAAGGACTCATTACCCCTCCACCCACAGAAAAAGGAAGTCAGGCCAGAGAGAAGATAGGGGCCAGCAACAGAGGATTCACACAGTGTAAATAAAATTCACAAGCAGTCAATCCCCGACACATGCAAGACACATGCATATGCATTCGGAGTTCCTCCCAGTCTCGTGTAACACATCCGTTTTTATATCCACGCATCGAACCACTGGAGCAAATAAAATGTTAGGGACAGGAACGGAAGCGAATGCAAGACACAAAACAAAATGTACTCCAATCAAAAGGAGTAACGCTTTGAATGGCCCCCAAAACTAGGTCACTCCATTGGCGATTGTGTCTGACCACTGAACAAACAAACAGTCATTCATATGTCTGTGCTTTGGCCGGCCCCATTTTCGTCTGGAGCACTTCCACGGATGCGACTGAAATCAAGGGAGCTGAAGGCACTGGGATTAAAACTCATCTCTCCAGCCTCTGCACTGCAGCCATTATCACTGGAGGAGAAGAAAGAAGGGGGGGAAAAGTGCTTCTCGTGTCACGTCAGCTTTCGTCCAGGTTCAGTATGTTTGTGTTGGGAACACATCTGTTTTGACAGGAGGTGAGGGGAAAGTGACAACACAGAAATCCCATCAACTCCCCTGTCGCTTTCCCCTAGTGTGGATCGAAGTTTTCCCCGCCACCAATCGGGATTGTTTTTCTGTTTCAGGTCGTAAAGCCAGTGCATTTCCTGCAATGTTGGGTGTGGTTCATGACCACCGTCAACACCACCACCTTTTCCTTCCCCCTTTTATTTTTTTCATCACAATACACAGCCAAGCATAATCGTAATGAAAGAAAATATTTTTTGATGAGGAATAACAAGGCAGCCTTTTATGATTATCATACACCGTGAAGCTGTACAATGACACCGATATGCCATTTGGTTCTACATTAAGGACTTTGTTTTGTCCTCCAGTGCTCTTCTGAGCTCATGTAGCTGTAGCTGTGCAGAACGGAGTCGGAACAGAGAAGCTAGTGATCTTAATAAGCTTGCAGGGATTTTCAGGGGAGTTGGCAGCAACGGCGGTTTAATTTTCCCAGCAGAAAGCTGTGTCGGTTAAGATCAACATCATTCTGTGATTGGTGGTGGTGGTGTGGGGGGGTATCATATTACAAAATCTAGATCATATCACTGAGCAAGGTGTAAGCCTGGATTTACAGGGTTTTGTAGGCCTGGTAAAGATAGAAAACGGAGTAGAAACTAATTGGGTGATGAGGCAGGGTGGGGCAGGGCTCAAAATTGCGACAGTTTTGGTCGCATATGCTCCCAAAATTGAATCTGTGCGACCTTGAAATATAATTGCAAGCCTTTGTACGAGTGCAAATAATTGTTCTGATGCAACCTTACCCACCAGTCCTTTTCTCTGTACATTAACTAGTTAGTACGCCCATTGTGTCTTGAGTTGACAGTAGGTGCTCTTTATGTAGGAGGTAGGTGCTATGTAGCATGGAGATGGTTTGCTCATTGGCACCAATACACCCATGATTGGCACAAAGTAGTGATGTCGCTGAGCACTGCTGCGCTGACATCCCAGCACTTTCTGTGTGATCTTAATCAGTGACAGCCCGACATTTATTCTTCCTTTCTATGTTTCTACTCTGCTGGCATGCTTGCTGTCTTCCCTTGTTAATTCTCCTCAAATTCAACATATTTCCAAATAGCACTCATGCTAGTTCTGATAGAAAAGTCAAACCAACTCATGCAAGGGACAGATTGGAAGAGGAAGCACAATATTAATTGACTTATGTCCAGAACACTGTCTAATATTTGTCAATCCAAATTGTTCCCGGAAGCTCTGTGCACTTGTCATCTTCAGCATGTCGCCACCGTGACAAAACCCGCAAATGATATGAGAGGCGGGGTAGCTCCATGGGGCAACCAATGAAGTAGAGCGTGCACAGGTTTAATTTCCATTGAAGTATAAAACTATTCTGAATGGTTGTAGAGCAGTGTGCGTGCGTGCGTGCGTGCGTGCGTGCGTGCGTGCGTGCGTGCGTGCGTGCGTGCGTGCGTGCGTGCGTGCGTGCGTGCACATATATGTGTGTGTTGTGGATGTATAGAGGGGGGGGGGGTGTATGCATGCTTCACACAGCATCATTATTGGACTTCAATAAATTCTTGGCGAGGGGGTTTTCTCTCACAGCAAGACAACGTCCCACAGCCCAACTCCAGCACCACAAATACACCATAGAGCTTTCCTCCAGCTAAGAATATTAAGCACACACAGTGGTGTGGAATGCAGTCAAGACAAGAGCGTGATGGGGGAGGGACCAGAGCTAATCTGACACTCACAGTGCGTGAGAGTGAAGAGAGTGACAGTGAGTGAGTGAGTGAATAGCCATACCCCCCAGGACTAGTACAGCAGTCCCTAAACAGTGGAACAACAGACTTGGCTGTCACAGGCCATGGCAGAATTTGGGACAGGGCTTTTGTGGCTGATAACCCAGTCAGAACAATTTTCTTTCAAGAGTCCAGCACAGTGAGCCTCCCTCCTCATGTAGATAAACACAAGACAGTCCAGGCAGAAGAAAATATTCTTAATACGGTATTCCAAGAATACCTTATTTCTAAGTGACAAATGTGACATGGATTGATTTATTTTCAGCAAACAATACCACCGTACAGATAAGTATACATTAACCTTAAAAGGTCAATAAGAACAAAATTATGTCAAAAGAACTTCGGCAGTGCCTTACCGACGGTCTATTTGCACTTCCAAGATTTTCTAACTAGACGAACACCTCTGCTAACCAAACATCATGTGTGATTGGGCAAGAAGTTTGGGCGTGATGGATTTTGTTCTTTTTCTGCATTTTGTCCAATGCTTGATTCTGCCAGCAATGAACAATGGATAGTTTTAAAGAGAGGTTGGCCGATAGGTTAGGAGGTACAAACACCTCTATAATCCCTCTATGAGGAATCATAAACACAACCTGTCAGAAATGGCGAAACCTCCATGACAAATGTGTCAGAGGGTGATGAAGAAATTGAGTGGCTCGAGCGAGCTGTGGTGTTGCTAGGTAAACTACTGAATGGGCGGGTCTAACGTTCAGAAAAGAGCTGAGCTGTAGCGAGTATAAAATAGTTTTGTCCTCTAAGTTGTTCCGTACAGCAAGCCTGCAAAAGCTAAAACAAAGTTTGACTTTGTTTGTAGTAGGCAGCAGACTTTAGGCGGAAGAATTACTAACCTGAATTCCTCAAAGTGTCTGGTCAAGCAGTCACATTTACCTGTGTGCTTGAGTGTTCATCTATGCAGCCCCAAACACCACCATATTGATGTTGCAAACGCATGCTAGTGATACCATATGGGACAAATCGCCTTTATGAGGTGCTCAGACAATAAAAGTGGTTGGGTCCATTGCTCTGTGACTGTGATTGCTCTGTGATTTATTTTTAATTTTTATTTCCATAACAAGCCATCGGAGCTCCTCTACCACTGAAGTGGCCACAGTCCCATTGGCAATTAAAATCATGCTGGGACATGCTATGGCTGTCTGTGACTCCACTGTGGGGAAACGAGGGCAACGATGGCAACATCACCGGTAATGACACGAACAGCTGAGAACCCAGGACCTTGCAATGTCGGCACGAACTGGCACCTCGGTTTCTCTGGCAAACACAAAAGGGACCCATTTCCCCATGTTTCAGTGTAAACACAGCCTCCTTACAAAGAGAGAGCAGAAAACAGCATCTCTCCACATGTCTACGAACACAGCATCACAGCTGAGGGACATCCTCGTATCAGCATCCTTTCACAAGTCTCTTTCTCTCTCAATATATGATGAATTCATGCGGTGAAATATGGACCAAGGTTTTAAGCATACAAGTATTCACTAAGGTCATGTGTCAGTGCTGAGGATCATATGGTACAATATGGCATTGATAAAAAAACACATATATATATATATATATATATATATATATATATATATATATATATATATACACACACACACACATTTACACACACACACACACTGTAGTATATCAGGACATGGAACAAGTGAGCTTGTTGTTTTGTTTTTGGCTAACTTTAAAATAAGGTTTCTGTTGAACATCACCTCATCTTAATTTGTGATTTTCATTTGCGAGCTTGTTACAGCTCAGCATGTTTTCAATGATAGATGATCCCTACAATCAACTCTCCTTTGTGCCCCTTTGTCCCTGTGCTGGGACTATAGGATGCAGCAAAGTCAGTTAATACCGATCACTGGTACTGTACACCATACCAGTTTATCTTATTTATCTAACCTTTATTCAACCAGGCAAAACAAATTAAGAAGAGATTCATATTTAAATGATAAATGGTGGTTATGATTATGCGTTTCATTTAACTACAGTAACTCTGTGTTTGCCTCTGTTCTTGAATGTCTGTGCTGCTATAGCCCCTACTGCTTAATATCTTTTACCTTAGCAAAGATAGAGTGAGTCACAACGACCACCACGGTTTCTGAGAAACCACTATGACATGGCTATGGAGTTTAATGTAAAATCATTGTATTGTAATCAGCACGCATGTTAAACTATATACAAATTAATATACTTCATTTGGTTGGGCTTGGTCCATACAGTATACAGTTGACTTGTCAAAATACTGTACTATAGAATTACACTGATTATCCCATTAATGACTGCCGTTCTTCTGTGCCAGCCTTGTTTTCAATTGACACAGCTTGTGTCCCCATTCCAAGATCCTATGCATACCGACACAAAAATGTTACATGGGGAAAGAGAATTATACTGTATACTAGTACACAGAATTCAGCCATTCGAATTCAGTACGGAAACACCTGAATTTACAAACACCTGGGTTTCAAACAAAATGTCAAAAATGATTTTAAATTATGTGATAATAACTATTCATTTAGCCTGGTAAGGATAGGCTGGTTGGGTATTGTTTTGTTTTTTCTCCGATAATGGTGCTAAACAGAATATTTTAAAATGGTACCAGTGCCTACGATTTGTGTCTGAACTGATACTTCGATACTAATTAAAATGCATATATGGCCTGCAATGTACATTTTGGAGCACCAGGGGGCAAACTGATAGCTCAGGAATTTAAGTGGCACTGAAATGAAGCACTGAAAATGTGTGTTGTGATTCAGTCTAATACTGGCATCGAGTTTCAGTACCCAACCCTACAGTATCTGTGCTGCCCATTTTTGTCTCTCAGTAACACGATGAGTTTTGTTTGCGTTATCTTTGCTCTAAGTGTCTTCTCTAAAGCCTTGTGCCACAGTGGGCACCTGCCAAGCCTGGCATTCACCCATGGCAAAAACACCCGTTCAACAACATATGAAGCCTTACAGACAGCCGGCGGAGGAGAAAAAGGGGTGGACAAAGAAGGCTAATGGAAAACTGAGGTAATTTGCCATAGTGTGGGCATTTTGCTCCTTTGTCATCTTGGAAGGTGGAAACCCCCACCCTGGCCGAGTATGACATGAGAGCAAAATAACCTTTGCCCCCTCCTTTTTTCCCTCTACTCCAAATCTCTTCACCAAAAATACAAGCTCACAGCGCATTGCGACGCATTGTGAGCTTGTAGATCTGCTATTTCTGCCGAATGTTACGACATGCCAAATATAAGGATGCTAGGGTTTTTGTGATTAATACAAACTCTGACAACCATAATCACATTTCTTTAATATCCTTTGTAAGGCGAAAGCGTGGATGAGACTATGTTTTCGCCCCTGTCCGTCCGTCCGTATGTCCTTGTGTGTGTGTGTTCGTCAATCTGTTTGTTAACAGCTATTCTCCGGCACCGCTGGACTGATCGGCATGAAACTGTGCACGCACACTCCCTGGAGGCCAGAGCAGAAACCCTGCCCAAAGCTTTTCACATCGGCCTGTTATAGAGCCACCAGGATTTGTTTATATTATATTTGTGTCCAAACATCACGAAAATCCCTACAAATTATCATGTGTAGGGATCATGTGATCAAGACGGATCTGTCACATTTTTCATATTCCATCTTAATTGGCTAAGATTGGCTTCCAAAGGCAGCGTCCAATTGCCGTGGAACTTTGCACGCACATCGCCACCAGGTCAAGGAAGAAATGCCACCCTAAAATACAAATGGGCCTCGTGGTGGCACTATAACAGGCCAATTCACGTTTTGATCTATAACTGCACCAATCAGCGTGAAACTTTGCACGCACATTCCCACCAGGCTAAGGAAGAAATGCCACCCTACATTTTTCAAATTGGCCTCATGGTGGCGCTATAACAGGCCAATTCACGTTTTGGCCTGTAACTCTTGAACCATAGGTCATACAATCAAAATTATTTTCCGCTTGGGATTCCTTTGATCTTCACGGAACTACCCATGCCCATTTCCAGCTGACAAGTTGCTGACAAGTTGCTGACAAGCTACTACTCCTACAGATTTTGTCCAAAACTCACACAAATCGGTACACATTATTTCTGGGGTCATGTGATCCAGATGTATAAGTTAGATTTTTCAGATCCCATTGACCCATTCCATCCCAAGTGGCTATGACCAACGTTTGCAACCCGGCCTGGCGGAGACCTGTGCTCCGAGGAGCACACTTTCTTTAAAAAACACTCTGCAATTGACGTTTCCAATAGAACAACAAGGGACTTTTCATATGCAATGTATTCTGTTATAGTGTCATTGTTAAACCCTCTGGATGTTTCAAAACATTCTCAGCTCTGTGCTGTATTGTAAACCAACCAGCTCACATCCTTGTTCAAGCACAACATCTATGCGTTTAAAGTTTTAAGTGAAGCGCCTAACTGACAAAAATGACCAATATGCCAATATCACTAAGACAAAATGCATGTGCTCTGCCTTTTAAAGCTTTCGCTGCCAGCTCCACATTTGAAATCTCAACTACTCTGTAACAATACCTTTCTGTGAGCCAGTGGGAAAAAGAAAATCCATTATTGATTTCCAACCAGTTTAGGTGAAAAAAGCCCTGGCTGATAGTGATGCTGAATAGCACTACATTGGGTTATGTGTTATAGCTTCTACACTATAGGCTTGGAGAAGGTCAGTGAGAACATCAGTGCAAAGACCTTGACAAACACCATTATACCATCTGCAGACATGTTTCATTGTATCAATGTAAGGCGTTAAGACCAACAACAAACAAATGCATTTCATAAAATAGCTACTACAGTCAAACAAGTCCACTCCACTGCTATTGTTTTCTGAAAACAAAATAAAGCAACGCGACAATCACTGCATCCTTGTAAATGCTATAAGCACACAAGGCCGAAAGTTCACATCCAGTCTGTCTGGTATATCAGACAGTCATGCTCCTATACCATTCACATGCTGTGCACAGCAACCAATAAAGCAACGAAAAAAGCGAAAGATAGTTAAGACAAAGGATAGTTCCATTTAAGCTACTGTATGCAGATGGATCTTATTTTTCTTACCTTAGGCTGGGTGCGACGTGGAAAGGCAACCTTAGGATCAATCTGAGAAGGAGGGAGGGAGGGGGAAAAACAAAATAACAGTTAAAAACAGGTACTTATAACTAATGTTTTTCTGGTCATGTTCTACTGTAGGTAGAGCTGTGTTTTGACTTTGGGTGGGAAACACTGACTGAATATGATGGGGGGGATGGGGTGGGGGGCTTGTGACAACTCTGGATATTCCCACATAACCATTACTTTTTCCTTCATCTTATGCTTGCTGAGTTATTAGCTTTATGTTATATTTCCCATGTGTTTAACTGGTATAGGGGTGGGGTACTTCTGTAATTCTGGCATTGGAAATAAAGAGAAGCAATTTCATGGGATAATGACATGCAACGTTCTCTTCTCTGTCTAACGAGAACTTTCAAACAATCTCATCCAAACAGACTTTTTGAAGGAAGAAAACATAAACAGATCAAAATTGCTCTCCTGCAGAAAATTACTTATTCGTGTTCAGCAAAGCAATCCTTTCATGTTGCTGCATAGTTCTCAAAGTGAATCTGAAGGTTTGCCTAATGCCTACAGGGTGAATGCAATCATCCACTACTATGCATCATAATCATAAAATATTATCAGTTAATGGCCAAATACTTTCTGATTCAATATACCCAAATGGAAGAGCAATACACACTATAATGAAGATGTGAAACTTACAGTTTACTAATGAACAAAACATAACATTCAAATTTGGATTATTACAACATATTTTATGTGCATTTCGAATGACTACTCTTTCAGCAAAGTTTATTTTCATAGTTCATAAGAAACTGGCCCTGTAAAACAGGATGACTGTCTTGATTTGACTGGCAGTGATCACATTATGTTAGAACACAAGATAGGCAAGATGTCCAAAACAAGTTGTCTTGTCATATTTTGTATCTCATCTCAAACCACGGTTATCTTCATAGATCAGGTCAAATTAAGAGATTGATTCAATACCACTTGGGTATGGCAAACGTGCAGATAATGAATTCCATTTCAAGATGTGTTTAGGCAATTAGCCTCAGGCACAACCAATTCAAACTCAATTATGTTGTGTGGCCTATTTGTGCAAAGACAACATTATATGCTTTGAATGGCAAAGTTCCACAGATGGAGATATATCTTACCTTTTAATTATAAACCATATCTTATGTCATCTTACAATAATATAACCCAACCTCTGTTTCTGTCATGCTGAGCATTTTCTTTTACCACAAGGCCTACTATCAGCATTATTCTACACTCAGATTAATATGAATTTACAATATTGTCATTTCAAACAATGACTCGCATACCAAGATGCTCAGATGGAAATGACTATTCACTGAGACAAAAATATTTGTCCAGATTACCAGCAAAGCAATGTAAACAATTTAAGCAACAAGGATTCTAATTCAAATTATTTTGAGAGAGCTTATAGCAACACCTTTTTAGGTCACAAACTTATAATTATGAATGACTCCTTTGAGATACTGACAAAAAAGAGGAAAATTCAATCATAAACACTAAGATATATAAATAAATACAATTCCGGGGGAAGAAAACACATTTATGTGGAATGATTATTGTGAAAAAAATAATACTAGTGAAAGATTATATCAAAAATAACTTTTAATTGAAAAAGTATGATTCTTATGTAATAGTTCATTACTGTAAAAAGTGATGATTTTTCACTGCAGTAAGACAAATTCCTTTCGCCACAGCCCTACTCCACAGCAAACATATAGCACCGTAGCACCACAGACAGCCCATCTACAAATCTCTAACATGTTTTAAACCAGCTAACCTATTTTGTAATTTCTTGATACTGTGAACTGCAGCATTGCTACATGATGGGAAATTACACTTTGAACACCAGGATTCTCTCAGGGTCTTAATCATGACTCTGGGTATGTCAGGCTAATAAAACAGAACAGACCAAGGGAAGTACTCCTTCTATTTTCTCGCCTTTTATCTGTCACAGTGTTCCCCCGCTGTGCCTCTAAGGATCTTCTACACACGACTGTGTGTAGAAGATCAGGGCAGAAGGCAATTGTATACATCCTAAGTTCAGATCTTTCAACAGGATTTCATGCATTAATGCAGCTCCTGGGTAAACTCTCTCCTTACAAACATCTATACTGGCAGAGTAAGATGATTTCGTTTTAAAACTGAAAGAGAAGTGCTTATCAAAGCACACAGCTTGTCCCCGTTTGGTTTGGGGTGTGTATGTGTGTGTGTGTGTGTGTGTGTGTGTGTGTGTGTGTGTGTGTGTGTGTGTGTGTGTGTGTGACAATGGAAATATGAGAGAGAGCAAAAAATGAGGCATGTCATGTCGTTACGATAATACAAACGATAAATATTTCTGTCGATATTTTCTGACTGCTACGTGGAATAACTGTTTAAATAATATATTTTGCAGTTCAATGTGCAGCTATCAAAACATTTTGGGCCAGAACATACTGTATTTGTGGTATTTCACCAGTCATATGAAAGAACAACCCCCCCCCAACATTCACTGAGAAACATTTACTGTAAGTTGCCGTTTGTACTGTACCAGAGGGCGATAGATACAATCTAGATTCTACACTGTAAAATGCTGAGTGGTAATCTATCTCTGAGAGTGTACAAAATATAACCAAATGGACTCATAAGAGTCCAGGATTTTACTATGCAGGAGTCTAGCCCAATTGCCGGAGACTGGACATTTGCTAGACTTAGAACAACATGTTCCGGGTTGTGCTTTCGACTTTCAAATCCTGTCTGATGGAGAAGGTTTAGATTTGTCCTGAACAGCTGCTCCTCTCTGGCTCCTCTCCTCCTTGCCTCGTGGGTCTTATCCTGCCATTCCTCAAACATCAAAACAGCAAGCAGAGGCTGACCCAAGGTCATTCAATAATAGGGATGGGTATTGGCAACAATCTCACGATACGATACGTATCACGATACTTGGGTCACGATACGATTATATTGCGATACGTATCACGATACGTGGGTCGTATCACGATATTGCAATATATTGCGATATATTGCGACATATTGCGATATATTGCGACATATTGCGATATATTGCGATATATACATATATCACAACTACATATTGTTTATATATACACTACATATTTGGTAGCTGCAGATCTGTGATAGGTTCTTTGAATGTTTTTCATAAAGCCTGTATCTGAAAAAGGAAAAAAAAATAATAATAATGTTTAAATCGCGATATCGATACTGGAGTATCGATGCAGTATCGCGAAATAAAATATCGCGATATATCGCGAAATCGATAATATTGCCCATCCCTATTCAATAACGGCTGGTACTGTATTACCTCAGGACCAAATAGACTGCCTTTATCTCACAAGACAAAGTAGAACATAGTCAGCTTTGAAGTTGTTTTTTTTAGGCTGTAAAAAATTAGGACATAATATGAGCCCCATTTCATAGTTCAACCACACATGGTACTTCATTTACAGTTTTTGGAAAGTTTACATTTCCAAAGATTTCCTCCAGTCTAAATGAAGAAAGAAAAGTCATTGGGCAGCCAGAGGCCCAGAGACTTAAGACATAAAATTGGAGGCCTACATCAGAAGGTGTCAGAAGGATTATAGAAAAAATTGAGATGCATCGTATAAACTAATCATTAACAGGTAAATCAAAATCAAATCATGAGGCCAATGAATATTCACACCTCTAATGCGTGCTATATAAATAGTTTGGCTTGATTTGATAGTGTTAGATTTACTGTCTTATAGAGCTATTACATGAACAATTTGAAAATGTAACATTTATTGTGTCTACACTGCAAGAAACACAAAAAACAAAGACAACCAGTACAACAAATTTAACATTGTAATTCCAAACCAGAATCACTGACCCCATAATCACTGACCCAATCAACTGACATTATAGACACTTAAAGTAGGGTAAGTGATTTGCTTTGGTTCAAATAAGTGTTAAATAGCTCTATATTCTGATAGTACTCATTGCTATAGAGTGTTTGTTCAGTAAAAGGAGTCTCCCATGTCTCTCCAGCTCTTTATTAAACAGAAAATGCATTTTCAGTGATCTCTCCTGATTGGCTTAAATTTTGTCACCTACCTGAAAATGTACAATATTCTGTTTACTAGGGAGCTGGAGAGACCCCTGTGACCGAACAAACGCTCTGTAGCAATGATTACTATCAGAATATAGTACTTTAACCTTTTAAAGGTTAAATAAATAAAAAACAATTTACCCAAAAATATCACTTACCCTACCTTTAAGTATTTCTTACATTGTTACATTATATAATAGTTCCCAATTTCCACTCTTATTCATATTAGCCTAACAACTGAATCCCTTTACTAACAGATGCTATGGCTTCAATATTTCTAAATGGAACAAAGCTTCATGAAAAATGGTAAATATGCTCTGAATTACCAGCATGTCTGTTTTGAAGCCTCAGGCTGTGCTTTCCCATATGTTCTATTCACATTCATCCCGGTCTGAAAGCTGGCTTTTTTATTCCATAACTGGACAGAAAGCAAAAAGCTGCAACGGGGGACAAGAATGCTGTGATGACGGTGTTCCTGTTGACAAGGTATGTTCATGTACTCGCTCATCCGTCATTGTGGGGCAACTTTTTAAAAGATATGACAGGACTTTATGCAATGCAAACTGAACAGCATGGGTGTGCATCGACAAGATATATGGAACACAGTATACTTACTCTAACCAAAGACTACTTGCAATGAAAACAATACAGACAGATGTCTCAGGTTTGCACAAGGGATAACAACTTGCATGCTGAGGACAAAACGGCAACACATCAAGAACTACAATGTCGATGACATCTTGTCTCGGCTTCATCCTTTGATTACTCAGACAGCGGCCCAAACATCATCCAATTACAAACATGACTAGTGAACCATGCAGTTTCCATTTACAATGTTTATTATACCTAGACAAGAAGTTACTACTACACTCATTTGCTATTATCAGTAATATCAATACATTTCCAGTAAAGGGGCTTTAAGTCAAATTGAAAATGGCCTTGAACAGGGCACACATATTGAAATGTGTCCCTGAATGTACTGGCATTTCCCCCACTATAATTTTATGCAAAATAAAAGGCTAAATGAATGCTACCATTACTGTGTCTGAAAATAATATTTAACAAAGTGCCTGGCTGCAACACAAATTGATTCATATTTAAATGTAATGTAAATTTCAACCTGTGTTGCATATTCTTCCCCATCTCTGCCCTCAGCTTTTTGTCTCTCTATAATGTCCTGTCTAAATAAATGAAAACGGCCTAAAAAGGTTGGAATGATAGCATTCATCTAAATCTTTGTTTTTCTATGAGGTCAGAGATAGGCACAGCAGGCCTAACAGAACATAAGAATCTTAAAACTGTTTCAGCACCAAAACCAGCAAGGCACAATAATAGCAATTGCTTGCAAAGTAAGGTGTGCCTGCATCCTAATGATTATAAAAGGAAGTTTTGCGACCAGAATGCCCTAAGTTTAAGTCTGCTCCCTCCCTCTGTTGTGATTCCCATGGGCAAGACCCTGATCACCCATCTGCTCCAGTGGTGGTGACACGCACACGCGCACACACACACACAGAGCTTTTACGAACAAAAAATACGAATAAAGTGAATGTGATAATCAAATTGAAATATAATATATATATCCGTTTCTTACTGAATTTGGCACTCAGATTTGATTACAGTACACCCTTACTGTACACTGCCTGCTGAAGTACAATATGTACAGTACTTAAACACGTGTGTATTAGTCCATCTATAGTTTCCTTCAGCGGAGATAGCAAACAGAGCACTTATTTAACAGTATGAAATATTCCATTTCTGGAGCTATGACAGGATATTAATCGCCCACTGAACAAAAGTCCCTGACAAGTATGACTTCAGTGGAACTGTCTAATGCATATAGACACCTCTTCAAAAAAGTATGTATGACCTATTTAATTATTTGTCTACAAATAAAAAAAATAGAATATCATTCACAATAGTTTGTTTTTCATAAGAGCATAATGTATGCATGACACGTGCATCTGTGTGTGTGTGTGTGTGTGTGTGTGTGTGTGTGTGTGTGTGTGTGTGTGTGTGTGTGTGTGTGTGTGTGTGTGTGTGTGTGTGTGTGTGTGTGTGTGTGTGTGTGTGTGTGTGTGTGTGTGTGTGTGTGTGTGTGTGTGTGTGTGTGTAGACAGACGTGTAACAGTACATGCATATATTGTCAGAGTGGCATTTGCTTACTCTTACACATTTTGTGTAATATATATACAGTGTATCAACTGTATATATTGTAATGATAAAAAAATATTTGACTTCTGGATTGGTTAGGCACTGACATTACTGACGTTACTTTGCATTGCACCAGACATGATCATATGTACAGTAATATGTGTTAGGTGGATTGAGGGGCACACTCCACACATGTGGCTGCAATGAGGAAGGGGGTGTGTCAGCCTCATTCATCTACTGGAGTGAATGTGAACACATATTGTATTCAGCCCAGGGTGGCATTTTACTACTAGTCTAGGTATTGAATGGCTCTCATTTATTTTCTCCTCATATGACCTTGATCTGAATAGCCTGTTAACCTAAAAGCTATTTAACATGACAACACAGGCACATCAAAAGTAGTCCAGTAGGTCACTTGCTCCACATGCTACATATACTTATTTCACAAAATATGAAATGAACAGGAATAAGAAATATAAACCAAATGAACTCACCGTCTTTGAGTCTAATTCATGGTGTGGCTGAGCTAAGACTTTATCTACACTGGCAGCATCTGTAAACGTAACAAACCCAAAACCTCTGCAACACAAAGAAAGCACACACAAACCAATCGTGTTAAAATTACATGTATGGGTGTCTAGAACCAAATATTAACAATATTGTATGCCCACAATAAGTCACCAGCCATTAGCCCGCCTACTGCAGTGTCAGATTTATTATGACATTTTATTAATAATTGACATTGAAATCAAGATTAAGGTAGTCCTGCTGTACATTTAACACAGCTGTATATTAATGGTTAGGTATGCTGTAAGGAAAGGCAACACCACGCCACCCATTGCAGTATAGTCACAAAGTCAATGTCAAACTGCATTCAGCCGCAGCTTTACAGCATTGAGCATTTAAGCTTATCTGGCTTGCTGTGAAACCACACGCGCGCGCGCGCAGTCTCTCTCTCTCTCCCTCTCTCTTTCTCGCACTCACACAGACACATACACACAGTCACACACACATATGCGCGCGCACGCGCACACAGGATTTAACACCGACAACGGAGAAAGTACCCAATATCGCTTGACAAACTAAAAGAGGAAAAAAAGTAGAAAGAAACCCTTTACCTGGAACGTTTTGTCGTGGGGTCTCTCATCACCATACATTCTCTTATTTCTCCAAATTTACTAAAATAGTCTCTAAGGCTGTCTGTGAAGAGAGAAAAACACGTCGAAAAGAAGAAACGGTCATGCTGTGTTTGTTGTGAGTGTAGGATTTATTTTTAAAAGAAGAAAAAAAAACGCCCCGCGATGCGCATATAGGGGTCGAATAGAGGACTTCACATTATTGGAGATCAAAAATAACATTGCGCGCACACACACACTCACTCACTCACTCACTCACACACACACACACACACACACACACACACACACACACTCGCAAGACATCCCATCCAGTACAAGACTGGACACAGTGCACACACACGCACTCACACACACCACAAACACATATCATAGCCAGCACTTCCAACCGGGGCAACGTCGTTAATAACAGCCGGGAAACTAACAGAAACATCGACTACAACAACGTAAGAGAATGATAATAATAAATGAGTCTCACCTGGTGAGGTCTGCCAGCTGAGTCCACCGATAAACATCTTACTGTAGGGAGAAGAAAACACAGCAGAAGTGAGTCCAGATGTCACGTCAGTTCGGCCATTTTATGACGACTAAACTACTTCTAAAAGCGACCTTAAAGCCTCGGGAAGAATAAAAAAGGCACATTTTTGCGCGCAATAATTCCGTGGGAGGCCACACTTGCTATAAAACCCGAAGCTCCTCAAACTGCGTGTGGGAGAAACGGAGCCTCGCTGATAAGTGCGTACAGTATGACGACGAGGCAGCCTGAAGTCCCCCTCAAGAACACTCTGACATGAAAACATTCGTGACACCAGATTCATTCAAAAAGGGAAATCTCTCTCAGTCTTCTTACCCCGGGTCATGTTGTGAATCATTTAGGCTTCCAGATGTGGCTAGTTGTTGACTCCCGTCTCCTTCCATGTCTAAAGCAAACTCTATGGGGCAGTATAAGTACAGTAACAGACACACACACACATACACACATACACACAGATAGGACAGGAGATATGCTATGCAAAGCCCCGCTATGAGAATATTGCCAAGCCGGGGAATGAAGCGTCACACGTGGGCTTTCAGCTCTCTGCCCCACACAGCTCCCTCCCTCTCTCTCTCTCTCTCTCTTTCTCAACGTGCAGCTCTCTACCTTTAGAACCTCTAAAGGGGCTGCGTTGCCAGCTTTTGAGAGAGAAAAAAGCAACCGGGTCTATGAAAACAAGCCCAAAGGAAGCGAGCCCTTCCTTCGCCCTTTAAACACATACATTGGCTAATAGTCGATCTACAAGCTCGTTGTGAGCTTGAAGATCTGCTATTTTAAAAAAAAATCTTGGAAACAATTTGACATTTTAACACAAATCTTGTATGGGGGGTCCCCCTGGTATACAATATTTTCAGATGGGGTCCGCAGACAAATACATATTAATTTGGGGGTTCTTGACTTGAAAATGTTTGGGAAACACTGGTTTAAACAATATTAGGAAACAAGCCCAAATAAGCAACTACACTTTTAGAAACAAGCCCAAAAAAACGCAAACCGTAACTACCAATATTTACAAGCAACTTTACAGAAAAATAAGCCCAAAGTCGCTTATAATAAGCGGACATGGCAACACTACTAAGGGCGGAGCGTTTTGCCCGCCTGTCATTGCACGGCCGGTGTCGCGCGCGCCTGAAAATAGCCGATCTACAAGCTCACAATACGTCGCGTTTGTGACGCATTATGAGCTTGTAGATCGGTTATTTTCAGACGCGCGCCACCGTCACAGGACGAAAGCATGTCAGGTTTGACGAGAGAGCGGGGCGTGCTTCTGTCATTCGACTAACCAATCCGATTGACGTCAATTCTCACAATATTGCAAACCAATCCTCCCATTTGTCAGGAGTCAGGACTACTATTGACAACTTTGATTGTCAATAGTAGCCTAAGTTATGATAGGTTATAATTAATAACCGGACTAATTTGTCAATTTTAAAATGAAATATGGTATGTCCATGATAACATTCGTAGTTAAATAAAGCGTTAAAAACATTGACTGAAAGTCAGTAAACCTGAAAGGAAACAGTACGTTTTTTTTAAAAGCAGGTATCCTTTCTACTCTTGAGTATGGTGTCCACTGTCCATAGAGATATCACTTTACATATGTGGACTGTCCTTGGCCCTATTCTGTATTGAGGATTGCTAAATAAAATGAATAGGTTTTACTCAGTAAGTAGCCTGTTGTAGAGTGCAGAGCTCTTAGCTTTTGTCTGTGCAGTGTGCACTTCATGCACCTTTTGCATCACCCACTGTAATTAGACTACTGCCTTGAATTTCTCCCCAAGGATCAATAAATTGTAATCTAATCTAAACTAATTTAAACCCATCCTTGACAAGGGTGAGCATCATAACATCATCTGTGACTGCAGTAGAGGAATGTTGTGCTTGAGTTCATAAAGAATTTAAATAGTAGGATTAATCTTTCACATGTGAATTTAAATTATACACATTTTTAATTATTTTTAAATTATTTACGTAAGATTCAGAAGACAATTAAATATGTCTTAAACCTACCTAAAGACAAAAACATGTGAATTTATCACATTGAATGAATTATAAATTATTATCATTTATAACACATAATCTGTTGGCGTTTCAGCTCAGAGGAAAAGCTTTCTGAAAGCATACCCTGTATCAATACAGCATCAACAAGCATTTAGCCCTGCATGGGGATGAACTCTTCCTCAGTAGAGACAGCATTCAGTATGCAAAAAAGCCACAGTAACTCAAGTATGGCAGAGGAATAACCAAACCTTTGGATGCACTTGGGGGATTTCTAAAGGAAGGATGGATGTCAGATGTCACAGAGCAGTGTGGTGGAGGAGATGGAGAGAAGTAGAGACAAAACTCAGTGATATGAGATTATTTTCTTTAGAGAGGCTATCTTTAAGCAATAAACATTTACACATTCAGCCCCACTTGAGCCCAACCATTTTCAAAGCAGATATAATAGTATGTTTACCATAAGTGATAAAAGCATTTTAACTGCAACATGTTTGTTTTGAACAAAATTTGGGATCACTACGTTACATGTACTTACAGGTGGAAGTGGTGGAAGTGCTAAGATTATTCCCTAAGTAATAGTAGCAATACTACAATCAATGTTGAAATACTCTGCTACAATTAAAACATAATGTATTAAACATTTTACTTGAGTAAAAGTACAAAAGCATTGACATAAAAATATACGTACAGTACTATGCATAAAACAATTCATACAGAATGTCCTATTTCTCAATTATAGTGCATTGATGTGTTCTTCACTTCACTTATCAGTTAATGCATGTGTAGCAGGGCGATATTAAGCAATGACTACGCCACCCACACATATAGGAGTGAGGGATCCTTTAAACACATTAACCATATACTGTATATATATAGACATATAGGACTGCACAAGGTAAGGTTCCCCAGGAAGGTACGGGTTCAGAATTAACAGAACCAGAGGCTGAGGTATCAAATGTGTCAAGTTTATTCAACAGTTGGTATAAAAATAGTCAGGTTAAAATACAGAAGGGAAGAAAGCGGTTAGTATTAGAGTTCTGCAAAAGGGACTAAACTCAAGAGGCAATAAGGGTAAGGGCTTCGGGGCCTCTAAACTAAATATACAGAAATTAAACAAATCAAATCCAAATAATGCAAAACCAAAAGAAAATAAAGTAAATAAGTAACCAAAAGCAAATAAGCAAAACAAAAATCAAAATCATGCAATGCTACTTAATGGCCCAGTATAGCTCTGTCCTCAGTCAACCCTATTGCACTCAGTCTAAATAGTATATATGGCACGGTGGGAAAAACAGTGATGTTAGTTCAGCTCCTACAAAAATCAAATAATAAAGCATTAGACCAACCCTCCAACAATTCATCCCAATTCATCAATTCATTAGGCTCCTATAGCAAGATGACAAAATACAGCAAAATAACAAACATACCCAAATAGTCAATATATGCTCATGGCTCCAATTGATAAAGGCCTGCACAAACACAGGGTACTGCTGCTCAAAGGACCTGGAGGCTTCTGGAAGTACAGATATATTAGTATAATTAACAACAGGCCTAATATTGTCAGCCTATCTAAACTCTTATATATATACTATTGTTACAATGAGTTATAAAAACCTTGTCATTTGTTTCAGATTGTCTTACAGAGAATTAGTCTGTACCCCTTATGCCTCCAGGTCTCTCTCACAAACACTCAAACCAGGCTTCTGGCTAGACAGGAGGCCACAAACCTGGCCACCCCTCTTTATGCACTTTCCTTAAAGGGCCAGTGCTACATATGTTTTAGTTTAATAATCTGATTTTGCAAAGTAATAGTATCTAAGGCTGTCAAAGGATGAGTAAAAAGAAAAATTGCCTCTGAGATGTTCTGTTCTGCTTTCAGGAGCTCGACGATAACTGATCTGAACATGTAAAGGATTTGTGTGTCATTAAACTGACCCAGTAGCCTTAGCCTACATTAAACGGACTACACTGCAAGGTAAATGTTCATAAACCCTAAACTGCCTAAAGATACCTGCTCTGTTGTAACCAATAATGTGTAGAGAAGGTGAAGTATTTGGACAATTTGTCTCCCCCTAGTGTTTTCTTCATAATTTTGTCAGGGACACTTGGTTCTCACCATATATATATATTTTTAAAATCTCTGCTTATCATTATGTTTTCATTGTTATGTGTGTGTGTCTGTCTGGATAATATATAAATTACTACTGACTACAACTACAACTACTACTCAAATTGTAACTGGCTAGCTGCCGTTGCTCACGCTTATTTTATTCAGATGCCCATCAGTTACATATCATTTCAGTCAGTGTCTCTTGCTGTAAGTAAAAGCCTCCACTGACCTACCCTAATGCCGGGATGAAACCTCCCCATCCCAACTGTCCAAAGCTGCTGGAGCAGTACTGTTGCTTGTTTCTACAGTTTCTTCCACAATCTTGATTCAACGGATCAGATCCATGGAATCACATTTTCAGTACTCAGCCTCAATATAGATCCACACTAGGACTGGCTTTCAGAATGTGGGGCATCCACTTGTGAAGAGGGAATCGTAGTGTTAACAATCTTTTCTTTACAAAATGTGGGTGCTGAGATTATGCTCTGTAAGAAAGTTGGAAAAATCCTTTGAGGGGAAGTGAAGTAAAACAAAGTTGTTGACCTGTTCATAGATTCCACTTTGGCTGTTTGATTCCATGCTGTGTGTTTGTGCACTTGAGAATTTGACCTTTAAGAAAAGATGATTATCTTTCCTAGAGTCAAACATAATACCATACACGATGAGTGCCGGGTTATCCATCCATGTTTAGCAGTAAATTCAGAAGCAACAATTAGGCCTATACTTATAATGTTTTAAAAAGTGACTATGCTGAGCCACCTAAGAAAGGCAGAAATCTGCAATAATTGAGTGCAGATCATGTTGCCCAATAACTGTCAAACACTGTTTGTTTGTTTGTTTGTTTGTTTGTTTGTTTGTTTGTTTGTTTGTTTGTTTGTTTGTTTGTTTGTTTGTGTCTGTCTGTCAGCCTCTGTCCATTGTTGAAGGGTGCATGTGGATCAACAAAAATCTTTTTCCTGACCACAAGAGGGCACTCAAACACATGCAATGAAAGGTTTAACTTGACAGGGTTCATGTGTTCCATAGGTGCAGTGCGCCCAGGCCTTACTGCCAGGATCTATGCAGCCAGTTAAAATCTGTATGATTTTGACTGACTACTGTAAGCAAAAATGCTGGAACACCACTAAGCCTCTTTGAATCGCTGCTAAGCCTGTTTGTATTTAAGTAATCTAAAATGTAAATATTAGACTACAACATGCAAGGGCAGGTATGAAATAGTTTACCGCAGCATACACAATTCCCATACAAATATACACTGAGAAGCTTACAAACAGCACCCAGTGCATTGCCTTATGGGGCCTAGGAGAACAACAGAAGCTTATCAAGATGATAGGTAAGGCAGACAAGAACGCCAATGGCACAACACTTATTTGGGAAAGATATTTCAATGCAACAGAATGGGCATAAGAAGTTGGCAAAACATGTATCTATTTCAGTGGTTACTTAGGTTTGACTTTACTGCTGTGTCCCTTTTAATTTGTAGTAGACCTATTATTCCTAGTGTTTCCTGTCTGCTCTACTGTTACCTGTCTTGTCTCACCTCCCTGTTTATTTGATTGATTGATTGATTGATTGATTGATTGATTGATTGATTGATTGATTGATTGATTGAATACTTTATTAGTCAGAAATGTTAACAACACGTGGTACAATAAGACATTAAGGCTAAAAGGATAACACACAAAAAAATCCTGGGGACTTGTTTCCATTGTGGTCCTATGTATTCAATTCATCGTGTAATTATTAGCTATCTCCATGTGTCCTGTTACTCCCCTAGCTAGCCTATCCCTGTGTTGATTGTCAATTGTATTCACCTGTGCATGGTTAGAACTGTGTGTATTTAAACCCTCAGTTCCTTGTGTTTCTTGCAAGTTCCTAAATGTTGGTATTGTGTTCTGTTCCAGTGCTTGTTATTTGTAGTCCTCAGTATGTTCCTGTTTTTGCAATTAAATCATCTTGCATTTCACCTGCTCTGCCTGTGCCTGTCCTTTCTGCATTTGGGGCCTCATCTGACATGCAGACTCAGCTATTTTTCAAGCATAATGTGAACACTCACACCCCTCTGAAGTGAAGTGAACCATACTCAGACCACCTTGGGAGGTCGTCTGAGTAGGCCTACTGTTAGCTTCTAGTCTGTGTTGTGGTTCACTTAACCTGTGCAGTTTCACTTTCCCCTTGGCCATTGTATTTTTGCACTCTAGGCTTGAACACACGTGCCAACTGTCAACCCTAAAAATGATCTGATGAAGAGGGGTCCGGGTCCCATCAAAACAGGCAAACTTCAAGCACACTCTAAGCAAGGATTAAGTTAAAAAAGCTTTTAATAGGTTGACATGGCTATTACATACTAAAACAAAAAAAAGGCCACTAGACGCCCTCATCACCACCTGGACTGGAGTCATCACTCTGTGAACTCTCAGAAGCACTCGGCTCGCCTTTGTTCTTTGACCTAAAAATGAACTGTAGCATGAACAGAAAGAGGACTGAGACCCCATCACACAACTGAAGTTGACCAGAAATAAAACAAAGTCCTCTTTCAAATGAACTGACAATGTGAACGCACAAAGAACTCAGTCCCTTTTCTGTTGGTCCCCTTCTTGATCTTGGACTGAGTTCAGTTAATTAAAAAGGACTTATGTGAGGCTCTCCATTCTAAGTTGGAGAGATTTTACCCTTATTTTTGAACTCCCGCAGTTTTCAAATTACATACTGTAGACATTATCTTTGCTTGATGCTTTGACTCAAAACCATAAAGTGATAGGATAAGGGGTTTGGAGCAATGAAGGTCAGAGTGAGACATGGTACTGTCGGGCAGAAACTTCAAATCTCTATTTAATTTGTTTGTTTTTTCATAAATGAATGCCCAACTTCGTCATACTACAGTGTCACACAAAAGTATGCAATGCATTGTGAGCTTGTAGATCTGCAATTTTTCTATTTTAGAATTATTATATTTTTATGTGAAAGTGGTTAAGTGTGTCTGTGGGTTTTATAAATGTTTAACCAATGAGAAGTATTAACAAGAACTTGTGACTAAATAACTACATTGGATTCATTGGAAGACAGGTTATTTTTTCCTTTACCACAAAGTAACCGCTTTGAGGTTAATGTTTCCACCCGACAGCAACGATCAACAAAAGTTTTTGATATTCAATATCGTATGAATTAGCTTCCAAAATGTCTCTTGTAATTGTAATTGAGGTTTGTCGTATGGGGGTCAACTGGCACATAACAGTAATGATTAGACTGTTTCCACTGTCATTTAATTGTGCCATCTGCACACCCCTTTCAAATGGGGACGCTTAGGGACCAAACTATTTATAATAAGGGCGCTGGGCAAAGTAACAGGATGCTGTCTCAGACGCGAGCGATTCTCACCACATGATTTTATCAATCCAGAGATATAAGATCTGATGAAAATAGCAGTTGAAAGAGAAAGAGAGTGAGAGAGAGGAAATAACATAATCTACCTCCTATGACCCAAAGAAATATTCACAGCCGTTTCTCTCTTTCCAGTAACACTTTTACACTGAAGCAACAACATGGGAAAGACTGTTTACTATTGTTGTGAATGGTTCAAATGTTTTTGTTATTTTTTGCTCAACAAAAAACACTATACTGTAATGTAGACTATGTCCTTCAAGTTTCATTTAATTTCTTGACAAGAGAAAACAAAATCTGTAATTCAACACTGCCTATATTCTTGTTAGATAGCAGGTGACCATTTTTAATGTTGGTGACTTTAATATACCATGCAGATAATCATTAGAATAATTGAGGATCCCTTACATGTTTGAGAAGTGATCCAACTAGAAGATGTCAGTACTGATGGGATTTGGAATTTGCTCTGAGCAAGTAAGCCTATCTATGAGAGAATTTGAAACGTAATCTCAAAAATCATGCAACCTATCAAGTAAATCACAAACAGGAAACAGCACTATACATCAGTGTAGTGGAGTATAGCATCTCGGAGTGCACAATTTGTCAGCCCTTATCACAGATAGGCTATACCTGCAGATAGTCACACATTGTTCTACTTGGTTTCCTAATGAATGGGTCACTGGACATAATGGCATACAATCAATTGTTTTTATTTATTTTTAAATTTCACTGGTGGATAAGCCCCTTGAGATGCAGCATCTTGTTTTCGAGGGGGTCCTATTCATTGCATATTAACTCAAGGGCAATCCACTGAAGGTCTGTGTTAGAATAACTGTCATTCTTTTCTGGTATGTATAGAAAAGTATTATTACTGTCAAGATGAAGATAGACTATATTTATGTTTGTTTTAACTATTCACATTATCGTCAGTTATCCATTGCTGAAATAGGCTGGTTGACGAACACAGACCCTCAGCATATCAACAGTCTTGTGTTTATACTTGTGCTGTCACTTAACATTCAGTCTTGGCACTAATGTGTCAATGTACGTACACTAATGTATCTTTTACAGGACTTGTTGCAGAGCCAGACAGAGGAACCAAAGGTTCTCAATTAAATACAGTACAGATACGTTAATGAGAGCTGGGCTGGAATTAAGAGCACCACTGGGAAAGGACTGGTTGGGCCTCCTAACGCTCCTCGTGCGGAGAGTGGTTGTTCTCTTTGTGCTGAGAGGGGACGTGGCTCGAGTCGTGTCAGTAGTGTCAGTGATGGAGGTTGTGTCGGCAGTGGATGACGTGACAGTGGTCAGTGGTTTGACTGTGATGAAGGTTAAGAACACAGGGTCAATGCTGGATGGGCTGCCAGCAGTGGACGGGTCTCTGTCAGCGGTGCTTCGGGGTGGGGTGGAGAAGCTGAGGGGGGTGGATGTGGATGGATGTTGCTGTGTGTTTGAACTCTCCCTGATGATGTTATGTGTGCTCAGCCTGGAAGACCCAGACATATACCACCAGACAGTGGAGTCGATGTCTGGGGGTGCGGAGATCAGGTCATGAGCATTGGCTGCCAGGGGAGGGAGGTTGTAGGAAGCAAAGTGCCACCCTCCAGTCCTGCCAGAGCGTACCTCTCCACAGACAGGCTTGGTGTGGCAGGGGCAGCCCAGTACGCGGGCTGGAGTTTGCTGCATCCAGTAGAGCAAGTAGGTCATGTTGGCATGCAGGTGACAGGCCCAGGGGTTGTCCCCCAAGGTGATGACTCTAAGCCCGGTCAGTTTGTCGAATGCTCCGAGCGGCAGTGTGGAAAAGCGATTTGCATGTAAATAGAAGTGAGTGAGCTGGGGAAGCCGCTCTAGAGAGCCCAGCAGCACCTGCACTAGGGTGTTGTGGGACAGGTCCACCATATCCAGGTACATGGGCATGTTGGTGGGCACAGTCCAGAAGCGGTTGTAGCTGAGGTCGAGCACACGCAGCTTGATCAGAGTGTTGTTGATGAAGACAGCACGCTCCAATTTGTTGTTGGACAGGTCCAGGATACGCAGGTTCCACTGGTAGGCAGTGTCGTTCTTGTCCAGCACCTGGATGCGGTTGGCAGCGGCGTGCAGCTGCCACAGGGAACGGGGCAGGCCAACTGGTACATGGCCCAGCCTATTGTGAGACAAATCAAGGTTGCGGAGGTGGGCGTAAACCGAGAGCTGTCCATCAAGGTTATGCAGGCGATTGTGGGACAAGTTGAGGGAGCGGAGGTTGTGCGGTAAGCCATCAGGCAGCTGTCTTAGACCCCTCCAAGAGCAGTCCACCTCCCTGTCGCTGGGGCTACAGGAGCAAACAGAGGGGCACGGCACCGTGACATGCGCACCCAGCAGCAGTAAGAAAAGTAGTCCCAGGAGGGCCTCTGTAGTGGAGTGCTTCAGGACCGCTTGGCTGCTAGCAGAAAATATAAAGACCAAGGACATTAGAAATTTGGTTTTAATTGAATGAAATACCACACATACTGTAGCTCTTTCACCCATGGTATTTAGTTCACTTTACTCTGTATCAACATTGGACAGTGTGGTTGTAGGGCTTGCGTTGTTATAGCGGTATGTTTGTCAAGTACATCTGCATATACATGAAATCCATCCTCTGCATTTACCAAGTCTAACTATTGGGAGCAGTGGGCAACTATATTTAACAGCGCCTGGGGAGCACATAGGGGTTAAATGCTCAGGGACACTTCGACACATAGACTGGGCAAGCTGAGGGTCGAACCGGCAACCTTCAGATTCCCGGATGGCTTCTCTACCCACTCAGCTATGGCGGCTGCCCATATTTGAAGGATAAAAGTGAAATGGGTGCATTTTCGGGGCTGTCTTACTCTACAGCAGTGGCTGAGATACTGCAGAGAGCTGTGCTGAATAAAACTGAAATCACACACACACACACACACACACACACACACACACACACACACACACACACACACACACACACACACACACACACACACACACACACACACACACACACACACACACACACACAGATACAGCACCCTCAGCACCTACCACCCACCCACACAGACAAACAAATGCGCTCGCACGCACGCACACACACACACACACACACACACACACACACACACACACACACACACACACACACACACTTACTTCATAATTTCTGCTATGCATCAAAGCATTGTGTGGTACTACAAACACAATATCCACCTGCATATGCCACATTAAGGTGTCATGTACAATTACGCAGGCAAGTGCACAGTAGAGAGGTGACTTTGCCTTGCAGACACATAACTTTTACATTATTAGTAAGGCAAAATATTGCATACTATTCGACAACTATGCGCTATTCATCACCCAGGACAGCAAATCCCCTGCGGTGGTTATTCCCTTGCGTCAAGAGTGCTCGATTGCCAATGGTTGTCAGTGTGGTCCTGCTCCCCTCGAACAGGGGGACAAAGCTCAATAAAAGAGTTTTATTAATGACTTCAGCAATGCCGGAACACATTTGCATGTCCCAAGGCAAGAAAAGACAAAGCCAAGTCTCCTACAGCAATGCAATTGCATTCTGCGAGCTAGATCGCTGTGGACTGAGTATATTCTAGCTAAAGGGTTCCCTTGTTTTAGATTCATTTAGCACATACCTTGTCATCTTTTCATTCCAGTCACTCTTCTCTTGTCCTCCTATTTGCTGTTCAGTCCCGGTACCCCTTTGTCTCTTTTGAAGCTCTGGAGCTGCTGCCGTGCTACTGAAGGTGCATTTTCCTCCGTATGCACAAAATTCCTCTCTCAAAAGGAATTTAACCGTCTCTCAATTGTAATCTTCAGCTTTTTTTCCGTTCTGCTGTGCGGCTGGCTCAGCATCTGATAATGGGGATGCCTAATGTGAAGCTTGACCAGCCACTGCAGGCTCTGGAATCACTACTGTGCAGTGTGCAGGGGTGGTGTAAGGATATATGTGTGTGTGTGTGTGTGTGTGTGTGTGTGTGTGTGTGTGTGTGTGTGTGTGTGTGTGTGTGTGTGTGTGTGTGTGTGTGTGTGTGTGTGTGTGTGTGTGTGTGTGTGTGTGTGTGTGTGTGTGTGTGTGTGTGTGTGTGTGTGTGTGTGTGTGTGTGTGTGCGTGCGCGCGCGTGTGTGCGTGCGTGCGTGCGTGAAGGGATAGGCAAAGTAGGAGGGGGAGGCAGAATAATGCAGTGCTGAGCGGAGAGGTCCCTGTGCTACTGATGAGGGGAAAACTGCCACACATTAATCTTGCAGGTTTACGAGCATTACTGAGGAGGGTTCTCACTTCATCATTTTCAAATGTATACCATACAGTACATGATGTAGTTTTTGCTCCTTAAATTGCTGGTACTCCGTTCTGTGTCTTATTATAGGGACATTTCTGTAAGATCCCCGTCATCTTTATCAGTTTCTAAGTTGAGATTGAGAATTGCCACCTGTGAGAGGAGATAAGCAAGGTCTTTCTATCTCGGGCTCCAATATTAAAGAGATGTTGAACTTGGTACAACCTAGGGTTGTATAGCTACCTGGCCATGATATAAGTTCAACTATTGTTGATCATTTTATTTTACTAGACGTCATAAAAGAAAAACACATGTTACATTATCGGACAAACGTCAAAGATATAAACACAACAAAGTTGTGAGACTTATTTCCATTGTGGTCCTTGGTCTGAGACAAACAATGCATTACAACAAATACAAGTACAACAATAAATAAAAGGATCTCAATATAAACCATGACCATACTATTCTGCAACATTTTCTAAAAGCCATGCTTTGACCCTTTTCTTAAAAAGGAGATGGCTGCTGATGCTCTTTATTGTCGAGGGTAGCGAGTTCCAGTTTTCCAGTTTCCTCCAAATCTAAATCTTTTCACCACCATTTCGGTAGTGAACGTGGGCATGGACAGGTCTGCAATGCTGGCTCTGGTTAGGTGGGAATGAACTTCGCTACACTTCTGAAAAAGATTGCAACAGTACACAGGAGCGCTGTTGATGTAGATGTTATGAACCAAGTTCAGCTGTAGTTGAACTGACCTGGCTGCCAGAGGGAGCCAACCCAAGTGCTGGAAATGCTGTTTTCCAACATGGTCCCTCGCAGGAGCCCCAAGACAACCCTGACCAGCCTATTTTGAGAAACTTGCAACTTCTCTTTTAGGGCTTTGGTTAGGCCACCGTACCGTGAGCCAATAGCATAATCGAAACAACATAAAACCATCACGTTTGCTAATAAACAAAGACTGGCTGAGTCCAGAAACTACGCTTTCTTGGCTAAGAATTTGGTTCTGCTATTCACCTTGCTCATGGTCCTAAAAGCCATGGTTCCACCGCCCAGGCTGCGATCTAGCAAGCAACTGAGGTAGCTGACTGAGGATTTAGCAGGAAAGGTCTGGCCCCCAAGAGTAATGCTGGGTGAGGCCAGTTTGTGCAACCTGGGCTGAGAACCAAATAAAATACATTCAGTGTTGGCCATATGAAGGGATAACTGGTTGTCTGAGAGCCAAGTCTTACTGCTGTTGAATTCATTGCGTGTGGCATGTGGCGTGCAACTTTACCACATCCTCATCTGAGGCTTGGGTGGTTGAATCGTCTGCGTACAAAAACAAATTAATAGAACAAGCAGCGCTTGGATGTTGTTTATAGAAATAAAAACATCTATACTTATCTGTACTCTGTAAGCAAGAAACCAGAAGCCAGCATCATTCATTCTCCTTGTATGGCAAATACATATCTACTATGTATCTATGTGTCTGTCTGTCTGTCTGTCTGTCTGTGATGTCTGTCAGGTGATTTTGAGTTTTCACTACGTGCAGCAACACATGAAGATGATGATCAACAATATTTGCTCTATATCATAGTCATGTATAGCTACAGTGTTTCAACCAATATCCAACATTGTTTTAATATACCACAGTTATGAGGATGTTGTCAGTTGCATAACTCATCTGAACCTGATTACTGGAACGTGGAGTCGTGATAAGCCATTCAACCTGCAGATGAAAGGTACATATTTATCACCATGTAAAAGATATGTAGATGAATAAATGCCCCAGAAGCATTGGAGTGATGTATGAACAGGTTTCATAGACCTTTTCAGATTAGGCCCAACTGCTGAAGAGAAAGAGAGCTTTCTTTCAGAAATGCTCGGTAGACAGACATTCTCTGCTTACTAATTTCCGCACATCCATGCTCACACACATGCACTATGGTTTGAAGATCCAATAAAAACTGGCCTATAATAAATCTAGATTGAGTTAGGTATGTTTTCTTTTGTAGACTTTATTAGTTCAAAATCAGAAACATGTGGCATGACATTTGCAAATGTATCCCACTTTAAATAACACATGGTAGAGGGGAAACAAAATTCATATCTCTAACAACTGTTAGCTTTGCTAGACAGGTTTAGTGGCACTGTAATAAAAATGCAAACATATTGCAGCAAAGCAGATTTTTTTTTAGAAGCCAACTCTGCCATGCAAAATCAAAACCAAGGATGCTAGGGTAAAAGGTTGTCAATGTAAAAGGTGGTGGCTTTACACCTCCACAACAGCTGCACTCTTTCTTTCATTTTCAGGGAGAGGATGCTACAGTGTTAGTTGTAGGAGGGTTAGCAGCATCCACAGTCTTCTTGGAGGAGGATGAATTCCCAGCACCAGATGTCTGCTCCTTCATTCCACCTGCTGCCGTAGCCTGGTCAGGCGTGGCTGTGGCCTCCTTCATGTTCCTCGCTGCCTCCAACTCTTTTATCACCTCCACGTCTAATTTCCCTGTCTCCGGCTTCTTAGCCGCACTGGCACTCGTCACCTGCCCTTGGCTGAGTGGGCTCATCATCACGCTAGTTTCTACGCCCTCCGTCTCGGATCGGCAGCGATTCCTCTGGGCAGTGCCCATCCAGTAGTCAGAGTTGCTGATCAGGTCAGCGTTGCTCCCTTGGTCGTGTCTCCTCACCTCGCACAACTTACAGGCCAACGACACAGTGGTGAGCAGCAGAATAGTACAGGCTAGAATGAGACCACCAATCACCATCATCATTATGTAGCCCATCTTCCTGCCAAAGAGGCAGTCATGATCAGGCCTGCTGGGGGTTGTGTTGGGGGTTGTGTTGGGGGCTGTGTTGGGCGAAGGCAGAGCACTGCTGCTGGTGGGAGACAGAGGACCGGTTGTCGCTGCGTCAGTGTTGGGAATGCCGCTGGGTTCAGACGTGTCTCTAATGGGCTCATCAGAAGTAGCTGACGTTTCTAGTTCAGAAATCGGAATAGTGGAGAATGCTGTTGACTCATCATCCCGTTGCGTAAGCGTAGGTTGGACACTGTTTACTGTCGTGAACACAGAATCAGTGGTGTATCGTGATGACCCATCGTCAGATGACGCATTAGGATCCGAACTGACGTGCTCATCAGTGGTGGTAGAAGCAACGGCAGTGGTAGGAGTTGCCACGGCAGGAACTTCAGATAATGCAGTTCCCATGAATTCAATCCAGCACAGAAGCAGGAGGATGTTATAGGCTTTCATGTTGGTACCTAAGAGACGGTGAAAACAAGCCACAAACACATTTGATGGCTGAATCTATTAAAAAGAACTTCCTGCTATGTGCTCTGAGTAAATCCCAAAAGGGGTTTTTATGTTTGAGTCACTTCTCACACCATCACACCATTACCACCAGTAATATATTCCATCTCTTTAAAAGTACTTAAATGGCACTTGTGCCCTTAAAATTAGTTGAATGATATGTTACCTTTATACTGATGCCTTAAAAGATACAACTGTATTGTGTGTATGTGTGTATATATATATATATATATATATATATATATATATATATATATATATATATATATATATATATATATATATAGCACTTAAAAGAATGTCTCTCTCACACACACACACACACACACACACACACACACACACACACACACACACACACACACACACACACACACACACACACACACACACACACACACACACACACACACACACACACACAGTACATTTCTAGATATAATAAAATTTCACTTACACTGCTTATGACTTTAGTATGGATCCAACAATCTCGTTTTTTAAAGATGAACAAAGTATAAATCAGCCAGAACAGTGTGACTGAGATACAAGATAGCAGGGAGTTTGGCGATGTGACTGCAGATATAGTAGCCAGCCCTTACACGTATGTTTCCTGTTCCTTTTCACACTTCCTTCTTTGGCTTTTATAAACCAAAAATAAATGTGGTCTAGCTGTATGCGGTTACGTAGGCGGCTGTTACTTATGTCCACTACAACATGCATACACAGTAAATCGCTGAGTGTTAATTGAATTCTGACGGTGTAAGAATGGGAAATCAAGTGTTAATATGACTGTTAATTTAACAAAAATGTGTGAAGTTTTACAAGTTTTAAAAATTCAATCAACACTATCAACCATTCACATCTGTGAAAATAAAAAAAACTCACTTAAACAAATCGTCATTGAATGCCCCCGGCAACACATGGCATGACATGGCAAAGTCAAAAACTGTGAGGCCTTCCCTCATTGCACACTTGACTCTCATCACCCACTGCCAGGTATGAAACCACCCACTGTGATTACCATGACGTCATTATTACCAAGGCCATACCATTCATTTAAATAAAACAACAAAATAAACAGAAAGGTATTTACTTTGAAGAGATTTGTTCATGTTCTGATTTCTAAACATTGCTGCAAGAGATCAGAGGAATAACATCCATAGATAGACCTGTATTCAATTGTCATCTACCTTACAATTTGAATCCTGCGCCATGTCGGTTGTATGTACGTTGCATCACTCTTACTGTCTGTCTGAAACTTTACACTACATCATCACAACAAACCAACCTGTTACCAAGACGACGATGACGATGAGACGGTCGTCGCGAATATGGACACAACGCCAGTGTGACGTAATCTCACGACAGCATGACATCACATCCTACCTATAAATTCTAGGATGCCGTCAGATCGCACCAGTTCGACGGCTTCCATCCTCAACACAACCCACGCCGCCAAAATGACCACCACTTCTTCTGCAGGCTCTGCCATGACAACCTGTGGGCCTGACGACGTCGCCACTGTCTTTCACACCATTTCATTCTTATACACCTTTTACACCAATAAACTGCTCACTTCATCTCCTGCCATTTGGTCTCTCTTTTAACATTGTACACCACTGCACACTGCTCACAGGTCTGCCATGCCAGGTGTGAGTAATCACAAAGTGGGTTTGGGTCCTTGCAGAGGTGATGCACGTCACCTCTTTGTGAAGTGGGTATTTTCAAAGCCTGCCGTGGATTTAGGGGAGCACAAAACTCTCTCTCACACTGTGAGGTGCCTGTCATGGGGCACTGCCAAGTGGACGACGCGTCGCGCTAGACGTTCGGGCCGCGTAGCGGCCCGAACTTCTAGTAATATAAAAAGAGGCATAAGTTAAGTATCATGCACATAGGCATATGTGTGTGTGTGTGTGTGTGTGTGTGTGTGTGTGTGTGTGTGTGTGTGTGTGTATACGGTATATGTATATACAGGTACTTTATACGTATATATATATGTACAGAGTATCAACAGTAATATGGATCAATATAGGCATGCAAATATAGGCTTAAGTATCACCTGTAAAATGGACATTGTAGACACTAGACAGGTGCCCAATCGGGAACGATGCAAGTCGGGAACGATGCAAGTTCAGAAATGGATGCCCCACCCGGTTATGCATTACCAGTTATACCGTAGTCAGAGTACCCGTCTGTCTGTCTGTGTCCCTTTTATGACCGTATATGGAGTTCCTTGTCAGGTATGCTCATATATGGAGTCCCAGTCAGTCTATGACATCATATTGATGACATCAGGGCATTCCAGACTAATATCTACGCAGTGATTTTAGTCTGGCCATGCCAGGCTAATTCCATATATACTGTAGGGATTTAGACGACATTTTTTGGATATACGCTGATCTGACCGACTTGCCACTTGGTGCATCTCTCCCTCGGGTTGGATTTTGAAGTCCCATAATGGGTGGATCGGCGGTTCTGGACAACTGGATCTCCATTGTGCCTACTTGGGCATATCGTTGGTTCTGGACAACCGCCTATCCCACCGTCTTGACACTGGGCACGGCACTCCCTCGAGTCCTCGACGATGCGTGCACACACAGACGGATTTATAGTAGAATATATTTACAGATTAATACGGATAAATATGTACAGTCAATGAAGAGAGCACTATACTACACAGTGAAACAACAACAGCAGTTAGCCTGAGCAGAACGTCCCAGTGGTCCATGAGTAAAAGTGAGAGAGTGTCAGAGTGAGTGAGCAGTCATTAATCCAAGGGCAGAACAGAATGCGTGTGGGCTTAATGGCTAAGGACAGGAAGGAGCGACCATGTCGGTCACCCATAAGGAGCCAGCAGTGGTTACAGATGAAGATTACACAGGGGGAACATCTATCATCGTTTACAATTTTAAGGGGAAATTTGGATTTGGTTTTGTAAAAACTGAATATTTTCAAAAGGGCACAAGATGTTTTTATTCATTTTCTCAAAGGATCACCCACCAATGTGTCTGCTCCCAGTTAACATCCACATTAAGAGAGTATTGTTCATTTCATGCCCTGACCTTGATGATCTTTTGCATGAGTAATTTGGGATAAAGGTCTCTCTCTCTCTCCCCCTCTCTCTCTCTCGCTCTCTCTCTCTCTCTCTCTCTCTCTCTCTCGCTCTCTCTCTGCTCTGACGCAAAATTTAACCTACACAGGAAGTGACACGTGTCTAAAAAAAGAAATGACCCAGGAAGTCGTTTTTGTTTCTCATGATGATCCTATTCTAGGTAACTTAATGGTGCATGTGAAAGTGTGTGTGTGTGTGTGTGTGTGTGTGTGTGTGTGTGTGTGTGTGTGTGTGTGTGTGTGTGTGTGTGTGTGTGTGTGTGCGCGCGCACGTGTGTGTATATGGTGTTCTCACCCCTTCGTTCTTTCGCTTTAAGTACCTGAGGCATTACTGCCTCATTTCCCATGATGCCACTGGAGACTCTAGATCCATTAAAGCTGAACTGATTGCTGACACAGTTGTGGCAGTGCTATCTCTCTCTCTCTCTCTCTCTCTCTCTCTCTCTCTCTCTCTCTGCAGTGCTATCCTCAGTGTCAATTTAACCTTGAGAGTGTACAAATGGACCCCTTATTACCATTGGTACACTCTCTGAGTTACTAATGGATAAATGAACCTGTCTGAGGATTTTACTGTGTGTTGCCCACTGTTAACAGATTTGTAAATGAAACATTTCAGAAATATAACTTAAGATGAGACGATTTATTAACTCGCTAGTATTTCTAGACATCAAATACTGTAAATGTATTACATTAGTGAGCTTAATTTTTATAACCTGGTATTAACAGCCAGTAGCCCACTTTGCAGATGGTGCTGCTAACATACAGTATAGTAGTGACTGACATGTATGCAAATCATATTGTAGGTTACTAGGACATAACATACTGTTTGAGAGTGCACAATTATGGCAATGACACATATTAGTTGAAGTAACTCTTTTGTTGTATTTACACGAAAAAACATTACCATCTACTTTGATGTCCTTTGCCATTGCAGGTGTCTGAAAGAGAGAGAGAGAGAGAGAGAGAGAGAGAGAGAGAGAGAGAGAGAGAGAGAGAGAGAGAGAGAGAGAGAGAAAGCAAGAGCATTTTGTGACTTACTGTTCAGTGCAACAACCCTCTTCAGATGGTGATCATGTGATCTAGTACCAGCTGGAGTCAAATAGCTTTTGGTCAGAGTACAGTCAGTACACCCCCAGGAAACAAGCTCCTTTCTTCTCTGTGGGACAGACATCAGTATGCACAAGTCAATTCAGCTTTCGTACAGTAACAGTCAAAGCCACACTTCAGATAGAACGTCGTCAGTGATTCTTCCAGGGGCTTTCTGGACAAAATAGATGCACAGGTGGCTCAACAAAAAGGTGGAAACTGGAAAGATGTGAATACAAGCTCATTTTCTTCCTTCATAGTTCTGAAACAGAATAAGCTAGTAAATGATGTTTTGGTAAGTCATTTGGTAACTAACAAACATCATTTACTTGGTTGGCTCACATTTTTAGGCTTGACTTGGGAAATAAATCACGGAGTGGGAATAATGAATTATTATGAACCTAGGAAACGGTTTTGCTACTGGCCAGTAGAGAGCAGTATTTAATCAAATACCCATGTATCTCGCCCATGTCCTGGCCTACACAGATCAAAGGCCAACCTCAGTTAAATCCTTTATCATTGTACACTTCCAATATATTGATGCTCACCATGGATGATAATCACATGTAAGACTTAAAATGCAATTATTTTAAAATTGTAGTCTTTCATTGATTTACAAATGCATTTAAAGTGCAACACTTACTGCTCATCTCAATTGCCTCAGCACTTTCCATTCTCTACAAGGGGAATATGCCGTGCAATATATTTTTATAAATGATTATAGATATTTAAACTCAATAAATATTGTATTTCATTATGTGGGAATGGTAGAGTGTGATACAACTTAGAATTAGCCTACTTCAGAATAACTTTGTAGAGTCCATAATTTTCTGAATCTAGCCAACATAATCGGTCATTTGTCTTATACAGTACAAGAGAGGACTCAATGTTTATTCACAATAAAGCAACATGATCAATGGAAGAAGCATACCTGAATCTTCTCCCTCATGGTTATGTTCTTTATAAATCTCCACATTCAATGTCAACTCTAAATCATAAATGACACATTCTACACCAACATAACATGACAAGCTTCTTTTTATTTTCTTTCATGGATGAAAACATAAACTGCGTGTACAGAATGGTACTCACATGCAATACAAAAATATGGATTTTTACATAACATAAAAAACATGTATTGGCCCATTTAAAAAAATGTGCAGTCTTTATACAGGATTTTGTACATGAAAAAAATATAAATATATATATACTGTATATATATTATATATACATCTGTAATAGGGATAGCAGTACCTATTCAAAAATGTCATGATGTATAATACATATAAAATGTTTGTACAAATATGAAAGAAGTTTGGCTGTACATTAAATAATGTATTTACACTATACCATAATATTTGCAACACAACATTTACAGCAATGTTTCACAAAATCAACCCCACATTAGTCCAACACAGTACACTCACTCGCGCGCACATGCACGCACACACAAACACATAAATACAAGCACACTAACTGAAGCCAGCAATCACAAACATGTATACACACAAGCACGCACAAGAGGTAATGTTTTAGGAAGATACACTTTCGCGCCAGACTTTTTGCGCAGAGAATGAAATTATTCAACTTCTTGACAGGAGGATCTTTCTAAAGAATTTGTATTACTATAAGGTGCACTTGACACGTAAATGGATGGATACCGCTACCATTATCAAGAAGTCTTCAATCATAAATAACCAAACTTATTTAAGTCCCATTGGATTGTGAAAGAAGCAAACATTGTGCCAAGACCAAGAGTCAAATGGAATGCTATAATATTCATCCTGATTCTTCCAAATGTATCCAATCGTGTGTGATTTTACTCAGGTTCTACTCAAACAAGACAAGATACACATCAACATATCAAGCAGTCCAAACCTCAGAAACACTCCTGAATTCAGTCCTCAATAATTAAAACAAACGAAAAAACACGATAAACATGATTATCAAACCGAAACGAGTTAACCCAAAAAGTGACAATTTGCTATTGTACTTTTTTTCTCCTTTTTTTCCTCTCCTGTAGACAAAGTGCATATTGTGTCCAGGCAGACATGGGCAGCGAGGTGACCGTCTCAGCGCATGCCATCATACAACCATAAGAGAAGTGATGGGGAGGAGTCGGAAGGCAGCTGGAGGAACATCAATCAAGCGGCCTGTCGAAACGTGTGTCAAGACAAGGGGAGATGTGAGAGAAAATGAATGCACCGGTGTCTATTTTGGACTGGGGTCCATCTTATATCCAGCATAGATTGATTGTGATTGTGTGATTGTGTGTGTGTGTGTGTGTGTGTGTGTGTGTGTGTGTGTGTGTAGGTGTAGGTGTAGGTGTAGGTGTAGGTGTAGGTGTAGGTGTAGGTGTAGGTGTAGGTGTCTGTGTCTGTGTCTGTGTCTGTGTCTGTGTCTGTGTCTGTGTGTGTGTGTGTGTGTGTGTGTGTGTGTGTGTGTGTGTGTGTGTGTGTGTGTGTGTGTGTGTGTGTGTGTGTGTGTGAGAGAGAGTGCGTGCGTGCGTGTGTGTGTGTGCGTGTGCGTGTGCGTGTGCGTGTGCGTGTGGTCAGAGGCCCCAGCAGGAATAACCACATCACAGCAGCACAGAAAGGGGGTGGTAGTGTGTGTGTGAGGGGGGGGGGGGGGTTCAGGCCAAGGACAGGGCAGCCATCAGCAGGCAGAGACCACAGCATACCAGTCAGTCTCAGCAGACACCAAAAGCCAGTTATTCACAAGTCTCAAGAGTCCAGAAGGATAACACAACAAAAACAAAGTAAAGGCAAGTAGATCTTAGACAAAGTGTGAAGGAGAGCGAGGGGTAGAGGGGAGAGAGAGGGGCTCAGCGGTGTGTTCCCTCCTCACCCCCCACCCATCCTCTCTTCCATACGAGAAGACGCACTGTTAGACATGGAAGAACAGACTGCAGATTAGTGGAAGAAGTGTCTATTTCAGGCAGAGGCAACGCTTTGATCAATCCCTCTAAGAGTTAAGGATTTCAGGAGCATGCAAGGCAGACCCAGGCTTTGTTTTGCATTGCTTATGTTTCAGAGCGACTGCTACAACCTAGATTAGATAAAGAGAGAAAGGAAAGAGAGAAAGAACAAAAGGAAAACAGACATTATACGGTTAGTGAAAAGAAAGGTCAGCTCACACAAAGAAAGGTTTGAGAAGAAGTAAATTACAGTACTGTGTGTAGATACACAAGAACCTTCAACATGGGATTATTGCTGTACTAGACTAAATAAATTCTTAGTCGACTAAAAGCCAAACCATTTGAGGACTAATCAATTTGATTTGTCATTGACAAATATATATAAAAATTGTATTCTATATGTGATTATGCAGAAGGATCTCTTTAAATCTAGTGCATACCAGAGATGCGCTTATCATTTTTCAAATAACTAAATTAAATTAAATTGGTTACTTGACAAAGTCTTGATCGACTAAGACCAAACCGACCAATTAACCAACTAATTGTCTGAGTGGGCTGCCCAATGTGAGATGCACAATCTTAACTTTGATGCACAATCATCAAAGTTAAGTATTTTGTATTATTCTATTATTTATTTATTTATTTTCACATCCGTTTCAGCACTAGTAATAAGGCCTCTTTAGGCCCACTTTGTAGTACGGCTCAGCTGATATGCCCCCCTAAGCTCTGTTATAATGGCATAATGGCATTCAGCAAACTCGGTTCTCATTTGCAAACTGAGGATCAGTTGACTAGCTCACCAGTTTAACTGAAAGGCAAAGAGGACAGATAGTGCAAATCACAAATAGAGGGCAGAAAACCATGTGAAGGCAGAAGTAAAAAGGTAAATCAAATGTGTTAATAAAGAATGTGTATGGTGATTTGCATCTTATATGTAAATAACTAGATGAGATAAGTTGTGTGTGTTGTAGTTAAGCAGTCTTAAAGGCATTAAAAATCCATCCTAGTATAAACATTCACATCAACCAATGCAGCAATGCAAAAGGTGGAAACATCTGTGAATATGGTCAATGGACCTTTCGCTAAGCTCCGCCCACCCACCACTCCGCCACTCAAACAGAGCTTCAAAATCTCTTCCGAATCCTGTCAACAAGGCTTGCAGTATGCACTGGAAAAATATGCAAATGGCATACTATTTCAACAAACAAAATACAGGCAAATCATTTTCACTGCGAGCAAAGATTGATCTACCTCATCTATAATATCAATCAACTATGTTAACTACATTATCACCAGACAGGAGCGCGTGTGTACCGAAGGGCTACAAATAGTAGCAGTTAATAAATAGACAAAAAAATGAATAAGCGCTTTAACGAGCAGTATGGTGCAGTACTAGTTATAGTTGCAATGCTCTGTGATTATGGTGTGTTGACTGTCGCCATCATAAATACACAACAGCTATCAAAGATGTAAACGACTGCACATGTATGTTTCTAAACATAATCATAAATCTAATAAAGTGTGCTTTACCACAAGGCACCATGCCAACATAACATGACGTTTGCTTATGATTTGTTCCTTAATTACGATTCATGTCATTATGATCATTAGTATTATTGTTATCACCTGGGCGGGTGAGCGTTGTAATTTTCCTGATGTTAACCTGTGTGTGTGTGTGTGTAAGGCAACTCACAGGCATATAGCCTGCATTTTTCAAAGCAGTTTTGAGCTTGGAGAAAGGGGTAGGAAAAGAATGCACCCTCCAACCACTCTGGATACCTGGAATCACTCTTATTTTTGGGCGGTGCAACCGGCCCTATATGTGAGGTTTGGACATCGACATTCGCTGCACTGTGATTGGCCACCATTGTACCCCCCCCCCCCCCCCATATTGTACACCCGTAACCCCTACACATTCAATGCAAACCTATACTATCCACCATTGTACCCCCCTAACCCTGCACCGTGATTGGCCACCATTGTACACCCCTAACCCCTGTGATGATCACTAGCTGTAATATGATTGGCTGACTTTATTGGCTGACTCTATTCAGGACTGTGATTGGCTAGTGAAACACATGACACATGTGCATAGCCCTATAAATAGGAATATGCACTTAGAAAGTTTTTTAAGTGAATCACCCATTGTGGACCAAAAATATGACTATTAATGTTGTTGATTAGTGAGTATATTTTTAGCGGCGCTAGCCGCTCTATACCTTAGCCCTCTATACCTGGCTTTTGCGTCAACGTTCTGATTGGTCAGGTCCGTCAACGTTCTGATTGGTCAGGCTCGCCAAGGTTCTGATTGGTCAGGTCCGTCAACGTTCTGATTGGTCAGGCTCGCCAAGGTTCTGATTGGTCAGGTCCGTCAACGTTCTGATTGGTCAGGCTCGCCAAGGTTCTGATTGGTCAGGTCCGTCAACGTTCTGATTGGTCAGGCTCGCCAAGGTTCTGATTGGTCAGGTCCGTCAACGTTCTGATTGGTCAGGTCCGTCAACGTTCTGATTGGTCACTATTCATGACATCACTATGTTACTATTCATGACATCACTATGATGTCAAAATTAGATGGTTTATATAAACTGTAAAAGTCCGGAACATAAACACTCTGGGTACGGCTTATAAATTGTATAGATTATTTCATAACACATACATATCTTTCTGGTACCACATTTATACACACGCAAAGTTTATTTTTTAGGTACCCACTCTATCAGCTATGACAGATCAGTTTTTGCCACTTACCTTGGAATACACTTGGTGATTCGCTTCCAATGGCACTATTTAGTGCCACTGGAAGCCTTGAAATTGAAATAAATTTACAGAGATTTAATATTGTTTCTCTAGTAGAAACACATATCTATGACAAAATATATCAAAGGCGCCGCTACCTTCACACAGGTGTGATTTTATATTATAATTGACATATACGGTATGAATGGGAGTGTGTCCTAGTCTATGGCAGTTAGCAACCACGGTTGCTAAGCTAATCGCTATTGTCTATTGCTGACCCCACCTCCATCTTCCACTACAAACACACCACACCCTGCTTTGTCTCTCAGATACGTACTCTGCGGACTTCCAGAAGTGTCCGGGGTGGGACAGCCTGCGATTCAGTTTAGGCAGCTTCTCCAGCATGTCGGCCAGCTGGGTGAACGTGGGCCTCTCTCTCAGGTCATACGCCCAGCACGCTGATAGGATTTCCTAAAGAAGCAAGAACATTTGATTTGCAACCATGACGCTTATACATTTACTGTAAACTCGGAAACAATTTATCTGTTAAGAGTTTAATTAACCCATCTAAAAACTGATTTATTTGTGTTATAAAGTTGACTGTCATGTTGTTTTTGCTCACCGTGACCTCTTTTCCGAGGCTTATCTCCGCCAAGACCCTCTTTATACCTTCTCCACTCCCCACCTGCCAAATAATAGCTTCCACTGGCTGATTGGTGATTGGCCAGTCCCTTGCTTGGAGCTCATACCAAATGGTGCTAAAAAGGGGCAATGATGATCAATCGTATTGACCTGTTAACTGGTAGACAACAAGGCAATATGATCACTGAGGTAGACCTGTAGAGGGAACATCTACAGTGCTTACCCAAAGGCATAGACATCTGCTGCATTGGAGAAAGGGAGACGGTCTTCATTATTACCAGGACTCAGTCGGCGCACGATCTCCGGTGCTAGGTAACAAATCCAACCATGAGGAAGTTTTAACTTGTTCTCACGCCTGCAAGAATTCACACAAAGACAAACATTAACCACTAACATCCACTCGAACAGAATTCAATACTATCCAAACAGTAGCTAGTGTTACATGGGCACCCTATTGAGTAAATCCCTAACTTCTGTATTTTAGATCAGTCATATTGCATGTGTGTGAATTTAAACAAGACAATCTAAAAATTAAAATGTTCAACTTAAAAGCTACGAAAATCTCAAAGTTTCAAATTTCTTCTTCTTGCATTCTTCTTACATACCTCCCCTCCTGGACTACTCCAGAGATCCCAAACAGGCCAAAGTCTGTGATCACTACCTTATTGGAATCATGAAAGACATTCTTTGACTTCAAGTCTTTGTGAACAATTCCTTTTGCGTGAAGATAGCCCATTCCCTATGTGCAGTGGAGGACAAACAGTGATACATGAGTCATGGTTATTAACAGTAGTGCACATGAAAAAAACATTGAACAGGCAGATTGATTAAAATTCATGATTACCTTTACAATCTCTTGAGCGATTTGTCTCGTCTTATTGATATCAAGGGTGTTTTTTGTGTCTCTAACAACCGAGTACAGCGTCCTGCCTTTGCAAAAACTGGGAACAGAAAAATATAATTTAAAATGAACCAAGATCCTTTATTTAAATAAATGGTGATCATTTGAGTTAGGCAAGTTTTGCCCTTACCTGGTGATAATGGCTAAATGGGGCGGAGCCATGCAGGCCCCCATGAAGAGGACCACATTCTCATGTCTCGTCTGTCTGTAGTTCATCACCTCCTTCTTGAACAGTTTTAGATGGTCTTGGTTGTTTCCATCAATTTCCAGAAGTCGAATAGCAACCTCCCCATGCCAGCGGCCCTTGTGCACTTTACCCCAACGACCCTGGACAACAAAAGAAATGACCGTAAGTTGATCATCAAAAGGATGCTAGCACGCTTCTGCATGAAGAACATGCTTCAGAGACCCAGTACCTTGAAGAGATAGACATTTGGCAATTGTACTTTGGTAAAAAAATATATCTTCGATCACAGACGTGACATGCCCATATATGGAGACCACGTAAAACCATTTTTTTTGGCAGTTTACTTGATTTTCTGAAAATCTAGTACCTTAAATTGACAGCCTGATGTCACAGTACTGACATAGTTGACTGACATCAGAGACCATGGCCTCAAACCAGCACGCAATAACCTGGGCAGTGCTAGGTACCGATGTACAGACATTACTTGACTGATGTACACACAAATTACATGACTATGACGACACATGACTATGACGTTATAGCACCGATGCTATAATAGTGACGCCATGGCTCTCAAGTACTTTGTACCTATTTTGTGCATTCACAGCATATTCCCTTCCTCACCTTTCCTATGAGTTCCCCCAGGTCCAGCTGCTCAAAGGGAATGTCCCATTCCTGCAGGTAAACGCTGGTCTGACTGGCCTTGCGGGCGATAGGGCCCTTCCAATGGCCGCCCCGGGAGCTGGGCAGGTCGTCCAACTCGTCGCCATCACCCTCGCCATCCGAACCCCCGTTCATCTCGCTCTCCTCCTCCTCCTCTTCTTCCTCCTCCTCTTCCTCACCTTCTTCGTCCTCTTCCTCTTCTTCCTCTTCCTCATTTTCCTCTTCCTCCTCTTCTACTACTGGATCTTCATCTTCAACCTCAATGTCATCCTCCGCTTCCTCCTTTAAAAAACAGAGAAAAAAATAAATAAGCACCACATTCATGGTTGTGTCATTTAATTTGTGAAAAGATAAGGCTTAACCCAAATAACCTGCTGTAAACATTTAGTGAGTAGAAATACCTCTTCATCTTCATCTTCAACCAGGTCTGTGTTTATATCATCAACTGACTGCTCGATCTCAGTGCTGTGATAAGAGATACAGTAGCATAAATCAGTCACAGTACCTATGACACAGTGTTCATTCAACTCTATTTAACTTCATGTGTTGACTATTTAAAACAGTAACATGGACAAGCGGTCTTACACAGTATCCGGGAGGATGTCGGCGTGCAAACTAACAGGACTGGAGACATCTGAGAGAAAAGAATATGAAATAAATCACCAAGAATTACAAAAGATGCAATGTTGGTATTTTTAAAATACCTTTAAAAAATAAAATCAGGTTGTCAACCAAAACGAAATGTATTGAGCTGAAATATGCAGTTCTCAAATATCCCAGCAGATGGAGAAAATGAGAAGCAGCGAAGAAAATGGACAAACCCCCCACCCAACCCAGGCAGCAACTCTTTATCCACCAGCCACAATGGCTGATTCAACAGTGTCACCAGCCACATCCATAATGTTAAAACCAAATGGACTTTTTATAGTAAAATAAGACCATTCAATGGCAGTTGGTTACCTACCAAAATGTCTGGTAGTGTAAACTAACTTTCCAGCAGTTTGCCGGTGGCTAGTGTTAATTTCCCCCACACAAGTTTAACCCTTCAAGCCCAGGCAAGCACAAGCAGGAAATGGAGAGAGCAGCTAGGAATGCAGAGGTTGGAGTGTGAATGCAAGGGGTAAACAATGCATTATGAACATTTTGGGAACCATAAACTCACCAGGGAAGATAAACTGTTGTCTATGCTGAAAGTAGCAGGCAGCTTAAGGCAAAAAGAGAGGGGAAGAACGACAAGCATGGAAGGAGGAGAGAGACAGTCTGGGTTAGAGAAGCTTTGACTCAAACGAGCCCTATTGTTTTACAGCCATCCCTGGGCTGTACTTCAGTGTTAGTGGATTTGTATGGAGTGAGAAGGGGAGGGAAGGGTGCATGTTGCTCAGTCCACTCACAATCTGTTAAAACCACAAGAAGTGACTCAAGGCAACAACCATCTATAAATTCCAGGAATCTCTCTACGTCTGTTTGTCTGTTCATCAATTGACTTCACAGTTGGAGGGTGTATTGCTGAGGAGCCAAACGAGTGCAGTGTCGAGTGTGAAGTCGATTGGATGAGCTGTTCTCGAGAGTGCTGCAAGCAGAAATACCACAGTTCTTGAGAACGCTGCAAGGGGGGCACTTCCAGGGACCAAGCAATCAGCCTACTCCAAACAGGCACGTGTCCTAAAAGGCCGCTCGCCCTGAATTGGCACGCAAGCAGCAATACTGGGAGCAATCAGCCCGTTCCAAATGAGCCTGTGCGCAGAACAGCCACGCCCCCAAATGGGCACTGCATCTGTCTATAATTTCAAAGAATCTCTTCATGTATGTCTGTCTGTCTGTCTGTCGCATATCTCGAGAACGTTCATCCGATCGTCTTCAACCTTGGTGGGTGTATTGCTGAGGACCTAAGGGAGTACTGGGTCGAGTGAAGTCGATCATAATGAGTGGTTCTTGAGAACACTGCAACACTGTAAATGCTTCTCGACAACAATGCAAGCAGTACTTCAGAGGGCCAAGTAATCAGCCTACTCCAAACAGGAACCCGTTCCGAACAGCCATGCGCTCAGAATGAGCATGCCTCCCAACTACACTGCAAGCCGCAATACCAGGGGCCAAGCAGTCGGCCTGTTTCGAATGGGTACGCACTCCGAATGGCCACACCCTGAATGGGCACTGCACTAGTTCTGAGTAAATAAAGAGTAATAAAAGAGTACAATGCATGCACGCACCTTTGGTGTATGTGGATTGTACCATATGTGAAGTGTAGCTGTTTGGAGCGCATACATGTCTCTGTGCTGTGTTTCTGTCAATGGACGACCTGTGAGTCTTACCTGGGAAGTGAAAGCGACTGTGGCCTTTGGGCGAGGGGTTGGGCGGTGGGGTGGCACTGGGGGGATTGCTCTGCTGGAAGGGGGCGGGTGAGGAAGGTGTGGAGGAGGTGGTGGAGGATGGGTTGCTGCTAGAGTCCAGCTGGTTCAGCACTGGAGGATGGTCCTGGACACACACACACACACTTTGATCTCAGTTATCTGACAGCCATTTTCCCCCCAGATTATTTTTTTTGTCCGATTTTGCTTTATTTAGCCCCGACAGTGTAGACAGAGGAAAATGAGGGCCACAATTTCCGGGCTTCTTTCAAAATGTTCTAGTCAAATTATCTTACCACATTGGCATATCATTTTGCTGGTTTTAATTTAATTATTTTGATCATGATATATTAATACTAATTATACTAAAATATCTTGAAAGAAGCCTGAAAAGTTTGATTTCAAGTAATAAGCGTGTCATTTTTTGCAGTAATATTTCATCGACATACTATTCAGTCAACCACCGGCTTAGCCCCAACTCTTTTATACCTTTTTAGTGATGGCCTTTGGCAGAGTGCCAAACTGCGGGGCGTCTGACAGACGGTCCACAGGGTTGTTGATATCAGACGGGACAGACTCAGTCCTGCGTATTTTGGCGACTAGGGGAGAAATGGTTATGGTTATTGGTTACTGTTAAGATCACTATGTGCATCCTTGGGGAGGATTATTCTGAGGACACCTACTTGGCAGAAAGGAGATTCTGCAGGAGGGGGCCTCCTTCGTACACTTGTTGTGGCACTTTAACCTGCGGACATAAAATGAAGAAGATGAAAGTGTATACAGATAATGAGACTTTGCGTACATCAGTGCGTCAGATGGTTCTCCACTTGTTCTACTCACCGACAGTGTTTACACTTCACCCCAAACATCATGTTCTTCTGGCACACCTGGCATGTCTGGGACAACCAGGACTTGGTGGAAAACCTACAGAACAAAAAAACAACAAAACAAAACAAATAAAACTGTTAGACCCTCTAATGTAAATAAAATTATCAGTGTTGAAACATTGGGGTTGAAAAATGTATCAGTTTTTCAGCCGTATCAGTAGTGTGTTTTTTATACAACAGTTAATTTAATAGTTTCATTAATAAAAGCAGTTTGGATGTCTGCTTCATCATCCAGAGTCATCATGTAAAAAACAAACAAACCTGTGTGTGACTGCTAGGCCAATGTCTCTTCTCACTGCTTGTGGAGAGCTGCGGTGAACACCCAGGTTATCTAGAGATGGAGAGAAAGAATGAGGGATGGACATAATGCAAGAAGCTTGATTATTTACAGAGATTTGAGTATGAGATATTTATTAAGATTTCCTTTTAAGCTGTCAAGAACCAATACAGTCACAATAACTAACAAAGAAAAGCCCATAAATCCCTGCAATCTGATCCAAACCGTTCCCAATTCACGTTTCAAGCAGCAATTATGCAGAACAGTCATTTAAATATGAAGAGTAGAGACGTGTGCATGCGTAACTCACTCTTGATGCTGCTCTGGTGCTCCTCCATCAGGGTAGGGGTACCAGGGAGGGTGTATGACGTTGCGGTGGAGGCTGGGGTGGCTACTGGGGTACGAGCTGACAAGACGGGGTAGCGGGATGGCGAGTCCTCACACCCGTTCCCGTTGACTTGCATATTCAGGAAGAGTTTGTTCTTTTTCACGCACCTGGAGTGTAGCAAAGAAATGCAAGCAATACAGTAAAATCCTCAGTGTGGATATAACTCTGACAGTGTAACTCTGATTGTGTACAAATGGAACCACATGGACTTACACGTCCATTTGGTTCCATCTACTTTCCATTCCATTCTACTCTCTAAAGAGTTCAATTTGCCTCACTGAGTTAAATGAACATTCAGGGCCCTATCTTCCACATGACGCAAGGCGGCGCTAAGGGGCAGTGCAATTATCATCATTGCTATTTTCCGACCGACACAGTTGTAATCTTTATGCCCAGCGGCCGCGCTGTTTAGATACCGAATGGTTTTGCGCCCATCTAGCATCCATGGTCTTAAAATGAGGTGTGGTCTGGTGAGCACACTGATTGCAATCAAAATCCATCCAATTTCGACACTGATGTTCAAAATGTAGATGACATTTCTGAGACTCAGCATTGAGGTTGAAAAAATGATTATCTGGGCCATATTATCCATATAGCCTACTATTGGGCGAGAGTCCATTGCCATCGGCCAATTTTCTGTGCCTGTAACGATTCTAACCAATGAAGACAACGCACATCCATGACATGACATTTACATAGCAGCAGAATTATCCTTATGGGTGTGAGAAAAGAAAGAAAACAAAGAGGAGAAAGAAGAAAACATACAGAAATAGTGAAAGTGAAGCATACTGTTGAGGATGTAAATATAATAAAACTAAGCTAAACGATGGGTGTTCATTCTATCTGTGTTCTTTCAATGTCCTGTATACAAAATGAAGCATGGACTGGCATGCACATTCACAATGAAGACAAAAGAGAACATCAGGAAAATACCATTTGCACTTAATATTGACATGGCAAGAATCTGAAGAGAGTATTAAGCATTCTAGACAGTCACTTCAATAACAACATGGGCCACGTTATTGTGGAACATAGCTTCGATGTACGAGAGCCCTGCTAGGAATTTCACCTAGGGCCCCCAAAGACTCTAGGATCGCCCCTGGGATAGCAGTCTGGGATAGCAAATTTACAGCAAACTGAGCAAAGCTTGCCATACATGGACCGGATGTTACAGATGTTATAGGGAAAAAACGCACTACTGTGTGTGTGTGTGTGTGTGTGTGTGTGTGTGTGTGTGTGTGTGTGTGTGTGTGTGTGTGTGTGTGTGTGTGTGTATCTTACCACCACTGAGCATTAGTCCTAGGAAATGCTTCCTGTTTTGACTCATAATCTCTTCTTTGGAGGGGGGATTTAACCCCAGTCAAATACACAGAGCAAAAGAGCAACAGGCAGGATGTGTGTGTGTGTGTGTGTGTGTGTGTGTATGTGAGGGAGAGATACAGTGAGGGAGATAAATAATGTGTGCCTGTCTGAGTGAGAGGGAGAAAATCTCTGTCTCTATAATAACAGTGTACTGCATGTCCTACATAACCCCGGCACAGTAAAATCCAGTGTTAGCTTAAAGCAGCACCGTGTAACTTTCCTCTTCTACCCCGGGTTTGAACCTACCATTGAGCTAATAGAGCCAGCCTGCTTGCTCAGGGGGTCAATTGAATCTTGACCATCAGGTCAAAATGTGTGTCAGATCCTGTGTCTAGATGAGACAAATGTCTCAATAGAAGAATATTGTATTAACACACTCTACCATACAGATTGCCTCAATTATTGTCTCCGCCAGGAGACTATGTTTTCGTTCTCGTCCTTCCGTGTGTCCACCAAGCTAACATTGGTCAAGCATCACGTGACAATATGTTGAAAGGGTGTGCTTTGATTGGCTAGCGAGACGCATGATGAAATAGAGTCCTATAAATAGGTGTGTCACTTCAAAAGATCATTTATATCTTTTGAAGTGAGGTAAGACAGGATTAATCAGGAACAGTACTGGCGGAGACCTGTGCTCCGAGGAGCACATTTTCTAGTTCAGTTTAAGTTTGGTAATGTTTGAGTAACTTTGGACAAAATGTAAAAATACTTAAGCCATAAATAAAGCCATTAATGGAAAAATGGTCCATGTTTATGTGCAATATTTTATATATATACTGTATATAGTCCAAGCAGTGAATAGCTTTAACATTTTTTTTACATCCCTACTCTCCTACTTAATATAAAGACGTAGAGCAGTGAAATAAAGACAGTATGGGGGCCTACTTGTTGGCAGGTGGGTCTTCAATGCGGTTGCCCAGCTGGGATTCGTGGCTTTTGCTGCGGGTCAGTGAGATGTTAGGCAACAGGTGAAGCACTTTGCGGGAGGGAGGTGGCGGGGTGCACGGCGGTTTTAGCCGATGGCGCCTCTTGGAGGGCGGCGTTATGGGTGGAGTCGAGGTGCGTCCATGGAATCTGGCCGCCACGGACATGGGGAACGGATCCGTGAGGGGGCTGTCGCCATAGATGTATGAAGCCTGCGCCTCGGCCGTGGGCACCGCTGAAACGGAACCCGAGCGGGGGTGTGGGTAAGCCGCACAGGGGGTGGAGGGAGTGGATGGCGTAGTGGACGGGCGGGCCAGAGGCGAGGGGCTGTGAGGACGCAGCGGAGTCCCCATGAAGGTCAGCTGGTCTGCGGTGAGCAGGGAGCCACTGTCCCGCCTAGTAGCTCCATCGTCCCTAAGCTCGTCTCCTGGCCGAACACAGAAAAAGAAACACTCAAGAGTGACTGGTCAGATGAGAGACTCTCAATGTCCGTACTGACGTACAGTGAAGGAAATAATTGTTTCGTCCCATGGCAATTTTGTAAGTTTGCCCACTGAAAAGTCTATAATTTGAATGGTAGCTTAATTTCAACAGTGAGAGACAGAATAGCAAAAAAGAAATCCAAAACATCATACTATATAAATAAAATATATAAATTGATTTGCCATTAGCAAAACCTGACTTGGTGGCAATGTCAGAGCACCCGTGTGTCTGTGTGCCTTTTGTGCCCATATATGGAGTGCCTGTTTCTGTCTGCCTGTGTCCCTTTTATGCAGAGGTCTGCCCGCCGGTCCTCCCTTAAGCCAATTTTTAGCGGCGCTAGCCGCTCTATACCTTTAGGTATAGAGCGGATCCTGCTCTATACCTGACTTTGTCCGTGTTCACCGTCAACGCTCTGATTGGTCAGACCCGTCAACGCTCTGATTGGTCAGACCCGTCAACGCTCTGATTGGTCAGACCCGTCAACGCTCTGATTGGTCAGACCCGTCAACGCTCTGATTGGTCAGGTGAGTCAACAAAGTGATTGGTCAAGCTTCACGTGACACATGGCTATAAACACATTATAAACACATATCGATGACAAAATGTATCAAAGGCGCCGCTACCTTCACACAGGGTGTGATTTTTATGTATAGGATTGGCAAGGGATCAAATAATAATTTCCATCACTGTACTTTGATTTGCATTCCCGATGAGTTTGTGAGGGCTCAGGACTGTCCCTCTGTAAAATTAGCAAGTGTACAAGGGCTCTCTCACAACTCTTTGTGCATGCTTTTTAAGTCTGCATTACTCCATACTTATCCCACAATTCCTAGTGTTGTGATGTTAAAATTGGAGGTGAAGCCAGGAAGCAAGAAAAAACAACAACAAACAAATACCAAAACAATAGAACATGGAAGCAGCTGGCTAGCTAGCAGTGTTTGTAGTTGTATGTCCCATGATGGCATGATGATGACTCAAACAATGATACAATCTACTTAGCTTTGAGAGCTTGACTCATTTTCAAAAGTTTTAAAATGTATCAACAGTCTAGACTAGTGTAAGAGTCGAAGACTAGTGAAAATAGTGTAAAATACCATATCATATAACTATTTGGATAATCAGCTTTCTTCATAAAGAGCTGCCAACTTTTTTTATCTGTACTGTTGTATATCTGTGGTGTATTTTATATTTGCAGTTTATCTGTAGTGTATTGTTGTTTTTATGATAATGAAAGCAGTATATTTTAATTACATTGTGAAAAGTAAAAAAGCTATAACTCTGTGTAGCACATCAATTTCATGCTCTGTATCGGAACTATGTTGAATTGCACGGGCCAAAATATCGTCTCTATCAAAAAAAGTTTTAATCTGAAATGATATGATCCCACAACTTTACAACAAACACCATTTAATTTAATTACAAATGGAATATGAGCCTCATTTGATCTCTATGGTCGATAACGACAACTAGTTCAAGCTCAAAGATTTTTGTTACAACACATAATACAGCTGTGGTAACTGTGAAAGTATTGTACTTAATGCCTCCTCAACAATGTGGACAAAAATAAAAAGTACAGTAAGAAGTTGAAAATAGTCATAAAGAAGCAAATTAGCAAAGCAAATTTTGCTAGCATCGTCAAGGTAATGTGATGTCACAAAGTGCTGTTCTGTTCTTCATATCATATTTGTACATTTCAAGCCCTTGCACCCTCTTGCACTCACAGATTTCCGCAGGTGTTACTTAAAGTCTGTGAGGGTTCAGTGCTCAGGGTATAGGGTGGACATTGAGATTGGGCCTCTTGGAACATTGGCGTCTCTTGGAACATTTCCCACACACCTGATTCAGTGGCACTCTTGAGACAGGAGAGGGCAGCGCTGAGCCTGGCACACTCGTCTGAACTGGAGCCTAGCTTTCTCATGATCTCCCGCACCTGAGAACCTGTCATTTGCAACAAGGCATCCAGGGACAGCTTCACTGGTACTGCCTGCAAAGAGAGAAATGAGCATTCAATTACACAATGTTAGGGGTGCAACAGTTAATCGAATTGAAATCGATTTAATTGATTATATTAAAAAAAACATGTAGTACTATGATGTGACACGTGAGATTGTAGATAATGTATTTTAATCATGTTTGAGTCTAGAGTCTACCAACAGTACAAGTAAGTCTTGGGCCTAACTTACTGTATACTTTGTTGTTTGAAGGTGTTACTCGCAAATCAGTTCTTATCAGTGAGTAACAGCAATGTACTGTAGACTGAGTATAAATTAGGCTTAAGTCCCAACCACAGTTAATTGACAAGTTGAAATTGATGACAAAAACCTATGCTGTCGAGCAATAATGTAATTTGCTTCTTTCCTGGAGTCATTTTTCCAGTATCGCCTTCTTTCATGTGACCCAGAAATCATACAAAGTCAAGATATATTATCCAAAACTACCTTTATTTAAATTAGATATTTTGTATTATCTATTGTCATTTGACTCACATGCTATAACATGAAGCTGACTCTGATGAATGACTTACAGGAGAGCCACTGATACAATAACTTTTAATAAGGCTTTAGTAAAACATGATTGTGGAAGAGGCTTGCAACTTAATTTAAAATATCAGCCAGTTATGTAACATGAGTGTCGAACTCCAAGGTTTGTGACATTGCACACCACCAATGTGAGCAGCACTGATGCATTCTGGGAAAACACTGCCATTAGAGTTAACACAACCAGTTTTCCTTTAACTTTTATTAAACCATGCAACTGAGTTATTTGTATACCTCGGCCTGGTAAATAAAAAATATATTTTAGGGTTAGTAAAAAATGTAATACATCATAATTATGATTCTGCCAGTCTTCTTTAATGGCTGGCAAAAACACAAAAAGCATCCAAGTGTAGCTGTTTTCAGGAACAACCATGAAATTCTGACACACGACTAACTGATGGCCACAGGTCATCTGTTCCTGTAATTAACAGACTTATTTTTACCATGTCATTGTGACACATCTGGTGACACCTAACACAAACACACAGCAACGTGGTGGCCCACCTCGATGAGCTCAGGACGCAAGTTGATGATGCGCAGCCAGTCGCCTAACCGTGGATAAGTGTCCAGGGCCTCGGGCCTCTCCGTCTCTGGCACTTTCTGCTTGCACTGCAGCTGCTTACAGATGTACTTAATCAGCTTCACCTGCGGGGGGCAACAGAGAACACAACACAGTTGGGAGGGGCATGACAAAGCGGAGACTAGAGCAGCATCTTTGGGCACGACATGTCTTTTAGGATATCTGGCTTTGAGGATATGTGTCACACCTCTATGTGTTGGCAGTGGTATTCCTGACAGTGAGAGAAAATTCAATGTGCGCTGAAGCCAACCTGTGAGAGAATACTAAAGCAGTTGGGCATGCAAAAATAAAACATAGGTTATTTTATATTCCTACTGCAAAGACACCACAGTGAATTTTCTAAGCTTTGCACATAACTTCATTGTAGGTCTATAATTACTGAGTTACTGAAATACTTTCAATTTATTTAAGAGGGCCATGTATCCAAGCCTATCTGGGTTTCATCACTGCCCCTGACACCAGCTGCCATATTATCTGTGTGCGAAAAGGCCAACTTGACACAAAAATTACTTCCATCACACAAATGAGAATTCCCTCCTTTTATAATGGCCTTCCATCCATGTCCCAGCTCCCAGTCTTTCATAAATAAGACTGGGTTTGTTTAACAACCCCCGCCCCCCCCCCCCAACCACCCACCAACCGAAAGCAGCGCTGTCAATTAGATATAAAAATAGCTATTATTACATGGAAAGGACAATGAGCTGGCCATCTCATGAGGGTGTCTGCTGCGCTGGCATGGCAACCAAGTGTCTTTGGAACATTGAAGCGGATGACGAGCAACCGCAGTGACATCACCAAAGCCCTGGAAGATGCAAAGTTCAGTGTGTGAGGCTAGCAGACCACCATGCCTCCGTCAGCACCAGGTCCTCCACCGAGTACGGACTAAAACATAATAACTAATGGGTTAATTATTGTTTTTCCCAAAGCAGAGGCTAGGCAATTAGGCATCCACTGAATTCATCTTTTGATACAGTAGAATTATTTATTTTATTTCGGTAAATACACATTTACATGACAGAAAATGTTAAATAATTCCCAGCTCTGGGGCAATGAGGGCTGTGCACAGTGGGGTATTTATACTTATTTATAAGTTATTTGTTAGTTATATATAAAATAATATAGGGTCAGGTTATACTTAATGTATACTCATCAAAAATAGAAGATCTACAAGATCACAGCGCATTGTGATGCTAACCGTTATATTAAGTTCTTGAGTTCTTTTTAGCGGCGCTAGCCGGATCCTGCTCTATACCTGACTTTGTCCGTGTTCACCGTCAACGTTGTGATTGGTCAGGTCCGTCAACAAAGTGATTGGTCAAGCTTCACGTGACAATCAGATGTGCTGGTGAATACATCTGATTGTTTATAAACACATTATAAACACATATCGATGACAAAATGTATCAAAGTCGCCGCTACCTTCACACAGGGTGTGATTTTTTCTATAACGAGGATATCTGAAGTCCATAGCACTACATTAGCTTGTAGATGTGTTCTTTTTGGCAAGCGACACACCGTGGTACTATAAAGCATACAGTAGGCTTAACTTCATACTCTCAAAAACTCTCCCTCTCTGTGTCGACCACACCGCACAAAACCACCCCGTTTCTACTCGAAGTGGAACACCCCTCTTGGCATTGATGATCTCACGCAGTGCCGATTGGACAATCTGAGTATGCCACATCGTCCAACTCTAGTGCACACAGGTGGTGAGGGCTGAAGAGAACGCCACCCTAACTAACACAGTTCTGAGGAACTACCCCACCATCCTTTCTTGTCCCCCACCTCCTCCCCTGGTGAGATGCTGTGGCAGCATCTCAACATTACAGTGGCTCTACTGATGATGCAGATGAGTAGGGCAATAGAGGGAGAGGAGGAGATGAGAGCTTGCCTGCTCAGGGTAGCACAATTACTCAGTTTAACGCTGAGGGAAGAATTCACAAAGAATGGATTGCTGTCGCTGATAGCACCATAAATTACGCATTACTTGCAACCACAATCTGCCCTGTCTCAAGGTCTGATCAAAAGATACTGCGCTAATGATATCACAGCGCAAACATGTCCTTAAAGTTTTGTAACTGTGTGCAATTTGCCCTTGTTTTGCATCTGATTGCTGGCAATGAAACTGGAAGATGTCTTAGTAGTAATCAAAACTGTATCTTTATTAGAGCCAATGGACTCAAACATAGGTAATTTGACAGTCTTTTGTCCAAAAATGATATTTTACATAAGAGAAGGGCTGCGTTCAAACATTTATTTCAATATGTCTGGAAACTATTCATGAATGGCATTGCTGTTATGGACAGTGGTTGAATTGGGCCGATAGGCACTGTTACAGAGTACCAATTCTGCTGACTTTTGCCCACCTGAACAGTGAGCACCCTCATCACTTATTATGTACCACCACTTACTGGTGAATCTAAGTAAATATGTAGGGAAGTTGTGTGTAATTGTGCAGTGCTTTCAAGGCTATGCGCAGCCACCATGACTGAGGACATCTTGCAAAATGATGTACTTAATTTGGACAAAACATTTTTAACTGCTACATATGAGGTCTTAAATAATCTCTACAGAATAAGTGAGGAGTGTTAATAAACGGAGCAGCAATGCCCATACATTCAACCTCTTTCACAAAATATGGCTATCAGTGCTACCCTGTATTTGTGCGTTGAACTTTTTTGCAATGAGGCAAAGTGGGCAGATATGGCGCCAAATGAATGCATATTACCTAATTTAAATGTAAATGTGAAAATAGCACCAGAGTACCAAGATGCTACTTGCTTAGCCTGGCTTTGAGAATTGCATGATGTCCGTAAAAGCTGTGCAATCCTTTTGTGAATTCACCCTTTAAGGTTTTTTTTACACTCAGAGACACAGAGGATTTCGCTGTGCAGTTCACTGTTGCAACCCCGCCCCCAGTCCTGCTCTCCATGTTTGCCTCTGCTAATCAGCACTTTTAATGAGTAAACCCTCCATGAAGGCCATCGCTGTAGTCTCTCTTGCTCTCTCATGACGTGGGATGCATCAGTAAACATGACTAGGACATCGCGAACCCTGCAGTGCGCTCTGTCTAAACAAAAGCCTGACACCAAAGCCTCAGACGGCTGTGGACCACTGTGTGATGGGAGCAAGAACGACGAGGACGACCGTTAAAGGGCAGAGAAATACCAAACGACTCAACCGATGCCTACTGCAATACGGATCACACACTGGAGGATTAATATAAAAGAGTGAACTGCACAGGGCAATGAAATCAAAGGCCAGAATAGGAGATAGGAACCCTTCAACAAATGTTCTAAGGACACAAGGACAGGACTGCCCCTTTACCTAGGGTCTTTCCGCATCAAAAGACTAGAGGCCTGTGAGTAAAACCAACTGTAAAACATGAACGGGTGGTGCAATGCATCACCGTTTTTTTGCCCTGTTAGGCTCTATGGGTGTCTATTGGGTGTTCTGTCCGTCCAACACTTTGGCCAGAATTTGCACACAAGCTAGGCCTGTATCATCCTCTAATGGGCGGATTGTCATGGCACTTGTTCTGCACAATTTTGCTCGAGCTGAAATGTAATTGTAATGTTATTTTATTTTATTTTTAGCCCTACTAGTAAGATTGCGGGCCTCTCAGGATGCCGGTCATTGCAAACAACTTTGGTCTGGTTTGGTGTAAGGAGCCACATAGCCTCTAGGGGGTCACTAGCGGGCTGTTCAGACTCTTGCTCTTGTGACCAACACCATGGTATTGGTTTGCAGTGGCACGCGTTGGGCAGCTCAACACTACCGTATTGTGTGTCGCCTTATCTCTGAGCTTATCTGTAAGAGTCCATTACAGCAGCCAGCCTTGAGCAGGCAATAGCGGCTTCAGATGAGCTGCGAAGCATCTGTTAGCTCACAACCAGCAGCCACCTCTCAAGTCCTTGAGAAACAATGAGGAGCATGCGTCTTTCCCTGCTCATTGAATGCACTCATTCACAAACACACACATCACACGTAAACGCACACAACCACACGATACTGAGGAGGAGTGGCCTTGGGATGTACGAGGCAGCATTGACAGCTAACAAAAGCATATCCACTTCAGGAAATGAAAAAGGAGAGAGAAATAGAATGAAAGACAGGTCAGGTGTAAGCGTGGTCGATGTCACCTTGGGTTACAACTCAGCTAGGCTAAGAGGCTCTCCATTTGAATAGATGTTAACAGCTCTCATTCAGCTACACTCAAGTGCGATCAATTTGAGTAATTGTACTGACAACATTAACTATCCTTTTAAAAAAAAACATGACACCGCCTGCTTGTTTGTCTTAATCAGTAAAACAAGTTGTCATGGCATATGTAACAACAAGGCAAAATATTACAAGGCAATCCATAGTCCACCACAGGATGACACAGTGTTTGCAGTTTTTAGGGTCACAGTGACCTAGTTTTGGTATGTGATGCACCTCCTTCTATACAGAATAACCATAATACAGTAGCACAATTGGTCATCCTAGGCCCTTTAGGATATTATACTCCTGAGTCCTGACAAGATATTAGAAGGACGGGCGGACGGACGGGTGGATGGAAGAAGTGCAAACCTCATCTCGACCTCAGAGGTCCTGTGGAGGACTAAAAACCTTAGAAACCTTAGGGAAATGCGGAGAAAATTAGAAAGCATGTTGACTAGTTAAGTTACAACCTCATGGGAAGTCATGTTTGACCTTGATAGGTCTGTTTTTATCTGCTTTATCAATTATAATGACTTGTATGTGTAACAATTTGCACAAGCCCAAATCATAGAACTATTTCTTATTATGAGATATTGTGCAGCTCAAGTCTGGTGTCAAGCTGTCACCTTTCACCTAGAAGTCAGGGCTTTCTGGGCATGTGTTTATCATATTTTAGCGTGCCATCTTGGCATAACTCAATCATGTCAAGTTTGCTGCCCAAGCCCTGAACTTTGTACAGTATTTTCTCCTCTCTGGGAGACATTGTTTTAACAATTTTGCCTCCTGAAAGTTAAATAAGGTAGCGAATATTTACGGTAACAAGTCATCACGACCTTTGGGTTGCCATGGCAGCGCCTGATTAAGCCTAAATCTGAAGGAAGGTGACGTCATCCGATGAAGTACTTGCCCAGCTGAGAAGATAGCTTGGTGCCATAATGTATAAACAACTTATGTCATCTTTGTGAATAACAAATTATGTCAGCTAAGCTTTGTACGTTGCCTTGGTTACCATTATTGATAAGAATGCTTTAAAACTGTCTCCCATTCTGTACCTCGGGAGAGAGAACACTTTGAGAATACTTTTTACCGTACTGTCAACCTCATCTGGTTCTTTCAATAGAGTGATGTATCATTACACAACCATGGCTGTCTTGTGTTTTATTTTGTTGTGAGTTACTCATTACTCCAAGGAAAACTTATCAGACCTCAGGTTAAAAACATGACTCTCTGCATACATAAAGATGTACAGTAAAACATACAGTCAAACAAATAGACATTTTCTGCCAAGTCAATGTTTTTCTCATGTACAAATATTAGAGAACAGTCACAGAGCCTCAGTGTAAAGCCATATCCTGAGTCTCCTTTGTGTCACTGGTGTTTGAACCGTGGCTTGTTAGCCAATAAGGAGAGCTATTGTTACAGTACAGCTGTTGTAAGCTGCTTATGGATAATGGTTCATATACATCCATGTATTTTTACACTGCATTTTGCAACAACAACAATAAACTGAAGCAACACATCAGGCTATATAGGTCTGTCCATAATGTGTATCATATTCCTGTAGTGCACAAGCACAGAAGCATGTGCACATGTGTCATGCTTTCCCTGTAAATGTCATTATGGATATAATTTATAATCCTGTGGTTTAATTGTGGGGCAAAATCACTTCATGTAGTTCTGTTTACTTATTTTGTCTCATTTCTTACTTATGTTATTTTTGTGAATTATTAGATGCTATTGGTTTACTGTCCTTGTTTGGTCACAGTTTATAAAGAGATTTCAATAAAATAGTGTATATATTAGTATGGATGCAAGCACTGCGAGACAGTTGGATGGGTAAATGTAAAAATGACTTTAGTCAAACTGACAACATTACAAATCTAATAAATACACACAGAGTTGTCTTTTGTTTATGATGCTCAAGTTTCAGAAGCACATGGTCTACATGTCCTACGTGGTCACATAAAACAACATTCAGATCTCTAAACACATTTACTGCATTGTCTGGAACAGTGGTTCTCAAAGTGGGGTCCAGGCGCCCATAAGGGATCCTTGAGGGGGTTCTAAATGGACCCTTACGAGACTGTAACTCTGACTGTATACCAAATGGACCCGTTATGGTATAGATTCAAAGTTATGGGGTCTTCAGAGGGGTCTGAAACTAAAAAGTGATCTGATCTGGATGATGAGCCTCTGAATATTATCATGTGTACAGAAATGTGCCTTAGCACAGCTAGCGCTAACACAGGCTCATATACTAGAGAGGTGGCTAATGAGCAAGCCTTCCACTTTACCCCCCCCCCCACACACTAGTAACACAGGCTCATATACTAGAGGTGGCTAATGAGCAAGCCTTCCACTTTACCTCCCCACACACTAGTGCAGTCTGGTGACGTCAGGTTACCTAGCAACCTCACTTCAGAGTCGTCAGCAGCGTTTTCAGTGGGATTTTCCCGTACATGTGGAACACAGAGCTCTGACATAATACAGCCCCAGAATAGAACCAAAATGTTCACATCTCTATTGGAGGATAACTATAGCAGCTATAAACACACCACCCACAGCGCTACACTCAATCTCATCCACGCGAGGTAGATAGGATTGCATTTTAAAAACAAAAACCCAATCTCCCCTAAATTGATTATTGAAATTGTGTATGTTTGTGATTGTGTGTTTGTGTGTGTGTGTGTGTGTGTGTGTGTGTGTGTGTGTGTGTGTGTGTGTGTGTGTGTGTGTGTGTGTGTGTGTGTGTGTGTGTGTGTGTGTGTGTGTGTGTGTTAGTTGGTGTGTGTGCGTGCGTATGTACAGTGCACCCACTGAGATGTCACATAGGCAATCATTGCCCTGTGGCCTTCTTTCATATTATTGTATTTTTTGGTGCAGAGTGGAGAATGCGGCTCTTGTCGACTCATGTGGCCTGGAGGTGGGGGTGGAGGGTGGATGGCGTCAGAGTCCACCTGTCAGCGCCGCTAAACAACACCATGGCAACGGCCTAATGCCGTGAGGAGATGAGCGACAGCCAGCCAGTCGTGTCAGCCGGGGGGGGGGGGGGGGGGGGGGGGGGGGGGGCTGACACTGCAGACTGGGAGCAGCTTCCATCGCTCCAATGTTTCCTCAAGTCTCCCTTGTGGAGCCTGCTGACACACACACTTTGTTGCACCTGCCAAGGATAGCACGGCCTATCTGCGAACTGAGCAAGAGCGTTCTATCCCAAAGAATACTACAGTAGTCGTGTATGGTATGGTCTGTTTGTATTTCTCAGAGTGAAAGAACATTTATTGTTAGAAAGAAAGAAAGATAAGAGTAAAAATAGGTTACATAGGTTAAGTAATCGAGTCGGAGTGAATAAGGCAACAAAATTCTGCTTCTGTATTGTGACTTATGTTGTATATGATTATAATATATCATGACCTTGAGTTAATCAGGACAGGCTATCAGTCACCAAGTTTCAAACCAGAAGTGTTCTAAAAGCAGCTCTGCTGTTCTCTTGCAGGACACAGCACAAGTCTGAGGAAGGGTTATCTGAGGGGCAAACAGCACACATCCATGCAGACAATATTATCAGTGTGCACAAAGGGCCACATGAGCACAGAAGCCTTTATCTGGTGGCTCCAGTGTCACAACCAACATGGGGCTGAACGACCACAGCACTGTGACCTAGAAATAATCCTCTCATAGGCCTGCACAATCCATTGTGCATAGGAAGATATCATGATTTTAGCTTCCACAATACATAATAGTAGTAGAAAACTGGCATATTAGTTATGGTGGCATGTTTTCTTTCATTTATATGCCCATTGCAGGTCATACTAGTGAAGATTAAGTTAATTTTACATGCAAAAAGTACAATACAAATAATTTTGATTAATTGTGATTAATAGTTGTGATTATAATGTCATAATATAAATCAAATATGAATTTTAGCCCTGATCATATAGGCACTTTTGGGGGCTCTGTAAACAAAGAAAATGTCACCAAAGCTTGTGAGGCCTCATAATAATCAACAATAATAACAATAGTCGCAGAGACTTGTGCATGATTCATTATTTTTTCACCAGTGTGAGCTGAAAAAATAAAACAAATCTCTTCCCCAGGAGAGGGGCGTCAGGCAGGCCTGATGAAGCACTTGCCAGGTCACATGGGCTTTGGGGTGCTTTGTATGCCTGGCAAGCTGAAAGTCTGTGGGTGCCTGTTCCAGACAATGGCCCATGCTGACCCCTCCTCCATCATTATCATCAGCGGGGGCTGACTCCTGGAGAGGAGGAGGGGCTCCTCCTGCCTGGAGGACAGGGGGTGGATGGTAGAGGCTACCCAGCTACTGTCTTTATGCTGCGTTGCTTGCTGAAAACAATAGATCTTCTGGTGAAAAGTGGTTATTTTGTCCCCAACTATTTATCTACTGTCCCAAGTCCACACATGGACATGGACCCAGGATTCTGACAACTTCACATTTAGGAGCTCATGAACACTGTTTGGCTGAACACAACATCTATTGTGAACATTCATGATTGTGCACATCCTTCACATTAGTGTTGTGGGTTATGTGCTGCCATGTCTGGCATCGGAAAATAGTGAGATTAATCTGTCTTTGGCACATTTCAAAACAGCCACAGAATAAAGAGGTTAAACTGGGTTTACAAGAATCAGACTGCACAAGGAACTAATCAATAATTAACTCACAGGTGGAGAATGGACAAACTTTCATATTTGGGATTTCCTGTTTGTTTTTATCATGCAAATATTGCAGCCTAGGACTAAAGATACAATTTCATAACTACAGTGAAGCAGAACTGAAATAGCCAGCACATTTAAGCATTTACAACAGGGGACACCATGCAATACTCGGCGTCGTCTGGAGCCCTGCCAACTCCCCCCCCCCCCCCCCCTTCCCAAAATAGAAATACAGCCAGTCTCAAAATTACAGGATGCAAAGCAACTCTCTCAGTCTGCGTAGGAATAGCTGTAAAGACAGCCTGGGTTAAATCACCCTGATTTCCACATCATGCAGTCCAGGTCCATTGGCTACACTGCCTAAGGGAAAAAGTGGGAACAGAACAGAGCCGGTGCCAGTGTTGCTACTTGCTACAATCACTAGCATTGTGTTTCCCCTGTAGCCTTGTTGAGCCACATTCTCCATTGTCTCCTCGGAGGCCTCCGACAGAGACACAGACACAGCGGTTGCTGTGTCATAAGAAGCAGCCCAGCTGATTGGTTTTCAATCCCCCCGACCCTCCCCCGACCCTCCTCTGTGCAGAAGCTCTTTGCGCGTCATTTGATTTTCTTTAACAACCAACCCTCAAAATGCGTAGGAAGAAAGACGTCTAAATATAGACACAGCCACAATAGCTCACACCATGAGCGGCCGGCAAACTCTTTCCAACACCGCAAGAAAAGAAAACAATGATGCTTTCCTATCTAGACAGTCAACAATACACTTCACAGCTGGAAACGGTACTCACTGACATGGAGCCAGCATAATTCAGGGTTTGTGTGCAATATGCACTGAGAAGCTAATATAGTGTGTAGTTTAGCTTTATGAAATTATTTATGAGAACCATCACACTCACATGCATTATGTTAATTCAATCTATTTATGGCCCTTGTTAACAGCAGTAAATACGGACATGGCAATGCACAGTTGACAAATGCAGTACAACAAAGACAAGGAGACAGACAGACTGAAATACAGAGCGAGATGGGGAGAGAGAGAGAACACATCAGACAAACTGGCATTAGCATGTGAAAAGAGAAGTACCAGTTAACACTCCATTTGAGAGGCCAGTACCATTATCTTCTCACTAGCATGGCAGACAGGGGGGGGGGGCACACATACTGTTCAAGCGGTATAATAAAGCTCTCCCAATGAGAATATAATGTGAGTTCAAGCCTCTCTTGATTGTACTCGAGTGCATATGGAGTGATGCCCATTGGCATCACAAGTGTGACAACCACTTTGACCTCTCACAATTCAGTCAAACTCATCACGTGAATTTAATTGATGTGGCTCTTTAGTGGTAATTATATTTCTCATTGCAACTCAGCTCTGCTGCGAAACAGTGCATATGGCATCACAGGTAAATCACAGTCAGTTTTGGACAAAGTGCTCAACCACAGTACTTGAGTCAAAGTATAGATACTCCTGGTCAAATGTTACTAGTTGCACAGTCAAATTTGTACTTAAAGTACTTGAGTGCTTGCTTTCAAAAGTTTTCAAAAGTACATGTTTTTATAAATAAATTACATTGAAAAGTACAAATTACAAAGTCAATTTTCTTTTTAATATCAATGCATGACTGTATTCAAATGAAGAACATTTTCCAGAAATATTCAGATTTTCCAGAAATATTCAAAAAATATCAATAACATTGAAAACAGCAGCTCTACAAGCTCACAATGTGTCCCACTACTAAGCGTTGTAAGCTTGTAGGTCTGCTTTCACTATATCTGGTCAATTCATAATGTACGTTTCCCCTTCTGGAAATGGAGTCAAAAGTACAATATTTGTCTTTGAAATGTAGTGGAATGAAAGTAATAAGTATCCAAAATACAAATACTCAAGTAAAGTACAGATACTAAAAATACAGCACTCAAGTAAATGTATACGTTTTTACTGTCCACCACTGTCCACCACTATCTCTCAAGGCAAAGCAAGGCAGGTTTACTTGTACAGCACAATTCATACACAAAGACATTCAACATGCTTACATGAGTTTTTTTTTGTTGCCAATAGCCTACTGGTGGCTAAACCTGACGTGCATGCATTTGGATCTACAATCCAAAAGTAAAAGCATCCTCTCATTCTGCCTAGAACTGAGATCTACTGCTGAATCAGCTACATTGATTTGAGCCATGTGGTAACAACACAACTGGAAACCCAAGAAGGACTCTAGGTAGAAGTGAAAGTGGCATGTTACATAGGATGTGGTTTTAAAATGAAGTTAAGGACACAGACAGGATATCAGATGCTGTTGGTGACAGTATCCTTTACTTCATCCCCAAAACTTTTAAATTACTTCCATACCACTATTTGCAGCCTACATTAGGATGATATGAATGTTTGTAATACGATAAACAGGTGCCTGTAATATATTTTTTGTCTAGTTGGTATAGTTTCTAACCACCTGCTAAGCTGAACTGGCCCTTTTCTTACATTCAAATCCCTTGTACAAATTTTAATAAAATGTGGGTTAGTGGGTTAAATTTTGGCTTTGGTTTTATGGTATTGGGTAGGCTTGATGAAGGTCCCAATTTTCTTGAATAAGCGGAACTAGTTTAACCACTTGAATCCATCCATATTATGGCGCAAACATTGGCCAAAAATGACAAATCTACAAAAAATTGCCATATTAATAAGGAATTTATTGGAGGCAATCGTCAATGAATCAATAGCTCAAACTTGGAAAATGTGTCAAGCATCCTCTTTGCACCTCCTGTTAGGGCTGTAGTATCATGTAGCATGTGGTCTAGAGACCAGTCTCGAGTCTGGTCTCTAATACCACAATTTTGATGGCATCTGTCTTGCCTGCAATTTTAGCAAGTGCAGATTTAAAGAAACACTTCACCCATTTTAGCTGTATCTTCATATAATCAATCCTCAATAAAAATCTCATTACAAGATGCCACCATTTCCGTCTACTCACTCTGTGACTCAGAGGTGGGCTGTGGTCAGTTCAGAAACCTGCGCACACCAATGACATCTTCAGTGGGGATTCCTAGCAAATAGAAACTACAGCCTCCCTCTTCCTGGAAAGTTAGCACATTGAAATAGAAGCCATTGATTGTTCTTACATCAATAAAAAAATATGTAAAAGTTTGAAATATTGTTTAAATTTCACTGATGAAGCCATTGATAAGAAAAGTTTTTTCTGTGCCTCACTGAGTTTCAAGTGAGTCCATTGTCCGATGTTATCTTCTCATCTTTTCTTTTGTCTCGTCTCCTGCCACCTTGTACGGTGCCTTGCAGGATGGTCTTGGCAAGGCCTGAGGATCTGGTGATGTGACGGCCGTACCACCTCAGTTTTCGTTCATGACAGTGGTAAGAAGGTCATCATACAGGCCAATGGCCTTGCTGACATGATGACCTTCTTACCACTGTCAAAAAGCGAAAACTGAGGTGGTACGGCCACATCACCAGATCCTCAGGCCTTGCAAAGGCGAAGACCCTAGGAGGGTTAAATGTACAAATTTTGAATACCACCTAGAATTAAAGGTAACACTATACTTGCAATGAAAATAAACAGGAAAAGTGAAAGATACTCTTTTCAAGCTAGCAGAAGTGCTTCTGGTATTCCACAAACCACTGAATGCTCTTGAAAGATAAAAGTATGCCTAAAGTTTAAAAAAACAAGGTACCCCAATATGAAATATTGTATTGATATGTTTTAAAGGAAATTGTCTAAATGTCATAATTGTAACTCACTCATATTTTTATATTGTAATAATTTCAATTGAATAATCTAATTTCATTATTAATTTGGCTTGGGACCCCCTGCAACCCACTTGAGGACCCCTGGGGGGCCCCGGACCCGACTTTGAAAATGATTAGCAGACCATTTGTATGCCCCTCAATTCTTCCCTGTGCTTAGGAAACATACATTTAAAAAATGAGTTATGTTATTACTTCCAATAACGACTATTACCCTCCAGAGGGTAAGGCAGCAAATAATAATAACTAGGTAAACAACATGTTTCACAGAGGCTGTAATTCCCTGACAGGATCATGATGAAATTAAGACATTTTGCTCTTCTCTCATCTATTCAAGAAGGCTTAAAGTGGCCTACAATGATGCCCTGAGGATTCTACTTAAGGTTCCTAGATGGCATAGTGGCAGTCACCTGTTTGTAACGTGTGGAATCCACACATGTGAGGCTCTCTTAAGGCACTCTATGTATGGATTCATGTCTCGCCTGGCTGAGTCCCGGAACAGTATTATTGAGGATATAGTCAATCCTGGAAAAAGCTGTCTCCGGTACTCGTCCAGGCTGCGTTAACACCAGAGAGTCAGCCTCAATTTATGATTTTATGGTTTTTAAATGTTTAATTTATTTTATGTGTTTTGTCTATTATTTGTATGTGCTGTATGGACCCCCTGAGTGTCTGGAATAAAGTTTGGATTGAAATTGAATTTAAAGATATTTTTTCTTTTACATCCGCTGTGCTAACTATCCCTTTGAAATTCTTGGCAAACCACGCTAGCTCATTCAGCTTGCCAACAACAGTTGTTGGCAACAACAGTTGTTAGCTTATCAGTTACTGATAGCTAATATTAGTTATTACTAATAACTAAAATATGAGTTATTAGTAATGTATTAACTAAATTAACTTGCAACCACTCCCTAAAACAAAACTAAAATACACAGTTCCCTTCTGCATCCCTTCCTGACTTTGGAACACTGAAAATGGTTTTGTCTATCTGTTTCAGGAATGAGAAGCTTGCGTTGATAAGGTGGAGCCATTCAAATATAATGAATTTAATGTCAAACAAAAATATATAAAAGTTAAAAGTTCTAAAGACTCACTTCTACACAATGGTGGTGTAGTTGCAGAGGACAAAAACATTGATTTTCAAATGAAATTTACGATTCATTAAAGTGGCATCTGGCTTACACCCCCCCCCCCCCCCCCCCCCACATTGCCCTCCAACCGCCATGTGACTCTTCCCACGTTAGATGAATGTAAACAGGTACAGTACTTGATGCTCGCGCAAGAGGCATTTAGGGATGATAAAATACATATTCGGGAAGAGAGACAATAAATATCCATCTGCACACTCACTCACACTGACAGACCGGCTATTTTCACTCTCTGCTCTGGTTGCAGCTCTCTCTCATCCACTCCCTATTCAGACGTAGGGACGTAATGACAGGAGTTACACTACTTGTATAACTTGCATCGTAGTAAAACATATCTCTCTCACTATATCCCATGCTCCCATGACCCAATATGCACACACACACACACACACACACACACACAAATGTAAAGCGAATACTCTTACACCAACATTGTTTATGAAGCATTTTGTTCATAGAACAACAGTTTCTTCATGGAACTAGCATCTCTTACGTAAGCACCATCATGGCATTACTGGTAAACTGCTTTTCATTCCCATTATATTGCTGTCTTCATATCTGACTGGGCTTCATGACCACAACACAGCAAACACTTTCCTTGGACAGTCTGACCAACAGGTTGCACCAAGGAGTTACAGGAATACAGCAGATCAAAGAGCCACGACAGGGGAAAAACTACAGGTAGAGACTTTAGATTATTTATGTTCCCAAGCGAATTGTGAGGCCAGCATGGCCTGACTATTGTCTGGCAGAACAAAGCCTAAACAAAACGCACACACACAAACAACACTCCAGGAAGTGATCGGCCAGACCACGTCCTTCTCTTCATATCAGTGACGAGGCGTCCATGAAGACTGATGAAGAGGTGTAGAAAGCACCCAGAAACAGGTCGAGTCCTCTCTGCATAGACTAGTCAAGGGGACAGTGGGAGACAGAACCACTGCCAATGAAGGATGCAAGTGTGTGTTCACCATATGCACAGTGCTAAATAGTTTGATTACAAGGCAGGACAACAAATCAAAAGCACCATAGCTAGCTAGACCCACTTGTGTTTACAATTATGCTAAGAGTTAACTTCCTAGAAATGAATGCCATAATGGCCTCCTGTGAAAGAGAGTATATACGTATTCGGTAACACTGTCTATGAAGCCCAACATACTTATAATGCATTATAATATGCGTATAACTCAATGCAATTATAGTTATAGGCACTCATAAATACTATAACAATAATCATAACATATCACATAGCATTTTATAATTATTTATAAGGTCAAGAATAAGAATAATATAGACCACCGACATAATAATAATTGCTGGACAATCAGACATATTTTGCAAGGATCACAGTGTTTTATAATTCTCATAGTTGTAATGCATTATAATCACTGTTATAGAGCATTATAATGTGATTATAAGTGATTGTTAAGTGGTCATTGGGTACTTTAAGTAAAGTAATGACATTCCTGGAGGTGCAGGTAGAAACATTGTGTGTTCTCGCATAGGTTTAATGCTATGTCTTTTCCACTTTATTTAAAGCATCCAATGGTTACTTATCATGACTTATAATGTAATATTATAATGCATGATGGTGATTATAAAGCATTGTACGATTATAATGTATTACAGCTATGATCATTATAATACAATATGATCCTGGCCAAAAGAAACAATCTGTGAGACCTTACAAGTCATTATACAATGTTTCTGTATTATGATTATTGTTATTAAGTTATGAGTGCTTAATTAGCGTGTAAGCAGACTATATGCTTTTATACTGATATGATTATAGTTATGAAGTATTATGATTATTTATGAGTAGTAGTTATAACAAGAATTATACAGTTATAAGCAGATTAAAATGCTTTATACATATGTTAATGCTTTATAGATATGGACTTCAGAGAAAGAGTTACCAAGTAGTACAGTCTTCTTCAGTTAATGAAAGCTAATTTGTAATGAGTGATTTTTCTTTAAAATATTACAAAAGTACCTTGCCAACCCACATCTGCAAACTACCAATCACACAGAGAAATACTCCTGTCTAAAACACTGAGGGCATTCACTAAACTGCATTTAAAACTGTACCTATAAATGAGAAAATGTGTTGCCATCATCTCCAGATTAAGTTTATTTTTTTTCATATATAGATTGTGTGGTTCAAATGGTGTCAGTGGCAGGCCTGCTGACACACTATGAGGGATAAATAAAAAAGAGGGGGACACTGGAACATCGGGGTCAACACGTTATTTTCTGCTACTTTGTTCATGAATATTGGGTGCTTCATTTCTGATTGAGCATTCTGCCACTTTAACCAGACAGTTATGATGATATTAAATAGATTACACAGGGCTTGGTACATAATTAATTTGGAAAGGTGACCACACAGCTGTTCTTGAGGCACATATCCAAAAGCAACTGACATCCTCCTCAAGCCAATCACTAATGAGCATTCATTTGGTAGAAAACTTACACATAGCCATAATAAATATATTATATATATTTTATAAACGCCCTCAGAATGTCAACTGACATTTCATTGTTATATCACTCATTTACACAAACATCTCATCCATTATGTCAAGCTTCTAGAACAGAACATCTTTCACAGCTTCCTGCAAGCACATGGATCAAAAACAGAAAAAGGCAGGCCTAATACTCCTCCTTACCACCTTCCATACAAAAGTAGGGCCTCCTATACCACCATAGCTTCATCACTAATAACATTCTGCAGTCATCTCACTCACTTCTACAGCTATTTTAGAAACAATATATGATTATAAATATCCAGGGAGGTAAAGCACATGCACACAATTAAATGAATGCATACAAATGTTGCATAAAGTGGGTTCTAGTGACGCCTTTGAGGGCCGAGTGAGGATAGGATTTCTGCATCATAAGCTTATGTCTGCGCCAATACTACCCAGCATGCTACCAAGCATGACTTCTCCCCGTGCCTACTGTAGTAGGATAGGCTGAGGCAGTGTTGCCATGCCCGCTTATTATAAGCGACTTTGGGCTTGTTTGTAAAGTGTAGTTGCTTATTTGGGCTTGCTTCCTAATGTTGTTTAAATCCAGTGGTTCTCAAACATTTTCATGTGAAAGTGACCCCCCAAATTAATATGTAATTGTCTGCAGACCCCCCCCCCCATCTGAAACTATTTTGTGCCAGGACCTCAAACAAGTTTTTGTGGATTTGAAAATATAAATACATTTTCACTTTTTCCCCCAAGATTTTGTCTTTGAAAATAGTAGATATACAAGCTCACAACATCGGCTATTTTCAAAAAGCCAGTACAGCCAGGCCTGTACACTCGCTTCTTTTGGGCTTTTATAGATGCTTGCTTATTTCTCTCGCCCAATCTGGCAACACTGGGCTGAGGCCATAAAAAGCCTCAGGCTCTGGCGGAAACCAATGTTAAATCATCCCAATTCAACTGCATTGAATTTGGATTCTAAAAAAAGAGACAGAATATGAGCGCTTCAATATAAACATCAATACCAGCAATTTGCAACACTGTTTTCTGATTGTTATGGTGGAGGAATTGATATACACTCATGGTGTGTTGTCTACATTAAACAGTTGAAAGGGTATCGCTGGCCTTTAATGTGGAAATGGGAAATGGTGATCTGTCAAAATAGTTTATTATTTATGCTAAATGCTGAATAAAATAACACGAGAAACACAACAAAGGAAAATGTAGCAACTATCCGTGCAGAGGGTTCCTGTCAAATAATCCCTAAAGAAAGAGGACACACAAATAACCAGATCAGGCGTCACTGTGACATTTTGCATGTTTTTGCATGTCATGCATAGAATGTTTTAGCCTAAATAATGGAGCCTAAGTTAATGGCTCTTTTGGGGGTTTCTTTCTGCAGTTTAATGTCTCTTTTGGGTTTCTGCAGTATATTGTAGGCTATCATAGAATAATATGCTCAGCAGCTCAGTGACACTCGGGCGCCTCGCGTTGCTTGCAGCTGATATCCAGCCTATTTGAGGACACAGGCTTCATGACTCCGCAATTTGCCTGCACGTTTCGATCGCATATGATGATGGATGGGGGTCCAAGAAGCCTCAGTGCTTATACATAGATATTTACGAACACAAATTACCTCCACGGTGCGTATCTCGTGCTGCGTGAGGTCGTTGGACGCGGCGCATTTGGTCCGGAGCCCCTGCAAGCTGGAGATGGAGATTTCAATCATATTCTGGATGAGTTCGCACTGATGCAGCGCGGCCATCGCTGCTGCAGCGCCACCGCCGCCACGGCCTCTCTGGCTCTCTCTCTCCGACTGCTGCTGCTCATCACTCTCGACCATCTTTCCACCTCGATCACACACACCATCCATTCCTCAGCATTGGGCACCGTTTGAAGGGCTAGAGTCGAAATGCATATGATGCACCACCAGCGACGCACTGGTCTCTAGAATGCAAGTTAATACAAATGTCCCTGACTCCACACACCTAGTCCCAATCTGGAATGCTACACAAACAATGCAGCCAGGAGGTATCATATAAATGTATCAAAGAGGGATTATCGATGGCAGCCCGATGTACAAGTCCAGAACACTGGCAGTCCCAGTAATGATGTGTCCCGTTCACTAGCGACCAGACACCGTCTCCTCTCTCTCAGCCTGTGCATCAGTGTGAAGCTCCACCAGGTGTCAAAACAACACTTCCGGCTTGTTTTCAAAATAAAAGTGAACATATTGCAAAATTTCCAGCTGACCACGGGGATAGTGCTGTTAATGTAATGTAGATAGGCTAAGTTTACAACTCTGACTCTGTCAGTGGTGTAAAGTAACTAAGTACATTTACTCAAGTACTGTACTTGAGTACATTAACGTTAGGAAGTAGGCCTAACGTTGTCTATGAATTGAATACCAAGGCCCTTGTGTAGCGGCAACCTAACAACAAATAATTGCCAGTGAGGGATGGTGTGAAGCTTTTCCAGACGCGTGGTGTTGACAGTAAATCAGGTCCTTTCTTGAGTGCATTTAAGATGTTTATTTTGGATTGCAGGATATGATGACAGCAAAACAAAAGCCGGGTGTTTAACTGTAACTAAACAACTAACTGTGAATAAAGAAATAAACCGAAAATAACTCAAAACAAACTGAAAACAAACAAAAACACGCACGGTTGAAAAACTGTATGGCTTCCCTCTGGTCTGATTCCCAATCCCTAATGCTGATGCTGTGCACCTGTGACATCCCCAAATAGTAGGCTGTACCCTGAAATTGAGTCCCCGCCTATGCCCAGTTCAATTCAGTATAGTATCACAGCACCATCACAATATCACAACACCTTCATTTTTTTCACTACTTTTCTTCTACTCCACTACATCTCAGAGCAGGCAAACATTGTAGGCCTACTTGTGTTACTCCACTGCAATTATTTGAAAACTTTAGTTTCTAATTACTTACGTAGATTTAGATTATTAATACAAAACATACATTAACCACTTCAGCCCTATTTAAACGTTGGCTGTTTGAAAATAGCCGGTATATAAGCTCACAACACGTCACCATGCGACGCGTTTCTAGGTCTGCTATTTTCAAAAGATTTTTCAATCTTTCTGCATAATGAATACTTTTACTTTTGGTACTTTAAGTAGCCTATTTTGATACTAATAGGCTACCTTATACTTTTACTCAAGTACATCTTTAATTCTGGACTTTTACTAACAGTAAAAAAAATGAGTATTTCTAAATTGCAGTATTGATACTTTTACTTAAGTAAAAAAAAAAACGTTTTCCACCACTGCTGTTCAAGCAACCTAATTTAAGTTACTAGAACTCTGTGTCTGACTATGTGACACTCTTCCAAAAAATCGGACAAATTGTAGGCCAATTGTAGGTGCTATATTACCTATTATAAAACATGTTGCTACTGCATAATATGCACGTGACATTTTCCAGAATGCAATAATCAATTACGGATTAAAAAACACATTGTAGCCTAATATCTTAATAGGCCACGTGCAGAACTGGGTAGACTACATAGGTATGGGGGGGGGGTTAATTTGCGCTATGAAATAACATATTAACAAAAAACATTTCCATTTCGTATGATTTTTACTATTCTGTAACTTTATAATTATAAGATACTGAACCGCTACACAGGAAGCATTATTCCTGCAAATCACGTCTAACTTGACGTAGCGGGCAGCTTTAGCACCATGGATGTAGGTTTTAGTGTTTTTTTATCGTCTGTCAGCTGTTAGGAACATGATGGGCCGCATTGCAATTCGGGAAATAGAGTTCTTTGGGTTGCCACTGTCAAACCACAGTACACGCGCCACACACTTCGTAATCAAGAAGTGACAGTGAGGCCTCTGTGAGCAATTATCACAACAAGGCATGGAATTTCATCATTTTAGGGGCAAAGCCACTTGACCTTTGTTGTACTGTAGATTTTTTTCAAGGTCACAAATGAGAGATGCCATGTAGCAAGGCCACCAAATAATAAATCCATGGAAAGAATTTAAGTGTGTAATTTTATTTGTAATACAAAGTATGAATTAAATAAATGAAAGGAGTTGTATAGGCTACTGCAGTGGTTCTCAACCTGTGGGTTTGATTTTGGGGGGTCCCCAGATGACAGTGAAGACAATTTAAGGATTTTTAAGACCTTTTTAATACCTCAAAACAAAAAAAGAAAGAAAACAAAAAGACAATTACTGCATCAAAAGTAATCAACAAACTATTCTATAAAAACTGATGAAACATTGGCCAAATTATCAAATAATATAGGAAAGAGGCAAGAATTGTGAAAATAGCCGATGTACAAGCTCTAGATCTGCTATTTTCACAATATTTATCTGTGGAACCGAGTCAAACTAAATGTATTGCCTCCTACAATTCCAAGTGCTTGTCAGGGTGGGGGGGGGGGGTCCCCAGTTCAAATATGATTATTTTTGGGGGTCGTGGCCTGAAAGGTTTGAGAACCACTGGGCTACTGTAAAGGTAGTTTTGGACTTTTCCCATAGTGCCATTTCACCTGATGCTACCCAATAATAAGAATTCAGAATCTCAGCAAAAGACATTTGGTGTCTAAAAACCGTATTGACAAGAAAGATCCAACATACATAAATTAGTTGACCGGAGTTCCCCATGGGTCTATACTAAATCATTTGTCGCAATTTCCACAGAATACGGATTACTTGGCCCAGGGGTGCCCAGTGTTTACAGAGAAAAAACGGTGCCCAGAAATACCAGGTGCCCACTGTTCCAGTTACTGTCCTGAATGCATTCAAAATGCAGCCTAAGATGGAAGCGGAAGGTTCCTGTATCAGTATGCACTGATACAGTGGAAAATATTGAAACTAAATGGAAATACTGTATCTCAAAATGTCTACTATACCATAATGCAAAGCTTGAGAGTGCCTGCTGCATAAGTGAATGGCAGTTAACCCCACACTCAACAGGACAAGAGCAGGATGGCTACTTTACAATGCAATGTGACCATAAAAAGTACCCACTGAGTAGGCTACAGGGTAGTTGTCACTATTCTTTAGGGGACAAAATACATTCATTCAAGCTTTATTTTTTTAATCTTGTGTGCAGCATGTTCTGATGCCATTGCCAACTTTGATTAAACAGGTTTGCAATACCATACCTTTATTTCTCCCCCCTCTTGGTGCTGATATTCATTATTCTGTTTAAAGGACCCACTGCTTCCTTGCATGTTATTCCATATTCAAACCTGAACAGTGTGTCAAGCAAGCATTTACAATGTTTGAAAAGTACCCCAAGCACACTTAAAGTGATGGCAGAATAGAGGCACTTGACAGCTTGTTGATGTGACTCCCTGAGCTGAGGACATGATCCTGTCCCAGCCACTTAAGCTGTTCATTCTGTCATGCTATTGGACAGTCAGTACACCACATGAACAGTAGTGAAGCTAGCAGCACTGCAAGAGATTAAATTAGATCGTGGACAATCTGATTGTGTGTGTTCTTTGGTGAAAAGAAGCTTCTGAGCGAAAAAATTGTCTGCACTCTGCATATCTGTGGTTCCACTAAATAATTATTATTAATTAGGCTGTGAGGGGCATTCCATTGTCATGGCCAGAACCACTTAGCTCACATTTCATAGATCTACGTGGTAATCACCAGTGCCACTATACAGTGGAAGGGGCAAAGCACTCAACCCCAATACCGGAGTATACTCCCGGTCAAAGTAGTCACAAGTATTCAAAAGTACAAATTACAAGTACATTATCTTTTTAATATCAATGCATTGCCGTATTTCAATTTAGACATATTTTCCAAACAAATTAAAAACTTTCCCGAAATATAGTGAAAATAACAGATCTAAAAGATCTTCTATTTCCACTATTTGAAATAAGGCTTAAGTGGTTAATGTATTATGTTCTTTCCCCCTACTTAGAAACAACAGCATTCAGGTTACTTTGGACAAAATGGACAGAAAACTACAGAGGCCACAGATGAACCAGACTGCAACAAATACATAGACAATGCCATCTAGTGGACGATACCTAATACACGGAATAAAACTAACACATAAAGCCCAATTTATACTCAGTAGATGATCTAGACTCCGTCCAATGAGAACCCTATGCAGTCATTCTCACACCTTGAACTCAATACTTGTGTCGCAAATAGGAGCCAGGAAACATATCGTTGCCGTCAGGCAGAAACCTCATGGCTCCATATTTTAAATTCTTGTTTTTTCATAAATTGATGCATTTCTCATCAAAAAAGTGTCACACAAAAGTAGCAAAAATAGCAGGTTTAAAAGCTGAAAACGTTTTGAGCTTGTAGTTCTGTTTGACATTTTTGAATTTGAATCCTGAAAAGTAAGTTTTGGACATTATGAGGTTTCTACCGACAGCAACGATATCATAGGTAAAATTATGGGAAACACCAGTCATAAACACACCTGAAAAAGAGCTTCAGGCACACTACTACTTCAACTTTGATCAAGTGCTAATGTCATTCTTATGTCAATGGTGACATACCGATTGGAACATTGTGTCAAATTGTCAGCACATTATAATGCCGACATAAGGACTGGATGCCCCTGTAGACTCTACAAGACAAACATTTTGTCATTGGCTTACGGGTGCTCTTGTATACAAGGCACGACCTACAGCAAAAGGAAATAAGAGCTGACCTGGAGCTTAAGACATTACTATTGTGGGGGCTTGTCTATTATGGCCCAAACTTATCCATGTATCCATTAGTGTACAAATGCTATACTATGCAAGAATTAAGAAGATACGTTTTTTAACAGGTTGTCAATTGCAGAAATATTAATGGAAATATAAGGCTTTGTTCAGACTGCAGGGGGAAAATAATTCTCAAATGCGATCTTCAGGACTGACTGTCCCACTGTTATTTGCAACTGATCAGGCTGGATTTGTGTATTCAGACATCGACCTACAGTATCTGCATAGGTTGCTTGGTAAAGACGTAGGCGTGAGTAACGCTTAAAGTATACGGTGTTGTATGTTGTTGAAGAAAGTTGTGGAAAAAGAAATAGAATGTTTTCAGCACTTTAGGACAATAGGAGTATAGGACAGTGACCATTGTCATCCATAGTGTCATCCGTAATTAGTGGGATTGAGCCCATCTGTACTTGTTAGGCAGACAGACACCTGCATTCAGATTTTAATTTGAATTCACCTCGACTTGACCTACCAACATATTGTTCCACCTCCCTTTTCCCCTAATTTTAGTATCAAACGAATAGGCAATAAATTAATTTTAAGTTCAAAGTAAATAAGTTGTCCGAGTCTATGGTAATCGCACCACAACATCTGTTGCTTGCAGAAAATAGCAGCGCAACAAGCTCAAAACACATCACCACCATGTGATGCGTCCTTGTAAATCTGCTATTTTCAGCAAGCAACACCATCCAACAATGAAGCAAACATCAGTCTTCAGTGTCGAGACTGAGACACATCTCGTCAAATTCTTATTTGAATCGCATCGGAATATGGTTCAGTTTCCATGTGTTTTTTTTTTGCTCTTCAGACTCGATAAAACGCATCTAATTCCATTGGCCAAAAATCACATTTTGGACCAGGTCTCAAAATCCCAATAGTACGGTTTCTGCCCCAAGACCTTGAATCCACAATAGTAGTAACCAGGTGCAAAACATTGTTTTCATGGCTGCAAGTACAAAGAAACACATTTGATAGTTTTCTTTTATTTAGACAACCCAAATAAAAGGCACATAAAACATTGCGCATGTTTATGTAATAATTTGACAAACGTACATTTAAAAAAATGTAGGAATGTTTGACCTTTCTGCTAATCAGAAAGCCTAGCTTCTCATATATACAAAATTACCATTCTTAATGTTCTAATACAAAAGTTTTATAAAAGGTTATTTAATCTTTTACGTCTATTCTAACTACCATATCCTTGGAACTAAAATAGTTTTGTACAAAGATATACATTCAACTGCCTTCACAAGGGTCCTAGAATTTCCAATTTGTCTTTTCCTTAAAAATAAAGAAATGTTCAATTCCACAAGAAATGTTCAATTAATCACATTGTTTCAAATTTGGCAAACAGGTTATCATAGTGTATCTACGTAAATGCATTAAAAAAAGGTTACACTAATATTTTCTTTGAAACAAAACTCGGAAACGACAAAAACATGCATATTGCATTTTTTCAGTACACAATGAATCAACTCAAAGAGCTGCAACACTGTCAGGATTAAAATGGCATTCAGACAGCTTATGTTTTCACAGTTACAATGTTTGTGGGGGGGGGGCATGCAACTCAAGCCTTATCCCGTGAAGGTGATGATGGGCAAAGTCTTGCATTTCAATTCATTACACTGCTGTGAGGTGCCCGACTGAATTAGGAACATACCTCCTAAAATAACTAGGCCTATGCCATGTAGTTTGTCAATCACTTTCCATAATTCATTAGTGTTTACTTAATACATGAGCCAACTCATCAAGATCTCACCCATATCCAGACTTATCTGGACACTTAATCTAATGCAAGTTAAGGGTATGAGAACTATTATAAACAATATTTAAATGGACGGCTTTACTGTATGTGAAATCTACCCGATTCTTTTGGCAAGAATGCCAAATGTTTTATGGTAATCAGGAGTTTCTTTAACAAAAGTCACATGAAAAAGGCCAGAATAAAGATAATGTAAAATATGAAATAAAGATAATTTCAAATTGTGTTGGGACATAGTAAGCAGTCTGGCAAAGTCTGCCGCACCAACACTGCACATACGTACATGTATGAGCATGTGACAAAATCTCTTGTATCTTGTGTTTCCTGAGTGGAAGGTTCCTAATGTTATGTTGGGGTATTCACTGATAAAACAATTTTAAAAATACTTGGGTATAAAATGTGTGACCAAAGAAAAAAAAACCTTGAGCTAGAAGGGCCAGATCGTTCTGTGAGTTGCAGTGCTTTGCCAGTAGATTGCCCTCAAGTTTACAGGCTGGTAAAGTAACAAGGCTTACATTTGATCTTTGATAATACTGCTGTTCAGCTATATGCAGGATATGCTTTCAGTGCAAGACATTCCATTCTCACTTCATGTAAAATTGACCACAGCTGATGGACAAATTAAAAGAAGAAATTTGCCATTGCATACAAAAAAAAAATAGTAAAAGACAACAGTGTCAAGAAGATATCCATTTAAACAACAAAAGCACAATGTGTTGTGAAAATACACTAATATAACAACTGTACAAGTTAGTCACTGTACCTCAAGAGCATACCGGTCATCTGACAAATACAAAATGACAGGTGCTGTCCCTTTTACTAGACTTGTAATTCCAATAACATTAAATCATGAGTAGCAGGCTAGAGTTAAAATAAAAAGGGGGATAAAAAAAAACATACAAAAAACACCCAAATGCCTTGCAAGAGAACTTGTGGAACATCAACAGTAGCAAGTTATTGCTTAAGTCCATTTTTGAATACTCCCATTTTCAAAACAAAGTACGGTTTATTATTTTCTTTTCCTATGAAGCTTCCTAGGAGTTATCCGTTTTCAATTAAATCGCAACTGGCATGATGACATCACAGTTTTAACACTCATTAACTTACTACAGTACGTCTAGCTTTCACAGTCCTTCAGATTAAAACAAGATAAATCCTACCTGATTTCTAGCCAACTGCTCTGCTTCTCAGTGATCTAACAACAGCCGAGGTGCAGCTATGCGCCAGGGAGTTCCTCTCCCTAGTTGTACAGCCTTCACTTCCAAGGTGTGATGAAGTAAGGAGGGTCTAAAAAGGGTTGGGGGCTCCAGGTACCAATGATCAGTAATTCACCAGAGTTTCTCATTTTACTTCATTTTCCCTTAAAGACCTCCCTGTTGTGTTTTGCTCTTTTACCAGGGTTGGCCAGAGGGTAAGACCTGGGACAGAAAAGACATGCTCTCCATGGGTCTCATAATATTGAGAGGCCCAGCTATATTCATAGCCATGGGGGAGGTTATCGCAACCGGATGGGCAATATTCATAGACGCTGAGACAGGGATGTTGACAGAAGCAATGTTGATGGGCCCGTTGATGGTGACTGGGTGCTGAAGGCTGAGCGGTGTTGTGATGTTCACTGTGTTGGTGGCAATGCTCATCTGTGCCGCTATGGTGACGGCGTGGTTAGAGTTGCCCCGGTTCATCGACATCGTAGTGGTGATGGGGGTGGAAACAGTGACAGGGGTGGCTGAAGCAGAATTGCAGACTTCGTTGCTGCCTAGAAATCCAAAAGTGTGTTTTAAAGCAGTGGTCTGTAGCTCTCAATACAATTAAAACCAAGCAACACTGGATAGCTACCTAGAGATTACCGTCAATGTTGTCTTGGCAAGACACATTACTTACCGACTTATGTACGTGGTTAAGTAGGCTTTTAAGGCAAACAATATCCCTCTGTTACTATTGCTACTACACTGGAAGACAGCGTAAGATTTCAAAACACTTTGGAAGATAATACTGATGCAACAATTGGAAACAAAATATACAGATGCCGTCTTACCAGACATACATCTTTTTTTTAAAGCATACAATATGTAATATTTCTACTGCATGCTAGCATGAAAATACCTGAAGTAAATCTGTAAATGCAATTAACATATATATGTTTTAAATGCAAGTGTACCATATGCCTGGGGTAGCCCATTTTGAAAATATTCAGTACATAACAAACTCCTCGTTTGTGCTTTGATACAACCGCCTATCAATAAGGCAAGAGACACTCACCAAGGCCCCCCCACTCCACCCCAAAATCTCAACACTCAAAGACTGTCATCATGGTGAAATCCTGTGGTAAGCGACCAGCGCCAGTTTCTTCTTCTTTGAAAAACTTTGCATGTAAGCACAATTGAGAAGGTCTTCCCAGAATGAAAATTTCAGAGCAAGCTATCTCAGGCATATGGTACTGTTCCATAGAGCACCGAAGTCTGACGTAATTTACACATCCTACCTGGTTCGCGGTTTTCCACCCCCGTTCTGAATCCCCATAGACGTCTTTAATATCACGTCAAATTAGAACTGTGTTCCAAAAATAAACAAATGATCCCGGCGGTTTGACTCTTCAAGCATCAACTGGCGGTGAGAAAACGATAATGTTACTTTCGCCAAATTAGTTAAATTTTCGCCAGAAACAGACTGTATCAAATATAAGTGACTGACTATCATAAACGATGCAGAATCTCCTCCCTGACAATATCGCCGAGACAGTTTGTTTATTTTTGGACCACAATTCTTTTATGAGACGATTCTAAGATGACCCAATGTTATTCTACATAGAGAAATTACTTTACGAACCAGGGGATGAACGAGTGACGTCAGGACTTCTGTACTCTATTGAGGAAATCATGTCAAATGTATTTTCAACATTTCCAGGTTACTTTATGCTAACGACACAGTAGGAATATTACATATTGTAATTGTACCTATAGAGAGGTAGACAGTATGCTACATCACAGGTGTTAAATTAGTAAACTAGGAAGAAACCAGGGTGGTTTCATACTTGGATTCTTTTCATAGGTTACACAGATCAAGTTTATCATCATTATTTTTAACCATTATTATTAAACACTTCAAAATCTATCCTAGCACAAAACGTTATGCTTTAAGGGGTATTTCACTTTAAAACACTTCTGTTGTCTACTCTGGCCCAGACAGTTTTTACGTTACTTTACGGTACTAGTAACTAACTATTTTAACCACACATCCCTGGTTCTGGTGACTGATATTGTCTTTCCAATGCGTGAGGGGGCTGTATTTTTTCAATAGATTTTTTTTAATTATTGTGAAATAATGAAAAAATATAATAGAAGAATCACGGCCCCTCACACATTAGAAGGACAATATCAGTCACCAGAACCACAGACATGTGTTTTAAATTAGTCTAACGTGATTAAAATGTAGATAGAAGTTGAATGGGCTTATGTAGGAGGTAGACCAGTCTGATCTATTGGTCTGATATCTATTGAATCAAGCAACTTAAAAAACACCCACAAAAGCATGAGTAGGCAGGCGTTAAAATGACCTTTGACTCTTTTAATGTTGCTGTAGTTGATTCTGAAATCATGTTTTATTTGTTCCACTTTTCTTCTCCTTTGTGTACAAACCAAGCCAATGCCTTCAAGCAATACAAATGTAGAACATGAAACCAGATTTCTGCCACAAGCTAGCCACTTCTTTCAAGCTGAATTAATCCTTAGTACGCCAATTGAGCTCTATAAAAAAGGATCTTGAACGGTCGGATGTGGTGTACAGTACAAAACAATGTATCGTTTACAGAACAATTTACATACATTCAACGTGGTTGGACAGGAGTGTTGTAACAGCTACACTGTTGACCAGTGTAGCTGTTCGAATACAATGATTTATAACTGAGCAGAAAAAACATATTTTCATGCGCCTTTCATGTGTTTTTTTTTACGTGACTAAGAGCTCAAAATCAAAATGTCATTGAATAAATTATGTCATTGAATAAATTGTATTGGAGCACATTATGAGTGTGCCGATTCTTTTCTTTTTCTTTATGATCTTTTCTTAACCCAGCACCCCCAAAGAATGTCCGTATGCCATTAGCTTTTTACATGAAAAACAACTAAATGGAAGCAGCACAAAATGGAATGCAATGTTAAAATTCTGAACTTCAAACATACACTGTAGTACATACAATTAGAATTTTGTAACGAGTGGGAAATGTGAAATCTGGGTCTTACATACCTTTATTACAGTTGAAGTTGGTCTGTCCATGCGTCTTAAGATGGCTGGTGATATATGCTGCACTGAGCATCTTTCCACAGATGCTACAAGTGACTTTCCCTTCATGTCTGATCATGTGGGAACGGAGTCTGTCTTTGGTGGCGAAAGCGGAGGTACAGGCCTGCAAGCACACAGACACAGTCAAACATTCATGGTACCAACATTCGTAAGTAAAATTATTTGTATAGAAAATACTTTTTTGGAGCAGGCGTGTGACGGAAAGAAACTATGAGAAAAAAATTAAATGGATCCTGCACAGACCTTGCTTGAAACTAGAATATTTTATTATAATAAATCAGCATCCACACATCAATCACTATGCTGGTGTGGAAAATGGGCTGAAAAGGGCAAGAATCTTGTCCATCTAAGCTAAACATCAAACCCTGATCATTTTCATGACCAAAAGACTAATCCGAATCATTGAAATTTATATGAAAATGTCCTAGATTATAGCTGAAATGTTTAATTAATGACTTACCGTTACTTGACATTTGAATGGTCTCTCTGAGGAATGGACATGCTTCACATGGCAACTCAGGTGGTCTGGTCTAGATGGGCAAAAGAGAAGAAAAGAAACAGGTCATTATTATTCTAGCAGATCAGGTAGGGCTGTTAACACTACTTTTTACTAATAATTTAAAATAAAATAAGGCAATCAACTTTTTACTTGCAGACAGTGTCTCTTCTTCACATTCATATTACTAAGAGTAAAGAGGAGAATTTCACTACTGAAACACTACTTATGGAGCTCACTGTAACAAAAATAGTTTTAAGGCAACACGCATTAAGTTTTAAGGCAACACACATTAAGAAAACACAATCACTTATAATTAGCTCTAGTGTAAACCTATATAAGCATGACAGTGAGGCCTAAACCTGAATTATATTATAACTACTATAATGGAGTTAATTTAATAAGGTCAAAAGCACTGGCAGCTGATCCTTCAACAGGAAAGCTTCACACTGCTGGGAAGTTTTTATTCCAAATGGGAGCCATCAAGTGGAATCATCTCAGTGATGCCATGGACCGGAATCGTGTTTTTTTGTGTGTGTCTGTGTCCCACTGAGGAGGACAGTTGTCTCACAGACAGTGAATGTCTGACCAGAAGAATGGTTGAATGGCAGTGAGTCAGTGTTGTGTTATCCAGTCCCCAACTCTCACAATCCAGTATGCAGCAGACAAGTCTCTACTTTACGTCACTGTGGAGGAAGCAAGCTTAAAGCTGCTCCAACATCACAGTCTGGACAGAGGGCACACTGTTTACTTCAGTATGAGCAACAGAAAAAAAGACAAACGGTAGACCTGTTCTATGAGCTACAAATACAACTTTCATTTCACAGAATCAGATTCATATTACTCAATAAATAGATTAATAGTGATTCATGGGTATGAGTGGCTAAATGCTGAAAGAGGCTCTGACTCTGGCACTGTATGGCTTTATGGCACTACTATTGTGGGCTACTATAGACCACCGAAGTCTGACGTAATTTACGCATCCTTTGTTTGTCTACCTGGTTCGCAGTTTTCCACCCCCATTCTGAATCCCATAGACGTATTTTATATCGCGTCAAATAAGAACTGTGTTCCAAAAATAAACAAATGACCCTGGCGGTTTGACTCTTATGGATATGAAGCATCAACTGCGGGGAGGAAACGATAATGTTACTTCCGCCGAATTAGTTACATTTTCGCCAGAAACAGACTGTCTCAAATATAAGTGACTGACTATCATAAACTATACAAAACCTCCTCCCTGACAATGGCGCCGAGACAGTTTGTTTATTTTTGGACCACAATTCTTATATGAGACGATTCTATGATGACCCAATGTTATTCTCCATAGCGAAATTACTTTACGAACATGGGGATGAACGAGTGACGTCAGGACTTCGGCGGTCTATTGTTTGCCTTTTCTGGGCAAAGCATTGTTTGGTTGATTAATAAAGCATGGGACATTGCATTGTACGATTGTACTGATTACACTGTTTTTTTAACACACGTTTAGAGCATATCTGTGGTCATAATTCACATTAGAAGCAAATTCTTTTTTTTTTATGTCAAAAGTCCAATCCGAATTACTTACTTCAAACGAAAAATAATGCACAATTACATCAGCAAGCCCCTATGAATGATCAAGAATCATGGTCATAGTGCAATGTTCCCCCCCATGCAATATGTATGTTGTTGGGCTGCTACTCGGTTCTGAAACTAATTGACGGCCCCGACGGTGCATTACAAACGTTCCTGTTTTAAACTTGAAGTGCACACTAAAATATATGAGGTGAGAAATAGGTAATGCAATCACATAGACATGCTTCAGCACTGCCTCTGCCCGAGTGCCGACAGCAGAACGGTTCCCATAGCCCGAGGGGACGGGAACGACGGCTGAGACACAACCAGCCTCTGTTTTACCAGGAATCTTCCAAATTAAGGTAGCTAAACAGCCATTGGAGCTGGACTTTAAAACCATATTATCATCTGCCACCAACATTCTCTCTAAGGTCAAATTCGGCCCACTACTGCGTACATAAAGTAACACTGTAGAGTGTAGATGAATAATAGCATGAATGTTTAATAGCAGTCTGAGACTAAAAAAAGTGAGGGATATTGCAAGACTTGATTAAAAAAAGTGAAGAGTTATTGTAAACGCCATAATGGAGTCCCATATAACTTGGTTAAAGCAGCAATCCCACTCATGGAAGTTAAGAGTTAGGCCTAAAATGGTCAACTGAAATACCTCAAAGTGGTCTTGCCACTTCTATTCTGGCACTGTACACTAGGATTGGTCCCCCACAGCTATTTGACACAGCTGTGTGCACAAAGTGTTTACCCCAAGAACCGCAATATAATGGTGAAATGAAAAGTACAAATGCAGTTTTGTTCTTACACTGCTAAAGAGGCACCAGCATAGGGGTTCCAATCCAGCCCATGGGATGAGTTTGAGAAGAAAATCCACAACCATTCTGTATCTGTACGACATCCTCATGCCACGTTCTCCCTACAACTGTTACGGTCCACTCCACACCCAGTCTGTCCAACTATCCAAGAGAGCCCTCCCCCCTAAATGCAGTGAGTGAGTGTCGCTCAGGCGAATAATTACAACATGGACAGGTACAGGACACAATATTATGGCTGAAAAATACGTTTCAGCATTGTTTAATTTTCCTTCACCAAGCGAGCGATATGAGGGATGTTTTTCCAAATAAGAGCATGGTAAAGTTGTGTAATCCACTCAGTTGTCCAAAAGATCATTTCTAGTTACAAAACTCACCTCACAACGTAATTGTCTTTCTCTTGTTTGCTAGAGACATTTTTCCTCTCTGTCGCTGCAACACATGCACACACGATGCCAGCGTTGCTAGACTATATATTTGTGATGATAGCCTAAGCACACCGTTGTCTCCGCCAGGCCGGGCGGCCGAGGTCAGAGACTATGTTTTCACTTCTGTCCAAGTGTCCATCCATGTGTCCGTTTGTCTGCCTGTGAACAGTTAACTCTGGCATGAAACTTTGCACGCACACCCAGTGGGCCGAAGAAGAACCTTTGCTCCTTTTCAAATCGGCTTCATGGTGGCGCTTTACCAGCTCGCTTCACGTTTTGGAATATAACTCTTCGTAGGTCATACAATCAAAGTTTTTTCCCCTGGTTTCTTTGGATCATAACATATAGGCCCCAGCCATTTGTGTGAGATTTTGCCACCACTCCCTGACATGACAGACACGTACGTGTGTGTGGTGTGAGAGAGAGCAAAAGGGGAGAGAGAGAGTAATGATTGCCGTTTCATCTTCAAACAAAATTCGTAAAGTGAAATATTTTATAGTTATAGGAGAGACTGAGACACATGAGAGCAGCCTGGGAAATAAACTCATAAATGTGTTTGTGCATGCAACTGGTCTGGCTCGTATTAAGTTGCATTTTACCTATTCCGGGGCCATGACCAACAATAAGTTTGACACCCCCTGCACTAGTGCCATTCACTATAATAACTAGTATTTTCAGTAAAAGGTTACTTTGAGCTTACCTGGAAAAACCTTTCCCACATACAGGACATACGTAGGGCTTGTGCACTCCCCCATCATGAGAGCGAGCGTGGTAGGTCATACGGTCCTTCCTCTTAAAGCGCTGGTGGCAGATGGGGCACTCGAAGGGCTTCTCGTCTGAATGGGACAGCTTGTGGCGGTTCAGATGGTAGACATCGCGGAAGGCTTTGCCGCACATCTCACATCCATGGTTTTTCTTAACCAGCTTAGCAGGCTTCTTGACGGCGGTCTGCTGGGGCATGTTGCCCATTGCGGACGGGGTCATGATACTCGAGCCCGAGGACACAGAGGTGGTGGCTGTGGTGAGGATACCTGCAATGGTGGAGATGTACGAGGGGTGGCCGCTGTTCTCTCGTGGCATGGTGGAGATCATGGGCACCATGGTGGGTGCCGTTTGGGCGGTCTTCTTGGGCCGCGACACCATCTTGATGCCCGTGTGGCAGGACTCATGGCGCCGCAGATGGTAGCTATCGCGGAAGGCCTTGTTGCAGTAGCCGCAGATGAATGGCGTTTTGCTCTTGTGCTCTTTCTTTACCACGGGCAACAGGGGCCGTCCTCCGCCACCACCACCGTTGGCCCCATGGTCTTTGAGGAGCTCGGCCGCGCTGACAGGGGGCTTCTGGTCCAGCAAGATGGGAAGAATGGGCTTCTGGTCAATTGGCTCAGCTCCAGAATTGAGAAGAGGCAGCAGACTATTCTGGGCCATGTGGTGCTGGTGGTGAAGGGCTTCATTGGCCTGCTGTTGAAAGTGAAACACAACAAACAAAACATGGTTATAAAAACATTCATAAATAAAATGTTTACGTATGGACTATGGACTAAACAAGTGATCGGAGGATCGACCTTTAAATGGTCAGTCATTAAGGGTCACTGTAAATTGACTTGTTATCTTCATTTACAGGTGCATAGAGCAAAATGCAAATACACATTTGACTATTTCCCCATTCAACATTGTTAGAGGCAACCGCATGGGCAGCTTGGTGTTATACTGCCTCATTCAAAATTAAGTTTCTTGGAGATTGTCGTGTGTACATGAACTTTTGTTAGTAGAAAAAGTAGAATGTACCGGTAAATTAAAATTCACCCTTTTGATCAGTGGTTGGCCAATCATACTGTAAAAAACGAACATTTTCCATAATATGAATAAACAGAACTTCATGCTATAAAAATGCTATAAAATGCCATTTTTAAACATTTCAGTGCACATTATCAAGTGACACGAACATGAACAAGCACTCATGTGACTTAAAATAAGCGACACATAAATCTAAAAACTGGTTAGGTTGAGGTAAACACCTGCCACAGAATGTCAGCAATGCAGGGGCTGCAGTGACCATCGGTCACTTGACTATTTAAAGTCTGTCAGTGTCAACAGAAAGAGAAATGCTCCCTTAAATGTGGAAACTAGAGGTAAAAGCCTGGCAGTATCACTATTTGATAAACGTATCTTCTCTTGCTAATGAAATCTCAATGGGCTCAATAAGCTGTTCAATACTGGGGTTCAAAGTGTCTCAATTTAAAACTGTGAATCCTCCTCTTTGTCATCAGTAAAATCCAATATGCCACTAAACTGAACGTTATATATATTTTTTATGGGGCCAAAGGCCCTCTTGACAAATCACCTAAAAACAAGGGTATGTTGTGATGTGATTAGTTATACTTATACTAGCCAAAGTAGGCTGTGGTTGCTTTATCATTAATGAGGCACACAAGCATGCCACAGAGGCAGAAGATTTCAATTCTGCTGAATGAAAAATGATCCCATCATGATTCTGATTCATCATGTGACTGCAAAACAGGCCTTCCAAATTAGGGGGCGGGTATGGTCCAGCTTAGTGCCACTAAGGGTTTTAACAGCTGGCCATCAGCTCAGCTAAACTGGAGAAGACATGGTGTTTTCCCACTGCAGCTCACTAAACTCACATCATCCCACATTAAATAAAATAAATAGAAAATACACATGACAGACACACACCTATTTCTTGATTAAGTGGCCTACCACGTGCACAGTAGGCTTCAGGGGGTTGTGAGGGGTAGCAGCAACATCCAAAAGGAATTTAACTGACTTAAAATCAGACTTGTATAATACAATAGCCTCCTGACAGAAGAGACTACAGATTCTTGCATCTGTTAGCGCAGCCATGCTTCAAAGCCAAATTAGAAAGCATTTCCAGGAGAGACTTCTGAAATAATCTGGCAATTAAGAGAGAAAAATTGCGGCTGTACCGTACAAACAGACCAGAGGTCCCCCAGCGAGAGAGAAGATTACTGACGTCAAACAGCTGACGTCTCACATCCACTGAGTATATTACACACTTAATCTCACGCAGTGCTACAGAGCCTGCCTCTGTAGGGAGTTCTATGAATTAAATGTGCACCGATCAACTCAGAAGACAATTTTCGTATTTTATGAGTCCTACATACTAAAGGTGTGAGAAAAGCTGTCTTTTATAAGTGCACCTAAACATAATATTATATGGAATACTTTCATAAATAAAAATGGCCATAATTGTTATCACTTCCAAAAGCATTGAGGGCAAGGTGAGATACCTGACCTTTCCCTTTTGAGGTTCATTCATCCATGAGAGGCAGCCAGGAAGACAGTTGAACAGTACACAGGGTGAAGAGAGAAAAGAAAAATGAATCCTGCTAGTTTCTCCTTTCATCTACACTCTATTGTGAAAGACACAAATACGGCCCGTGATGCACTCTGTGCTCAGCAGGAGATCGTCCTGTGCGTCTTCACTGATTTGGTTCCTCTATTCATAAGGCAGATAGCCTACATTGTTTATCCACACACCACCCGGCTAAACAAGCTCACAGACCCAGGGGAACCGAGGGACTCGCTGAGAATGCCACCAAAGCGCCGCAGCTAATTGTCTGAACACCTGCTCAGTTTGCACACACACATGCTACCTTCCAGGATTAGTCATTTTTGACTAATGTTTTGGGGGGTTCTGGGATAAGGGATTTCCAGCCAAGACCCCTCTTGTGAAAGCTATGAACAGCAGTCACAGTTGTACGGCATGCAGCCCTGGCCCCACAGAGGTGGCCAGCCTAAAGGCTGTTGTGCCTTCGCGCAGCGCTGAGCACTTGGACACAAATGTGATGGGACAACTTTGGGTCACTCCATCATAAACAACATCAAAATGGGGGAGCGTCCCGATGACGTGAGAGGCCATGTTGTGAGTTCAATTCCAGCACGCTATGTTTTTCTCCTGCTTAATATCACTGTCTAGTGAAGCATACAACCCAAATTTGGAGAAAAAAAACTAAAACCAGATCAAAATAAAAGGAGAATGGTGAAGAAAACGAATTACCAGTCAGAACTGGTGAAACTGGTTAATCTAAACCACTGTTTGCTTGCTTTGAAAGCTTCAGGCTCCTTCAGTGTTTCTCAAGTCTGTTTAGTTGCTCTGCTCACGTCAAACTAACCATCATTACTTTGAAATTATAAAGTCTGGCTATTACAGGGACTCAACTCACTTTAAGTCATAAGTAGAGGTAAAGTTTTGAGTTGGGAATACTCAACTAAAATCTTTTACCTGGAAATGGAGAGGGTCATGTAGAAAAAGATTACGTTGTCCATTCCTTAGTTAATTACCATGCCACCCTGTCGCCAGCAACATTGAAATCAATGAGTTAAGCCTCCAGATGGGAGAGGTGTTTAGCGTGACTCACACAACTGCAGAGGCCAACAACCCACTGCAAGTATTCCTGTCAGGAACAGGGCACCAACATTTAGAGATAGTACTATATTACCTTAAATAACAAATAAAAGAAAGAAAAGGTTTTCCTATTGTTAGACAGTTTGTTACAACTCATCTCTGAACTTAAGGTTGCAAACGGACATTTGATTTGTTGTTTGTCTGGATATAATGAGCCATGAATCAGACCCCAAACATTCCACTGGATTTCAAACTCTTGACTGTCTTGGTTACAGAGACTTATGCCAAACACACAATGCCCTCCACAATGTAGTGTTAAGTAGGTATGCAACTGATCAGGAGTGTACATACAGTCCTTTAGGCCCCATAATTCAAGGCCTTCCTAATGGCACTACTATCCCCATACAAACTACTGAGAAATTCAAATGTGAATACTTAATTTCCTGCATAACTAACTGGATCTAATGTTTTGATATAATATGTTAAATGTATTTATCCCATTGTTATATATATATATATATATATATATATATATATATATATATATATATATATATATATATATATGTGTGTGTTATATCACAATGTGTTCAGTACATCATGTTATCACAATATAAGATATATTCAGTATAGTTAATCCCTACACATAAAAAACTGAAATGACCTATTGTTGCTTTAATTTAAATAATTCATACTATTGGGATGCATACATCCTTTAAATTGGAAATGTACAGCAATTATGTACAGCAATTATATAACCGCCAATCTCTAGGGACAAGGGTAAATGTTGTAGTTTGTACTTCTAAACCAAGTAATAGAAAGCTCACTTTCACTTCAAGTTAGACATTCAATGAATATCCCTAAATCAGCGCTCATCCCAAGGTAACAGTTCCACAATGACGACAACATCAAAGATGATGGTTCTGTTATCTGTCGTTGTTCACTACCAATACTACTACTACCGACGACCATGGGAACAAATGTCACTCTTTCATTTTAAATCATCGTGATAGAACAAGCATTTCATCATAACGTTCATGTTGCCAACAAGGCAAACGTGTTTAAGCCATTAATATATGCATATAGCAAAGTACTTAAATTGATATTTTGGTCGAATCTGCGCTTTATCGTTGGTGGTGTTATAGCAAACATTATGTGCATAGTTTGAATTCCTTTCCACCATGGTCACCACCAACAGAACAAAGTTGAAAGCAATCAGCTAGCATGCACACAGCCATTCAGTGAGGCTAGTAGTAGCTTGTAGCGAAAATAGCAGATCTACAAGCTCACACCGCCTCACATGATCAACGAGCCGTGAGCTTGTAGATCTGCCATTTTCGGCACTCGACACAGTCGTACGACGAAGTATGTAGGCTTTAGCCCAGTGTTGCCATGTCGGCTTATTGTAAGCGACTTTTTGGGCTTATTTCTTTGTAAAGGTGCTTGTAAAAATTGGTAGTTAGTTACGGGTTGCGTTTTTTTGGATTTGTTTCTAAATTGTAGTTGCTTATTTGGGCTTCCTAAATGTTGTTTAAACCAGTGGCTCTCAAACATTTTCATGTCAAGGACCCCCCAAATTAGTATGTATTTTTCCGCAGACTGAAAACATTTTAGCCAGAGACCCCGTACCAAATGTGTGTAAATGGTGTTTTTTCCCAAATTTATTTTCCAATATTATTTTGAATCTACAAGCTCACAAAGCGTCGCGATCTGATATTTTCTAATACGTTTAAAGTGCTCATATCTAGGCCTAGTTGCTTCTTTTGGGCTTGTTTTCTTAGACAATGTTGCTTATTTCTCTCACACAATCTGGCAACAGTGGATTTAGCCGCTAGCTGGCTAACGGCTTCGTTAGCCAACTTATCGTTAGCCTGGCCAGAGGAACGATGTAAAGTTCATTGAGGACTTTAGTGTAAAGAATGGGTTTAGTTAGCAAGTATCAGAGCCGCCATACAGGAGCCACACACTGGCTCTTAAACATGTTCCAAACTAACTGTCTGCAGTCAGTGTGTGAGTGTTGCTATAGTGTTAGCTACTACGTCCATTATCACACGCAGAATGATCAAGCATTCAGTCAGTGGTGGAAAGTAACTAAGTACATTTACTCAAGTACTGTACTTAAGTACAATTGAGGTATTTTTCACTTAACTGCATTTCCAATTTCCAGTACTTTTACTTCTACTCCAGTACAACTCTACAATTATTTGAAAACTTTAGTTACTGGTTACTTTATAGATTTTGATTATTATTACAAAATAACATATTAACCACTTCAGCCATATATATATATATATATATATATATATATATATATATATATATATATATATTTATATCGGCCATTTGCTCTACAAGCTTGTGAACTTGTAGATCTATTTTCAAAGGATTTTGATACATTTGAAAACTTGTGAAATGGAACATTCTGCACAATGAGTACCTTCTACTTTTGGTACTTTTAAGTGTATTTTGATACCAATACTCATGTACTTATACTCAAGTAAATTTTGAATTCCGGACTTTTACTTGTTACAGAGTATTTCTACAAAGATACTTTTACTTAAGTAAAAAATGTGAGTAATTTTTCCACCATTCAGTCAAAGAGAAAAACACACTGCTGATGATGATGGCTCGCGCTCATAACGGCTCCACTACTTTATTATACTCCAACATGATGACACGAGCGCCGCGTCGCTCGAGCGACAAAAAACACGCTATTTTCAACGGAAAAAAGCGTCGACTTGAGTTGCGTCGTTACTTTTTCCAGTTGAAAACACGTCGTTTTTGTTGTGTCGAGGAGCTCGTACGACAAAGTCCCTCTAAATTAAAGCGTAACATTTAACGGTGCGGCGTCTGTTGTTCAATCGATCCCGCATATTTTTTTACAGCCTTAATGCATAGAAAAAACTTTTTTTAAAAGACACTATTTATATATTTATTTATATCCAATAAACCCACCTAAAAATATGTCTTTATCATTCTAAAAACATGGCATCAATGTGTTTTAAGGAGAGAGAGGTGAATTGATTTTTCTAGCGTGCATGCAGCCCAAGCCTCACAGCTGGAAGCCTGGATTCATATACCATTGTTTTGCTTGGCTAGACGATCCTAACGTTACACATTAAAAGAACACAGTCTACCCCCGGAATTCAGTGTGATCGTTTGCTGGGTTTGTTTTGCGAACGGTAGCACTTTGAACTGACAACAACAGGCAACTTACTTGGAACAGAAACGTACTCCAGCTCGGTTCCATGATTTCTCCCAAAAAAATCTGCAGGAAACCTCCAAGCGCCTACAACAAAGCAAGCAAACATGGCAGCCAGCGTTGCCAGGTTTTGAGAGAGAAACAAGCGACTGGGTCTATGTAAACAAGCCCAATAGGATAAGCGAGCCATTCGCCCGTAAACGTGTGCATTGGCTCTTTGAAAATAGCAGATCTACAAGCTCACAACGCGTTGACGTTTTGTGAGCTTGTAGATTTGCTATTTAAAAAAGCAAAAATCTTGAAAACAATTTGACATTTCAACAACGCAAATCTTGTATGGGGGGTCCCTCCTGGCACAAAATATGTTCAGATGGGGGGTCTGCAGAGTGCAGACAAATACATATTAATTTTTATTTTTTTTTACATGGATATATTTGAGAACCATGGTTTAAACAACATTAGGGAACAACGAACAAGGCCAAATAAGCAACTACACTTTAGAAACAAACAAGCCCAAGGTCGCTTATAATAAGCGGACATGGCAACACTGATGGCAGCTACAACAACTTCCTGTCACCCTGCAGGACCGAACCATTCTCATACTACTGGGGGGCGGGTGGGACCCGCAAAAATTATAATTTTACGGCACGGCCAAATTACCTGCACGGATCAGTAAAAACTTCTGTATGTGATATTACTAATGACAGTTGAAATACATCTCATTTGATATGGAGGACTGTGGTATTTGCTAATAATTGTGGTCCGTTTTGTTTGATAAACACCCTATAGATGGTATTTCCGTTCAGCACGGGGCATTGAGTACCGCTGATCACGACTGTTAATGCAAGACCGCCTCATTCATTCATTCATTCATTGAAAAAAAACATCACTTCATGTACATTTATACAGTAGTGTACCCTATTGGAATGCTATATCATTTCACATTTATTTTAGTTTTACGTGAGATATATTGTAATTTGACATTGTTTCATTGCCTCCATGATTATGTGAAATTCAGAAATCTAATCAGAAAAACCTTTATTGCCAAGATGGATATGGTGACCATGGTACATTATGTGTACAGTGTGCACACAAGAGAAGCCGAATAGTGTAGGCTAGTAAGGCTACATCAGTGGTTCTCAACCTTTTCAGGCCGTGACCCCCCAAAATAATCACATTTGAACTGGGGACCCCCCCACCCTGACAAGCACTTGTTTGACTTGGTTCCACAGATAAATATTGTGAAAATAGCTTAGATCTGCTATTTTCACAATTTCTGCCTCTTTCTTAAAATATTTGACAAATTGGCCAGTTTTTATAGTATAGTTTGTTGATTATTTTTGATGCAGCAATGGTCATTTATCTTATTTCTTTCTTTTCTGTCTTTCTTTTTTTGGAGGTATTAAAAAGGTCTTAATGTGAATGTGCAAAGTTAATGGGGGATCCCCTGGGGATCCCGACCCACAGGTTGAGAACCACTGGGCTACATAACTAGGCTATGACGTAATTGTGACAGTGGGCGCAACAGCGGGCGCTGTAAACAGTTTGGTTGGATGTTAAGTAGACTACAGTGGCCTACAGTAGCCTACATCCACAGGATGTTTAAAAACAAGTTATGCATAATGGTTTTGTTAAAATAAGTGTTTAATAGCTGTATATTCTGATAGTTATCATTGCATTGAGTGTTTGTTCAGTATAGCCTAACAGGGGTCTCCAGCCAAGTTACATTGCAAGTGATGACATGATACAAAGAAATGAGCAGACACAATTGGAACTGTAACACAAGTTGGACCTGCTCTCCGATACAGCTTTATTTTTTATTTTTCTATTTTAATTTCGTTTGACTCACAGTCCCCTCACTCAAGCCAGGTCAGCTAGCTGGCAACTTCTTTTCATTGTTGGATGGCAGATGTATATTGGCAATTAGCTGTACTGAAAATGTATGGCATATCAAAAGATAAATAAAACATGTAATATGTTACCTTCAAGATTAAAAGGATTTTTATGAACATTCAACATTGGATCAATTGTTCATAACCAATACCAGGGAAAAAAACAGAAACGATCTGACCTTTAACTTTTTATTTGCTTGCAATACCACAGATGGGTTATGTGAGAGAGTGTGTCTGTGTGCATTAATGCATGTGATGGTTGATTGTGGACCAACAAACAAATAAATAAAGGAATGAAGAAAGAAAGAAAGAAAGAAAGAAAGAAAGAAAGAAAGAAAGAAAGAAAGAAAGAAAGAAAGAAGGAAAGAAAGACAGACAGACAGACTCTTTCCTATCTGACAATGACAGGCGGTTAGTCTTCTATTGCAAATAGAGACCAGGAGAGGTCACTGCTGGTTAGTTCACAGCACACTGGTTGACAGGCACACTAACATTACCCTGCACAGTGCACACCCGGCTGTCAACTCCAAGAAAAATGCGAGAAACCTCCCGATTTCATCCTACACTACCTACTATCTCATGGCAGTCATCAAAGTCCATCTACTGCTTGCAGGGTAAGTGTTTATAACAATGTTGATATATTGTATGAGGCGCGGGTTTATTTGCATTGTATTTGCCATTATACTGAAAGTGTTTCCCTAAATCCTCTGGTAGTGTAAAGAATGAGGGCAAAGCAGATTAAAGGGAGCGCGTTACGACCGGACGAGTGACAATAACCTTGCAATCGAGTCTAACCTAAAGCCAGAAAACGTGAACAAGAATCATTTCTTATTGCGTGTGTTAAAGTTTTCATTTTAGTAGTAACAAGTGGCTGCAGATCGATACAGTAGGCTATGATAGTTAAATCTTATGACCTATTAACTCGGCCCATATGGATAAAAGTATGCATTTATCTTTCGGGTCGGCTATGTAGCTAAACGTAGACTATCAAAGTTTCAGCTTTCGCAGGGAATCATATTCACAGGTTGTAGAACTGTTAAGCGCTTGCTGAGACAATTATTTTTGCTTAACTGGTCAAGTGCATGAGATTGATGACGAATCTCTTAAATTTGATCATTATTATGGCTCAGGCTCACATTATGCGATACTTGCTGATTGACATGACGACTCAAGGCAGTTCCGAGTTTCGACCTAGGAGTTGGACTTTTGTATGCACAAATTGATGTCACTATGTCGGCCCAATCCCTCTGTCACTTTCATACCATCTATTAGGCTGTCATTTTGAAAAATATAGCTATTTGTATGCATAGCCCCTCCAAAATGTGCTTTTATTTTTCCATTTTAATTTTAGTCACACAAACATGAGTACGATGCATTATTGGATCTCATTAACTGATTGATCTGTTGTTGATTGATTGATTGATTGATTGATTGATTGATTGATTGATTGATTGATTGATTGATTGATTGATTGATTGTCATTTTGTCATTAGAGGACTGTGTCAGCTATTACTGACTACTGTTTTACATTTATCACCCTTCTAGATGTGTTCATGATTTGGGTGGAAAGCTACGTTTGATGACATTGAATGGAACTGTGGCAGAATAGCTTGCATTACCCTGCTCCTTCTCCAGTACACTCTGGCATTGGCAGAGAAAGTCAAGCATGTTTCACTTGATCAAGAAGGACAAGGAGAAGGAGAAGGATTTGGGCAAGAAGGAGAAAAAAGACAGGAAGGACAAAAAGGAGCGAATGTCCCAGGCGGAGATGAGTAGTCTGGAGGAGATGAGCATCAGGAGAGGCTTCTTCAACCTCCACCGTGGGAGCTCCAAGAGGGACTCTAAGACCAGGCTTGAGATCTCCAGCCCTATCCCGATCAAAGTGGCTACCAACACAGAGCTCAACCTGACAGACTTGACAGACATTGAGCGGTATGACAACTGCAGCACCCGCAGGCAGGATGTGGGAAAAATGCCTGCGGCCAGTCCCAGCGATGATACCATGGTAGATGGCCTGGCTCCTCATCGTAGCTCTGTAAAGGAGCGGGCAGCCAAGTTTGGTGAACTGTCTAAGCCCAATCCTCAGTTGGGCCAGACGCACCTCTCCTTTCCCCAGCAGAGCAAAGAGAACCACCCAACTCCTTCACCTCAGATAGAAACCAGGGTGTTGGAGCCACAGCAGCATAGACATGTCCTGCAGTCCCAGGGCTCCAAGAAAAAATGGGTTCACATCCCAGAGGTGGTGGAGAAAACCTTCCCTGGTGTGGACCTACAGCTGCCTGTGTTAGTGGCTCCGCCACTGCCAGAGCCACGGGAATTGGAGCTGCAACGACGTAGCACTGGGGACTTTGGCTTCTCCCTGCGGAGAACCACCATGTTGGATAGACGGCCTGATGGAGGGGTGTGCCGACGTATGGTGCACTTCGCAGAGCCAGGCGCTGGCACCAAGGACCGGGCCCTGGGCTTGGTGCCTGGAGACAGGCTGGTGGAGATTAACGGGGTCAATGTGGAAAACAAGAGCAGAGATGAGATCGTGGAGGCGATCCGTCAGTCGGGAGAGTCAGTCCGTCTCAAGGTGCAGTCCATTTCGGAGCTGAGTGAGCTGAGTTGCTTCTGGTTGAAAACCAGCGAAGGGCCAAGCAGGGAGGTGTTTGATGTGAGTGTTACATACATTGTGATTATTTGTGAATTGAAATGCATTCACTTCACATGCAGACATCGATCCTATCGGTGGTTCAGTGGTTCCTGTTAGAGATGCACAGAAGCATCTATGCACTATGTATATGGCATAATGTATGTTTTTTGTTTCATTATGTTCCATGTACCTGCACAGAAACAGAATGTTCTCGTCATCATGGCTGACGAATACAAGAATGCTCGCCCCAAAACACGCTTACTTAGCTGGTTAAGTGTTAATTTGTTTGAATTAACAGATTAATCTGTTGGAGTGTTAAACTTCACCCATCTGCTCAACCAAATGTTACCTGAGCAATTGAAGGTTTACATGAGTAACCAAAGTTTTGAACGGCCTCAGAGTGTGTGATGGAGAGTATATGGCCCAAGACACTCTACCCTATGTGTTGCTTGACAATGTTTTTACATTTTCAACTGAAAAGTATGATATGTCGACTCAATACGCTATTGTTGTTGAGCGACACTTGCTTCGTGCAAATATAAATCGGACTTTACAGTGTCCCAGAAAACACCAATTATGATTATCATAGAAAAAGACAGGTCATTTGAAAAAATGAAAACGCAAGTGTGAGAATGACCTAGAAACAGCAGCACTATTTATAGGAGGTTATAATAAAAGCTGGATTCTGGATCTCAGGAGTAGTAAACTTTAGAAAAATGCTATGATTCTTGAGTGTCCTGCTAGATTCTTGTTTACTTGATTCTACTCTATGGTCTAGTCATGAGAAATTGATATTAAAAGTCAATTGAATCTGTGTTATTTGTTACATGATCCTTTGGACTTTTGTAAGGTGCTGTAAAGGATTTTATTGTTCACTATGCCTCATAGTTGGACAATCATAATGCACGTGTCTAGTTATGAATAATTATAGTCATGACTGCAATGTGTTGGCTGAACAAAGAGGCCTGTTCTTATAAGAAATCCTGCCGTTCAGGTTTGTTTTCAGTATCTCTCTCTCTCTCTCTCTCTCTCTCTCTCTCTCTCTCTCTCTCTCTCTCTCTCTCTCTCTCTCTCTCTCTGTCTGTCTGTCTGTCTGTCTGTCTGTCTGTCTGTCTGTCTGTCTGTCTGTCTGTCTGTCTGTCTGTGTGTGTGTGTGTGTGTCTCTCTCTCTCTCTCTCTCTCTCTCTCTCTCTCTCTCTCTCTCTCTCTCCTTTTCTAATTTATTTCATAACTAACTTTCGTAATTTGAGATGGTTTGCAGGTTAGTTGTGCTATCACTCACATTTGCATTAGCGCCATATAGTAATTTGTATTTATTATGTAATTATATATATTTTTTCATTTGGCACATAAATATAGGTATTATTATTATTATTATTATTATTATTATATAGATATTATCATTTGCTCACCTGTCAAAAGTTTGTAGTACAGTATGTATTGGGAAAGGTAATGCCTGTCAAACTTGAGCATTTGTGTATTAGTAGACCTTCATGATTCAAATCTTGTCAATGAATACTCTTGATTGACAACAGCATTTTACGTACATCAACAATGTTTGATATATTTTAAGAATCTTAATGGAGCACTTCAACCATGTTCAATCTTACCTTCACATCATTTGCTCTTACTAATGCTCATAAGATAGCACAATTTTGTCTCATTGGTGGGCTATGGACAGTTCAGAAACCAGCCTACCAAAGACATCACTGATGGGCATTCCAAGCTAATAGAAACTACAGCCTTTCTCTTCTTGGAAAGTTAGCATGCTGAAATAGAAGTCATTCTTATTACATTAATAAATAAATAAAGTTTGAAATGTCCAAACTTGTCTACCGATAATGTCATTGGTTTCATAACTGTCCACAGCCTTCCTTTGAGACACAGAGCAATAGTAGTTAGGACCAATTATATGAAGATAAGATTAGGTTAAAATGGGTGAAGTGGTCCTTTAAGAAATAGGCTATTAATTCAATTTTCCTTTGTAGCACAAACAAGCAGCATTTACATGGATTCTTGAATTCATTCTGCACCAAATTAGATTATATAACTATTCTGGGCCAAGAACCAGCAGCTGAATAAATCAAAGCATTTGTTTATTGGTTGTTTGCTACTGTCCACTCTGCATGAAGCCAGAGCAACTATTCTTCTGTTGCAGCCTTTCTAGTACTGACTGTTCTTAAAGATGTCAGTCTGTGTGGTGGCTTTAGGCAGCACAGGCCTCAGATCAGCAAGATTTCTTCTGAGCCAAGGCCTCTCATTGAAGCCTAGCCTTGTTATAACGTGCAATAATATGCAACTGTGTGTCAGTAGGATCCCCTATCTCCACCCCTCGTCTATTAAAAAACACACTCCGACTAACTACAGCAGCCAAAGTAAGACAACTTAGCTTGTCAAGTGAAGAGCTATTAAGTTTAAATGTATTTAATAGTTAAAATGGTTACTTTTTCCTTAACAGCCATTAAGCCAAAAGTGCAGTTGGGGGTCATCTTGTGTTGTCATAAAGCATGAGTATGGGATAGAGCGTGCAGATTTGAGAGAGAGAGAGAGAGAGAGAGAGAGAGAGAGAGAGAGAGAGAGAGGGGGGGGGGGGTGTTCTATGGTGAGCTTAGGGATAGGAGCCAGAGGTTTGGATGGATTTTGATTACATGCTTGACAAAGGAGGGGGAATCTGCAACATGGATGGCCAGCGTGCTCACTTCACATATTGGTCGTTAACGTTTTGTCTCATGCAGCCTGTTGGACTGATGAAGTTATTGACCTGAAAGGATGGATTCAGAGTTAGAATGTTCTTTCAGCATCTGAAACTGAATTGTGACAATGATATTGTAATGAGGTGCCCTCACTATAATAACATGTTGAATCATATGTTTCATATGCAAGGCCTGAAGTATAGCACTGTAGATATTCATCTCACAGTTCAGCTACCATCTACTTTAGGGTACTATCTTGGCTGTTGGCTGGCAGGAAGCCTGTACTGAGAAATAACTTAAATATGTGTTGTTATCAGCAGACTGATTTAGGTGAAAATTCATAGTTGTCAGTTTGAACTGTGACAATGATATTGTATTGATGTGCCCTCACTATAATAAGATGTTGAATCATATTTTCCATATGCATGGCCTGAAGTATAGCACTGTAGTTTATCTCACAGTTCAGTTACCATCAACTTTAGGGTACTTTCTTGGCTGTTGGTTGGCAGTGAAGCCTGTACTGAGAAATAACTTAAATATGTTATGTTATCATCGACAGGGGCTAGGAGATGACTGGCAATGGTAGCAGTGGCTCACAAGGACAGCTAATGTTGTCATTTCATGTAATAGCTCTGTTAGTTATAGCTCATTCCATTGCATTTGCTATCTGTCTAAGGGCCACACAAGGTTGTGTCACTGGAAATTAGCAAATGGTTTAATCTCAAGCTGCCCATTTAAATTACATCATTCCCATCTCCAGTATGGTGTAATGGTGATGCTAGTAGTACAGAGCATTAACACAGACCTGGATTAGAAATGGGCGGTTCCTCTAAGGATAAAAATAAAGCTGTTTGGTAAACGTTAGAAGCCTGTCTTAAGAGGCCATTTCTGTGTTTTTCTATTCAATCCTATTGAGCAACCTGTTATCGGCTTTGCCTCTGGGGTAGATTTTGATATTGATATTATAAGGAAGCAACACATTTTTTACTGTTAAAAATATGAGACGTGTTGTTTTGGAATTGTCTAATTACATTATGTTGTGCTACTTACAGGACAGATACGTAAAGAGTGTTATTTTATTAGCACTGAACTCTCCCTACTGTAAAAGTCAGTTCTTGGTTTTCTCTTTCTGTGTGCTTCTCTTTTGAAGAAAGGTATCTATTATTCAGATGAGTGAATTGCCACCTGTGTCTATACTGTCGATGTGACTTGTGGTGTTTGAAAGCTACCCACTGTGTAGAGGAAATTATGATAAAGCTCATCACTACAGCATGGAAACCTCAATTATTGTATGTGTACCACGTGTGCACGTGTGTGTGCGCTCGGGTGCGTGTGTGCATGCATGAGCATGTGTATGCATGAGTGTGTGTGTGTGTGTGTGTGTGTGTGTGTGTGTGTGTGTGTGTGTGTGTGTGTGTGTGTGTGTGTGTGTGTGTGTGTGTGTGTGTGTGTGTGTGTGTGTGTGTGTGTGTGTGGTGTGTCTAGGTATATATGGAGATGTGTGACCTTGTATGTTATGGAGTTGATTACCTATTAGATGCATTGTTCACCTGTTTGTTGAAGGAACGGTGCAGTAGTGTGCTAATCCATGTTTCCCTTTATGCTGACCCTGGAATGGAGTTGAGTTTTAAGAGCATTTTAAGAGTGTCGTACAATGGTGTATATGCAGTGAAATAGTAGATCTACTGTATACTGTAAGCTTACAACGGGTTGCAAAGTATATATCAGAGTTTTTATTTAATCGCAGACGCAGTACATCTAAACCATAGGTGAGACACCACACACCAGTGTCTGTATTTTAACCCACTTGTCCTTCAGCGCATTGCAATGACCTGCTTTCTGTAAGAAGTTCTGTGAGTCTCAGGGCTTTTCACTTGTGCTTTGTAAATTCTGGGTCATCTTCACTTTCCTGGATTTCATAATTCTAACTAGAGTACTGTGGTCGCATAATGTATTGGTTGTGGCTCCCAAACTGACTGTTTCCAAATTCTACAAGCTCCAAACCCAGGAGTTGGAGGTCACTCACTAACTATCTAACCGCCCTCCCAGGGCTTTATCCAGTCCTTACACACTAACCCCATGCCTAACCGTAACCATGTCTACCCTATTGCCTACACACTACTATCATTTTAATATTGTTACACCCGCACCTAGGTCAGCTTGGCTCTGGATGTTTGTGCAATGCATCGTGGGTATGCTACTTAATTGTAATTTATTTCAAATCTTTATGTCTAGATAAGACATTTTCCTCAATCTATATATTTTATTTTATTTATTTTATAGAAAAAATGGGGGTTGGTGTTTTCATTGAACATTTTTCACTTTAAGGGTCCTTATCTAAATTGAATTAATGAAAGTAGAGCTCATATCTATGACAAAGAAACAGTTCAGGTCAGACTCTACAGTAAGTGGGTCAGAATCATTGTGTTTAGGGTATATACAAGCCTTAATCTTTGGTCAGTGCATACAAACAACCCTCAAGCTGTGTCCTACTCGCACACTCTGGGGATTAACCAAGTGTGCTAGATAGGCCAGACACACCCTATGTTTAGACTGCCCATGTAGACTTGTAGAATGGTAAACCTCTGAACATGAGGATGTAAAATGGCATGTTCTACACAGCTTTATTTGTTATTTGAAGGTGAAACAGTGGGATCATGAAAATAGTATTGGCCTCAAATACAGATCAGTGTGATAATATAGCACCATTTATTTATTTGTTTTGAGTTTTTACGTTGTGGCTTTGCAGTAGTCTAGCCGTCTTTAAGAGGGTCGGCCTGTGTGTCTGTCTGTCTGTGACGCGAAGCTCAGCCAATCAATTTGAAAAAAAGTCAATGGGTTGGGTTGGCCAATCAGGGAAGCCGGTGCCCACACCCCGAGTTTGAGGCTGTTCGGTCAGGACAGACAGTCATACAGAGATTCTGTGAATTAATAATACACAATGGAAGTCAAAACCGTGCCCATATTTGGAGTCACACATGTCATAGATGACTGACCTCATGACTGATGTCACAGGCTGTTTTTTTTTTGTTTGTTAGTTTTCTTTTACCACAGATCTCACTGGTCCTGAATATTTGCCATAAACATGCACCTGGATGATGCTATCATTATGTAGCCTATCTCTGACAGGGTCATGTATTAAATCAACCTTCCACTTAAAGAGTTAAAATAATAGATAGCTAAGATCAAAACAAAAAGTTAAAATAAAAGAGTATAGTTTTACTCCTGAGGCTACCCGCCTTAACAACTTAACTGAATCAGTTGAATAGCTACCTCCAGGCGCGGCTCCCTCTGTAACATGTGTTTTGTCAAACTGGTTCTGCCACAACACATTTTAGTGAATTACTTCACAAGCCTCACCGCAAAGACAACAGTCACACCTGTTGTGTAGTAATTTGTATGTAATTTGTATTTGTATCAACTCTATATCTTTTTTTATTGGGTCAATTATATGGGTTCATTCCATTATTATTTTTGCCTGATAAGACAAAAACAATAGATTGACAGTGTTTTATTCAGCCATTCAACCCAGGTATGATAAGAAACCACAGATTTCATGCTCTGAAGTATCCTAGCCTGGTCGTGAAGTATGGTTGTAATTAGTTCTGACTGGGTGTGACAAGGTGTCTCAAGCCATACCTATGTCATTAGTCACGTTTGCACACGATACTGTTTACTTTGAAATGCTAGAAATGCAGATTCATGTGCACCAGAAATGGGGAAGATAATTCTTGCCATATCAGGACTAACCTAAAAAACACTAGTACTAAGGGCTTTGTTTTTAAATGTTTTTCACTGATTAATACAAAATAACATAAATAGGTCAGCATAATGTGAAACCAATACTTTTTGGAGGCTGAAAATCACAGGTTTATGGCCCCATCTTGTGGTGCACTGATCACAGTGAAAGTTGTAGCACTGATTTTCACTGACTGATAGACGGGTTTCCGAGCGACGTCATCACAGAGCAGAATGCGCAATCTGCGCATGCCTGGGGGTGGAAGGCGCGTTCGAAAATACAGCCCTGAGCGGCAGTGAGCGCACTGGCCAATACAAACTAATAGGCGAGTGTGCTCCGGTGCGTAATTTCCAAACGCACCCATAGGCTTCCCCCCGCAGCTGCGCGGTCATATTCCTCTCAATGTTTACTAACAGGAAACCTGTCTATAAGGCAAAAATAATAGATGGAGGTCACCATGAAACTACAATGCTCAAACTTTAAAACGGTTTCCTCTTTGAAAGTGTTATATTTATTTAGCCATTCATCCCAAGTATGATAAAAAAAAACAACAACACAGATTTCATGCTCTCTGTGAATTATGGTTGTTGCAATTAGTAGTCACTGGGTGTGACAACACTTAAGTTGACTCTGGGCATAACTATGCCATTTCTCACATTTTCCCGTAGCCTATGTTGCTTTGAATGCCAGAAATGCTGATTCATGTTTAGTAAATGCACCAGAAAAGAAAAACAAATATTTTCCATATTAGGACTAGAACCTGACAACCACTACTAAGGTTTTTTTTTTAAATGATTATTACGGGTTAATACTATGTAGTACAGGTATATAGGCCAGCAGAATGTAAATCTAATGCATCTATTTGGGCTGAAACTCAGGTTTATGGCTCCCTCTTGTGGTGTACTGGTCACAGTGAAAGTGATATATTTTCCCTGTCTGTTACATACAGCCAATGGTTGCAGAAGAGAGAACGCTGGAGCAACACGGACAGTTTAGGCCTTTTATTTATTTCGGTGCAAGTAAAACAGATAGACTGACGATTCGGTCTTTTGACCTTCCTCAGAGTCATGTGACAAACTGTCTGTGTTGCTCCAGCGTTCTCTCTTCTGCATCTATTGTCCCTACCCTTGTGACGCACCGGACTGGCCGTTTAAGGCTGAGTACAACGGTAGAATCCCTTTGTTCATACAGCCAATGGTGTGTGTACAGAGGTGACACTCTAACGAGGTTATCCCTGTCATTCAAGTAAAGTTGTCTGATTATTTTAAGTATAGCCTATAGGCTATTTATGTATGGGTGAGTCTATGTAAAGGACCTTTATATAAAACTAAAAGGAAAATAATTCATTCATTGAAACAAAAATAAAAACATCAAATTAACAATGCAACTAAATAATAATAAATGCAATTACATTAATGAAACTGGTTTTCCATCGCATATGTTGCATATAGTATTTCAACTAGCACTGAGCTGAGCGGCTATGTGCACATGCGTGCGGGTGCAATCATAAAATCACACAATCATTATGCATTGTTAGATTTAAAGCATTTACTTGTGTATGTATGTGAGTCAATAGTGTCAATAGTGTGGCCCGTACAAAGAGATAGGGTGGACAGTAAGAAAGTGGATGCAATCAGTTTACGTTTTTAAGTAGATGATGACTTGTATTGTCATGGCTTATATTGCTGCAATACTCCCACATTCTTTGTGCCACTCGGTGATGCACTTTGGATAGTACCACCTGTTGTTGTCGGAGCCCACCTTTTAGTTTCCCTCTCAGTGGTAGATGTGTTGGGCACCCAGCAGGGGGCGGCAGTGGCAGGAAGAGGTTAGAGAGGTAATTGGTGCGGCACCACCGATCTATTAATAGCCCCCCATGTATCCCAGCAGCTGTCCCTCTTCTGTCTCTCCGGCCTGCATCCGGAATACTGTGTCTGCCAGGGTCCTATCAGATTACCCCCCCCCCCAACCCCCACCCCGCCCGCCCCTCAGACCTCACCGTACACTGCTGACTGTGACGTTCAACCCGTGTGGTTTCCCTGCCTACTCAACTCGGACTGAGGTCCGTAAAGCTTTTCCCAGACCCCCCTGTCTCATCCCGACTTGCAGTGGCAAGAGAAGGAACACTGGAAAGCTGACCAGGTCGGGAGACGAGGTAACAAGCTATAGGCTCCTGGACTCTGTGTGGCTCACAGTGTGTTTTCCCCTACCAGGCGTACATTCCATTAGGGCACTGCCTCAGAATGGCCTGCTTTGCTGCTGAAACTATTTATAGGAGTGGACGCTGATGAAAGCTAGGCCAGGGATGGTGAAACATGTTGCTGCTCCACTTGACTTCAGCTCTGTCTCATCAATGAGGACAAAGGTCCATTTTGGACTTTGTTAGACTGGACCTAAAACAAATCTAGAGATAGTATAGTGTGTTTTACTAAATCGATCTAGCAACATGCAGCTTGACTATATACTACTGTGTGTGATTCAGCAAATGAGCTGCTTGCTTATGTTGTTATTTGACTAGTCATACTACTGACTGGGTGCTGATTGTTGCCAGTTTCAATAACCTTCCTTATTGCTTTTGTGCGATTACCATTTATTTATTTATAGTTGAAAAACAGGTGCATGTGGTACTACTAGTAAAAGAAAATAGTTGATCTAGCCATTCTGTGTTGTCAACATACAATAAATGATCTACTTAATAGTCTGTTGCCTAGTATTCCAACTGAAACTTGTAAGAGGTCTTGTTTGGGGGGCTCTATTTGCCCATACTTTCAGTATGACATGTTTATTAACTTGAGGGTCTACACTATGAGCCATTTAAGCCCTTTGAACCAAGCGCTCAATATTCAGGGTTAGGCCTGTTCTGTTTGCCAAATTATGTTTTTGATGTGTACTTTCATTCCTGTGTTTGTAAAGTCTGTTTGTCACTTACCAATTCACTAATGTCGTAACTTACTTTCTGCTATTTCTTAACCCATTCAATCCGGGAACGCATCTGTGTCATTTTTTGATTGCTTTGGCTATTCAAAAATAACAGATATACAAGCACAAAATACTAGCACGGCACCAAGTGCCAAGTGCCATGCTATGAACTTGTAGATCTGCTAAAAAAAATATATTGTGAACATTTGTGCAAATCTTTGAATATTTAACTCTGTTACAAATTCTGGGGGTCCCTGGAACAAAATATTTTGAGATGGGGGTCCACGGCCGAACACATATAATTTTTGAGAACCACTGATATTATAGCAACAAAGGCTTTTTTTTTAAAATTCATAAGACATTTGTAGAATCCCCAGAAGCAAAGATCTGAGTTAAAAATGTTTGCTTTAAAAAAATATATATTCAAAGATTTGCACAAATGTCCCACGATTTCCCCCAAAAAATAGCAGATCTACAAGCTCATAGTGTGGCACTCTGTGTCGCGCTATGAGCTTGTATATCTGCTACTTTTGAATAGCCCAAAGAAATCTAAAAATGACAAAGATTCTTTCCCGGTTTGAATGGGTTAAAGAAAGGATCCAAATTATCAATATTGCGGCTGTTATCATTTTTAATCTAGTATACGTCATAAAGTGAAGGACTATCCCTAGATCCTTTTTAAAACCATTATGCAGTGATTAGGTCCTGGCTTTTTGGGGTCTATTTTCCACTCTCCTTTCTCCAGCTATCCATTTCATTATCATATATTCTGTCCTCAGTGCTACATGCTCCTACTGCCCTGTTGATATTTGACATCCAGTGGCAAGAAAGTGTATTCATTCATTGACCATCCTAAAACTCCCTCTGTCTGTATTATCCATTTTCTCCTCTGCCTGCTGTCACTGTCTCTATCCATCCCTCTCCCAGCTCTCCCCATGTCTTCTGGGTCACCACCATGGCTTATCGAAATCGCTTTTCATTTTGGGAACAAAAGGGAAGTCTTGTTTTACTTTTCTGCTCTTAAGGCTTCTCATTTCACTTATATGCATGTGGTTCTTCATTTCATGCTTTGAAGTCTTAAGTAGTAGTAGTAAACATTATTTGATGTGTACTGTGTAGACAGAGACACGCCTTGGTCTAAATCTGTGGTTTAATCAATACTTTTTTGCTGTTCCCTCATGTAGGTTAACAAGCCAAATGTAAGTGCCACTTCACCTGCATGAGTTTGGACAGCGTTCACTCTGTATGTAGTATCATTAGACAGAGTTGCTAGCTAAAGCAAAATTTGTTCAATTTTAGGGGGTCTTTCTTAACTATGGTGACATGCAGTGATACATTTAGGATCTGCTCTGTTACAGTATGTAAACTTCTAGGGTTAGCGTTTCTTAGCCCAGATCTCATTGTTCTATATCTACACAGTAAAATCCGATTCCTCAGTTTTATCCTTTTGTAACTCAGTTTGTGCAAATGAAACCAAATGGGCCCTAAGGGTCTATTTGGTTCAATTCATACACTCTCTGAGTTATATACCAAGGATTTTAATGTGTAATTAAACCAAAACAGTCATCCAAGGGTCACTGTGTGTGTGTGTGTGTGTGTGAGTGTGTGTGTGTGTGTGCCAGGGACCTACGTAACCATCACCAGTGTCTCTGTCCTCCTCTGTTCATGCACAGTCTGATGGTGATGATAATCAGCCTCAACCAGTTGCTAGCCCTGTTCTAGACACAGGAAGTGGCCCACAGCCCACAACCGCAGTCCCCACTGAGGAATCCAATATTGTCAGTGCTATGGGTGATCCCGACACCCTGCAGGGTGCCAGTGGTCAACGGGTGGTGACGGTTGTGAGAAGGTTTGTGAGGCGGGTGGTTCCTGGAGGACCGGCGGAGCAGAGCCAGCCCACTGTCTCTGAGCCCCCCGGGGGGGCAGCCTCTGCTGCTGCTACCGCTGTGCCCAAAACCACCAAGCCTGCTTCCTCGTCTTTGGGACGCCGGGAAGAGAAGGATGACATTTCCGTGGGCCTGGCCAGCCTAATGGGCAGAGGTAAAACCAAGGAGCACCGGCCTCGTACCCGCACCCAGGACCGCAAGGATGAGGAAACCGAAAAGGATGAGGAGAAAGAAAAGGCAAAGGAGCCAGAAGAGAAGGCTGCAGAGCCAGAAGAGAAGGCTGCAGAGGAAAAAACACTGCAGGCTACGCCCGCTTTTGTGTCCGTCATTGCACCACCCCAACAAGTGCCGCCAAAGCCCAACCCTGTCCTACCCGCTCCCAAGCCTGACCCATTGGCCCCTCCTCCTGGCTTTATCCCCGCCCCCAAACAGAATCCGTTGACCCCTCCTGCTGGTTTCATTCCTGCCCCCAAACAGAATCCGTTGACCCCTCCTGCTGGTTTCATTCCTGCCCCCAAACAGAATCCGTTGACCCCTCCTGCTGGTTTCATTCCTGCCCCCAAACAGAATCCGTTGACCCCTCCTGCAGGTTTCATTCCTGCCCCCAAACCCTCCCCAAAACCCTCCCCAAAACAGAACGTGCTGCCACGGCTGCCAGGTTTCATCCCTGTCCAGAGGACGGATGCTCTGGCGCCGCCTCCAGGGTTCATTCCAATTACGCGTACTACCACTGTTGTGAAGAAACCAGAGGTACAGAGTGTGACTGGTCTGGAGTGCCTTTTTTTAAATACTGAACTGTGTTAATGGAGCATGCTGTGAGATATTAACATGGATGGAATGTGATATCATAAGGTGCTGCTGGATCTAAAAGTCACTTGTGAACTTTGCCGATTCGCACGTGTTTATGGATCAATAAGGCATTCCCTTCTTCTCAAATTCATTTCTGTGTGGATGTTGATCAGTATGTTGGTTGAATTCACCCCTTCTTACTTTTTAACTTTTCCATTGTCATTTCATTTATGGTTTCTGTTGAAAAGAGCTTTGACAGAAAGAAGCCAGCCTGACTAAGTGATGGGTAACAGGGTGTGTTTCCCTTCCCATGGACAGGCCTCATCAGGCATGTCCTCTAGGAGTCTGGTTGGTTTGAGTTTGGCTAAGAGCACCGACCATGACCCATTACTTTTGTAGTTTGTCACCCTGTAGACCTGTAGAACTTCCACCAAAGTTTTTATTCCTCCCGCCAAATTTGTAGACTGGTGAGAAAACATTACTAATAGACCATTATTCACACAGTGGCCTTTTTCTTTTACAGTGTGTCATACTCAGGGGTAGGAAACACCACCCATTTTAAAATCTGATATGGAACCAAAACTTCACTATCACTCTAACATCATATTTCAGTAACTCATCTGTGTGTGTGTGTGTGTGTGTGTGTGTGTGTGTGTGTGTGTGTGTGTGTGTGTGTGTGTGTGTGTGTGTGTGTGTGTGTGTGTGTGTGTGTGTGTGTGTGTGTGTGTGTGTGTGTGTGTGTATGCAAATCATGCACATTTGCCTTTGTGTTTAACGTATGTAATGTAAAGGTAAAGGATACCGTGGCCTCTACTGGTAACCTTATTCCTGAGGTTACAGAGTCTAAGACTCATCCTACACACAATGAAAAGGTTTGTGTTCCAGGCTGCAGCCAAAAATACAGATACGAGTGTGTTCTCTAGGGTGCTTCCTCTAAAACCTTTATTATACAAACAGTTAAAATAAGAATACAAAGGACATTTGGTTTTCAGAGGTCTTGAGTAGACACTGAGAGCAGTTACTTCAGAACTATTGTTCTGTGGACCCTTTTCATGAATATCTTTTTGATGACACTCTTTCAGTTGTTGGTTTTATATGTATACTGTTGGTTAACAGGTGATTGCTTCCGAGGAAGATCACAAACGCGTGAAGAGGATCTTTTCCAATGGCAATGAAGTAACGTCACTCTCCCTCAGCTTGTTTGGTTTTATATGGCCTGATGCTTAACCTGTGTTTACCCTGCCATGTCAACCTCTTGTTACCCAGCATGAAGAACAATAATCCAAATGAGTTTTGATTGCTGTCAGTAGGGTTGCAATTACAGGAGTGCTCTCTGATGTTGGATGTGTCGTCTAAATTGAGCGCTGACATTGCGTTAAGCTTTTCAGTGCTGAGCCCATAAGTCTGAGTTAGTGTCTGAGTTATTGGCACAAACTCAAGTAAAAACTGAAGTCAATGCCCCTGCGTAAGTAGGGAGTAGAAACCTTTTTCTAAAAAAACAAACACGCTTTGTTGGCCAGATCAGTGAGTTGGACTCAGGTAAAGAGTTTGTGCACCCGAGTGCTTTGTGATATACTATATCTATTTTTGAGTGGATTGCTTACCAATGTTATGGCAATGGAATTTGTTGTGGGGAAAACAAAAAGATGCATTGGCATGAAGTATTGTGAACCTCAATCTTGTGTAGACTATTTTGACAGCATAACAAACTATATCTCCCTGAATGTCTTTCTGTTTCTCCTCTGTCTCATTCTTTCACGGACACGACTGTCCATGGAAGAAGGTCTAAAAGAGTGGGTGGGTCTAAATGGGTGTATTTTGTCCTCTGTGGTTATTTGACTATTTTCTACTCTCCTGCTGTCTTATATCCTACTCTTTGTTTCTCCCTCTGCTTTTCTGCGGGCCACTGGACCTTGGCTTACTACTGTCTCCGTTGCTGTTTGCATGGCTAGCGTTCAACTTCCAAGCGCTCCATCTCCTCAGAGGTACTTGTTGCTCTGCCATGCTTGTCCCCCGTTAGGCCACGCCTCCTCTGTCCCTCCCCCAGGGCAGGGCGTGGCTGCTGGAGTCAGCGCTCTCCTCTACTGACCCCACTGTTTCTAATCATTGTTGAGCGTGCTTCCCTTCACCTGTCACTGCATTCTCCCCTGGGGTGATGCACGAGACCTCAAATATCCAGTGTTATTGACATAGCTCTATTGTTAACTCCATACTGTAGCTCTATTATTAACTTCAAGTCCTGCATAATGAGCTGGCTGTAGTAGCTGGACCTAATTAAAATCGTCAACTTAGGTGTGGAGTTTGCATGTTCTCCCCGTGTCCCCTAGGGTACGTACCCTCACATAAACAAGCAGTAATCATGGTCTCTATACTGCCTCGCCCTGGTCAGCCTGATGGAGGGGAAAGGAACTGGTTGGAATAACGTGTTCCTTCTACGCACTACGTCCAACCGGGGAAACTCCCCCCTGTCGGGTGATAAGAAGGCTTGTTAGCTCTCATGCATTGAAGGAGGCATGAGCTCGGCTCTGGGCTCTCCCTAGGCTGGCAGAGGGAGTGTAGCGCCCAGGATTACTTAGACAATTGGCACTGGGTGAAAAAAGGGGGTTGCAAAATTGTGGGATAATATTTTTTAGAAAAAAAATAACCGTTAACTTGTAGCAGGTTCCATTTACAGTACAAAAGAACCACAATCCTTTATTCTTTTGACAGATATGGACAAATACATGTTCTTGTGTATGCATTTTCCATAGTAAAAACATAAATCAATCAAGCGTCAAAGCTAGCCGGTGCAGCTGGCTTTTAGTCCCATACACTAGACACAGGCGGGTTGTTGCCTTGTTCAGTTTACCACAGAAGCATTTTGCAGAACAGAGGTAGATTTCACTGTAATGTTTATCTCTGCATGTTTAGTTTCTTTTACCTTCATTGCAACTCATGAGCATTTGGATATCACGGTTGTTTGCATGTGTTTCAGTGTTGAAACAATTGATTAAAAGTGACCTCTCTGTTAGCTCCTCAAATGACCCGTCCTGTGTCATTTCCTCCTCCAGTCTAGGTTGGCAGAGGACCCTGTGGCCATCTTACAAGCAGCGCATGCTGCAGCCACCCAGTCTAAGGTCTGGCTATGGCTATTCTTGTAGTTCTGGCTGCACCCTGCCTGCGCTCATATCTTAGAATGTGGTGTGTTAGTGCAGTGGTTCTCAAAGTGGGGTCTGGGGACTCTCAGGGGTCGTTTAATGGGTTCCAGGGGAACAACCATTTTAACCCTTATTTTATTGTTAGTTCATACAAAAATAGCAGGCCTACATGATGCGTTGTGAGTGCGTAGAACTGCTATTTTTGACACATTTTGAAAAATCGTGAAACATTGGGGTCCCTGGCACAAAATATTTTCAGATGGGGTCAGTGGCCAAATACATATCAATTTGGGGGTCCTTGAGATAAAAATGTTTGAGAACCATTGTGTTAGTGAGTCAATGTTAAGTTTTATTTCTAGGATGCTGAGAGTCAGAGGTTGGATGAAGTGAAGCTGAATGAAACACTTCTGAAAACCTTTTTTTTAAATGCTTTTTTGCTCACAGTGACATGCCAAAAAACAGGTTGAAAGTGCCTACATAGCATTCTGTAGATGTACTGTATATGCCGAAATCTTTATTGGTTTTCAATGTGCATATGTGATTGCCATTGTTTACTGTGGTATACATATATGCTAACTGCATATTTTGTGTGTCTGAAGTCTGTTTTCATATTTTCCTCCAGGCATGTGATGTGGTATTGCCGTAGTGTGTGGTTTTGTGGATTATAATTATTTTTTTGATGAGAAAGAGCTGTGGTAGCTGTGTGGTCACACATTGATCACTACCATGGACCACAGGTCATGCTCAATTAGCTAGCTCTGAGCTGTTCTCCAATAGGAAACAATTGAATTAACTCCTCTATTAATCTTTTGCCATAATATGTTTTTTTTCCTTTTTTCATTTAATTGTTTTTTTTTTTTAATTTCAGGTCACTGCGCTATAATGAAAAATGAAAACAAATAAAAATAAAAATAAATGAACTATGGATAAAGATATGTAGTCAGTGCATCCCTGGTACTGAATTATACGGAATATGACCACTATCGCAGAAGCTTTGATTGATTGATCGATGATTGATTAATTGAAATTCTTCTTGAAATAGGTATAATCTCTGGATAATCTCAGATCCTGCTGATGAATTTCACTGCATATGCAATCTAGCATGGTCCTACATTGTAAAATCCTCAGCATTAATTCAACTCTGAAAGTTGCAGATGGACACATTAACACTGAGGATATTACAATATTGTCCTAAATTTGATTAATTTACAGTGCATTGACCCTCTTGCATCACATTATGTGTCCTTGTTTGCACGTTAGATCTCGGTGTTGTGCCTCTTGTTTTTGTACCTTTTGTTTTTTTCTGTTGCTTCATGAAAGATTCTTTCTCACCCAGGGCAAGACTGAGGAGCAGATATCTACAGAGAAGGCCTGGTACAACACTGAGAAAGTATGGCTTGTCCACAAGGATGGATTTTCTTTGGGTTGGTATGATTTCAGTTGCTTTTCAACTTGTTTCAGGTTATATCTGTTGGAAATATAATCTAAAATAAGGACTCAACCTGGTATAAATGTAAAAGAAAAAGTGAGCTGTATACAAAAGGGGAAAAATCTAACAAACGAAAGGGTTAAGTGCAGTATTATACGAAAGGTGGAGTGGGGGAAACTGCTGGTATCACTCTAGAACAGATACAATACCTGGGTTCACAATCTGCAATAAACCTCTTAAAGTCTATTCATTCATGAGACTAATACATATTTGGGTCACAAGTTTAATGTGGCAGGTGAGTGGAAAGATCAGGTCGATTAAATCATTTCTGAGTATTCCAGTAGACTTGATTTAATAAATGGATCGCCCCTGCCACTTATCATGAAACTGAAAGCAGTCAGAGTAGTAGCATTGGCCAAGTTACAACATCTATTCTCCAATTTACTTTTACCACAAAAGTTACTACGTGACTTGAATGATAAAACTGTACACTTAGTGAGACAGTGGACAGACCTGATGCACATGCAACATTTGACATCATATTTCACAGTAAACGTGAGGGTGATCTGGGTGTTCCCAATTTTGATATATTTCTACGAGGCTCGCCCAAATGTTAAATATGTTGAACAGTGTGTAAGAGAGCTTGCTCAATCTTCTCTCTTATTGGACCTGAAAAAGACGCACAGTCCCTCTGGCAAGTGGTTCGGATCCTAGCTTCCAGGGCTTCAAGAGGAAACCCTGTGGAAAGCTGGACAGTTGCACTACTGGCTTCGGTGTGGTTGGACTGGGCAGACTTAAATTGTCTGTGCTGAAGTTACCCTGTATTGGGTAGGGTCTAACTCTGAGGATGTTATATTGGACCACAGTATCTCTGTCAGAGCAACTGTGAATGTGTGTTGAACGGAACACCAACTTCCACTGACTAATACCTGATACAGAGGCCTCCAAGTAGGCATGACAGAATAGTGGATTTCATATCAAAGGATATCTCTTCTATTTTCAGGTCCTCCACTATGCTGTATAAGAATTCTACTTTGAAGCCAAGAATGTTTAGTCTGTGTAATGAGGCTTCAGTGTTCTGTAACATTACAGCTAGATGTTGTTGTCAATGAAAATCATAGGGAGGTATTCATTCTCGAGGTTGGCTGTACTTTTGATTACAGCTTAGAGGAAGCCTTTCTAACCAAATGCTAAAATATCAGCTGGAGCAGACCATATCACATCTAGGCTACAGGTGTAAACTTCTAGTTTTTACATTTGGGAGTCTGGGGTACGTGTACAAGTTGGTTGTGAGGGGCTTGCAAATGGCCGGCCTCTCCAAAAGGAGGGCCAAGCAGTTAGTGAGGTACTGCTTACTAGCTATTATAGGAAGCCTCTCAGTTTGGAGGAGGCGTTGTTTCCTTTACCCATGAATGATGTCTGCTGTGTCTGACAAGTATGTCAACATATGTAACAATGGTCTTATTGTCTGACTGCACTGCCAGTGTTTATGTCCTTTGTACAAGGTGCTCTTGTACTTCTATTTATGTGGACATAAATAAATATTTTGTGCGTGTGTGTATGTGTATGTGTGTGTGTGTGTGTGTGTGTGTGTGTGTGTGTGTGTGTGTGTGTGTGTGTGTGTGTGTGTGTGTGTGTGTGTGTGTGTGTGTGTGTGTGTGTGTGTGTGTGTGTGTGTGTGTGTCTCTTTCTGGGGCATAAACTCAGTTTAAACAGAATTTATTTGAAGAGAGAGCAGACTAATCCGTTGAATTAAACTAACCTAGTTTTCCAAATTGAACACTTGCTTCACCTTTCAGGAGCTTCCTCATTGTTCAGGATGATATAGTCACAACAGAGCTATCAAACATCAGTGCATATCATTTTAAAGTGTATTTTGTTCCCCATTGCCTGAAATAATAATGTACTAAATTACGCAGCCACTCTACTGAAGACCCAGCCAGGCAGTCTGCCAGAGGGGAAAGTCAAAATCCGCCTGGAGAGCGATGGATCCCTGCTGGAAGTGGACGAAGAAGATGTGGAAAAGGTATTTCATTGCGCACTACAGTATAAAGTTATGTAGGGTATGTAGGGTTTAATGCATTAGTTCATTTTATGATGATATTTTTCTAATGCATGTATGGCGTTCCTTTCACTTTGATCTGCAGGCAAATCCTCCGAGGTTTGACCGTGTGGAGGATCTTGCCTCGCTACAGTACCTGAACGAGTCGAGTGTAATCCACACCCTACGCCAGCGGTACGGGGGTAACCTGGCACACACCCACGCCGGTTGCAACATGGTGGTCATTAACCCCATCAGCGCCCCCTCTATGTACTCTGAAAAGGTAGGACGCAGCCTGTTCATGCGCTGGGACTGATCCGTTATCATACAGGGAAGGATCTTTAAACTGGCCACAGATGGCGTTCAGTATTCCAGCAAGCACCCGCCTGTGTGTCTTTCTATTACATCATCGCCTCCTGTTTCTTCTTCTCCTCCTCTCTGTGTGTGTGTTCTCCTGCCCCAGGTGATGCACATGTTTAAGGGCTGCAGGAGAGAGGACACAGCTCCTCATATTTACAGCATGGCCCAGTCTGCCTACAGGAGCCTGCTGACCACTCGTCAGGACCAGTCCATTGTGCTGATGGGCAAGAGTGGCAGTGGCAAGACCACCAACTGCCAACACCTGGTCCAATATCTGGTCACCATTGCAGGCAGCACAAGTAAAACCTTCTCTAGTAAGTTGGACCCAAACAATGCAGGTGATCACGGGGGACTTGCAGCGGACGAGTCCCGTCCAACGTTATATTTCTATTTCTATATTTGATTGTTAATATCTTGTGTCAGTTATGCTTGTATCATCTGTCAGAGAGAGAGAGAGAGAGGGGAAAGGAGGGAAGGACTGGGTGATTTATTGTTATTGCGTCTTATTAAAAAGCCATATCTCTTAGTAAAACGTATAACCTAGTCATTCATTTTGAAGAATATAACATGGAGTGAAGGAGTTTCAATTAGTCCAGATTTGAGCAGATTTATTTTAGACTGTGGCCATAAAATTTAAGTGAGTCCACTTTCGATGAGATCTATAGGATCTATAGTATACACTGTGGTTATAAGGTATGTAAGAATCTATCACAGTGTGCTCCAATTGGTTTCTGAAACGGGCCTCCAAATGGCAAAGGTTTTTTGTTTGTTTGTTTGTTTTAGCGGCAACCAATTTAGAAAATTCCATGTTTGTGGTCCCGTGCTAAGTTGTAATGAGATCTGCACCTTTGCAGGTGATACTGTCATAATGTTACCCGATGTTTGTGTGGTACCAAAGAATGCATTACAGATACCATTTGTCTGTGTGTGGTCCTTTTTTTTCTTTAAAAACAACAACCTATATGTTTATATGTCTATTAGCGGAGAAATGGCAGGCAGTCTACACAGTTTTGGAAGCATTTGGAAACGCCTCTACCTCCATGAATGGGAACGCTAGTCGCTTCTCCCATGTTGTTTCCCTCGACTTTGACCAGGCTGGTCAGGTGACCTCAGCCTCCATCCAGGTAATGATGTCATCAAAGCAGTCCCAACTGCTCGATGTCTACCTCTTTCTCATCTGTGAATTCAGATGAGACATTTGAATATGATGGAGCTGTTTTCACAGACCCTGTTATGCTGCAAAATTGTGGTTTGAAATGGTATTTAGGTTACTGTGGTAATATCTTATCCTCATGTCTTTCAGACCATGCTGCTGGAGAAGACGAGGGTGGCAAGAAGACCAGAGGGAGAAGCTTCCTTTAACGTCTTCTACTATCTGATGGCTGGAGTAGACAGCTCTCTTAGGTTAGGATGAATACTCTAACATCATACCTAAAACTCTGTTCATAGTGGGAGCCTGTGTATAGCCATAATGATGTAATATATAATAACATGTAATCATCTACTAAAACCAGTTATCAGCAGAAGCATCATAATATCAACAAATAATATGTAGGGGGAAAATGGTATCATTCAACGGGTCAGTTGAATTATTCATTTTGCACAAATATTCATTTGCCAACCAAGTACTGAATAAGATCTCAAGATTTCTTGCTGACTGGACATATGGATGTGGTCAAATGTTAAAAGTCGTCTGCCTCGTCTTTGTAACTAACAGCTGCTCTCTTTCCCAGAACTGAGCTGCATCTCAACCACTTTGCAGAAAACAGTGCATTTGGAATTGTGCCTCTTCCCAAGGTAACCACCGGTGGCTATTAAGACTTTGTACCAAAATAACTGTTCTTTTTTCTTTTATGGAGTAACAGTAACCAACAGAACTCCCATGAATATGTGTGTTGTCTCTCAGTCGGATGACAAGCAGCGGGCCTCTCAGCAGTTCTCCAAGCTGCAGGCAGCCATGAAGGTTCTTGGGATCAATGCTGAGGAGCAGAAGGCCTTCTGGCTCGTCTTAGGAGCCATTTATCACCTCGGGGCTGCAGGGGCCACCAAGGGTAAGACCACTGAATACCTTATGTGATTTCAGTGTTAATCTACTAAGTGTACTCTGAGAGTGTACACTCTCTGAGTTACAAGTGCATAAACACTAAAGATTGTACAATGTAGCTGGACAAATGTATTCCTGGGCATAATGCTATATAAAATGATACCATTATTTACTGATGTAAATATTGGTCAAAATACAGTATAAACTTTGACAGTATTAAACAAATTGCCACACTACAATTAAATAATATCTTAATAGTATCTATCTAACATTCAAATGTCATGTTATCAATAAAGTATGGTGTGGTATGGGGACTATATATCACACCAATGTAGAGGTTTTTACTATGGCCCCTTGGCTAGCTTTATATTGTGGATGTTGACATTGCAGTATGATCAAAGTAACACAAGAGGGCAGCAGAGATCTCTATTCTTCTGGAAATGCCAAATGAGACCCTGGTACATAGAATGTGTTCCTTTTCTTTGTACATATCACATACCCTATATTTTAATATCTAATACAGACAGTCTTACTGCATTATTAATGTGTATACTTTTTCTGAGTGTTAATGTTAATGTTTACTGTTTTTTTAATAAGTCAGAAGACCCTACTTTTGTTTTTCTAGCAATAGACCAGTATGTCTTTTTGAAGTGTGCCACTGTCCTCTTGATGTGTTCAGTTAACTGTGACGGCCCTACTTAGACGATCTATGCGGCAGGGCATAGGGTGCAGGACGCACTCACAATTTGACTGTGTATGAAATTAAATTGCACGGTGGTTATGCATTGTGGAGGATATTATTTGATTGCCTTCCCACCCATCATCGACAAGGCCGATAAAATAAATAGAACTCATACAGCACCGAAGTCTGACGTAATTTACACATCCTTTGTTTGTCTACCTGGTTTCCACCCCCATTCTGAATCCCATAGACGTATTTGATATCGCGTCAAATAAGAACTGTGTTCCAAAAACAAACAAATGACCCCGGCGGTTTTACTCTTATGGATATGAAGCATCAACTGACGGTGAGAAAACGATAATGTTACTTCCGCCGAATTAGTTACATTTTCGCCAGAAACAGACTGTATCAAATATAAGTGACTGACTATCATAAACGATACAGAACCTCCTCCCTGACAATATCGCCAGGACAGTTTGCTTATTTTTGGACCACAATTCTTATACGAGACGATTCTATGACGACCCCATGTTATTCTCCATAGCGAAATTACTTTACGAACCTGGGGATGAACGAGTGACGTCAGGACTTCTGTAGTCTATTCTTTGCTTGAATAAGAAAAAGCCTTTAAAACCGCCGCAAATGTGGAAGGCCGGGACCTCCGCCAGACAATATGTATCTGGAATGCAATTTTGTGTCCTCAAAACACTGTCATTATGGGGAGGGCTGTGAGTGCACGACGTGTGCAGTCATTTCCAGCCTGACCGGAGACATAATCCTACCCTGTCAGAGGCAGGATTGTCACCACACTACCAGACTGAGTCATGTGCCTGGGGCGCTTGGCAGAGGGGCTAATGGGGGTTTTCATGGTCGTGTCTCAGCTGGCAGGAAACAATTTGCACGTCACGAGTGGGCCCAGAAGGCGGCCTACCTGCTGGGCTGCACCCTGGAGGAGCTGTCCTCCTCCATCTTCAAGCACAAAGCCAAAGGCACTCTGCCAAGAGTCAGCACCCTACGGCAGCCCGCTGAGGAGAACGGCACAGGAGACGCAGGTAGCCTACAGACCACACGCAGCAACCCTGACTATCTCATCAGTCTCTGCATTCAGCGGGCTATCTGGCCCCCCTCCTCCACACACGCACGCACGCACACACACACACACACACACACACACACACACACACACACACACACACACACACACACACACACACACACACACACACACACACACACACACACACACACACACACACACACACACACACACACACACACACACACACACAGGGACGTGCACAGATAGACTCTAGGTGGTGCTAGAGCACCTGCCCTTTGCCCTCTTGACCAGAAGTGCCCTTTTTCAGTTTACAACAGGGGTCTTCAACAGGGGGTCTGGGACCCCTAGCAGGTCCTCAGAGTTACTACAGGGGGTCCGCCAAATCTTTATGTGATATGATTTTTCTTTTTACCATAACCACTCGAACGCTAGCATCCCTTTTCTGAGGAGAACTTTAGCCAAAAATAGCAGATCTACAAGCCACACAGCGCTGCGAGGCATTGTGGGCTTGTCGGCTATTTTTGGCAAGGAGGTATAGGTGTAGAGGGAAAAAAGAGCAGACCAAGTAAACAAAAAAAAGTATAATTTACTTGAGCACCTGCCCCTCAAAATGTCTGTGCACGCCACTGCCCCTCCTACACACACACACACACACACACACACACACACACACACACACACACACACACACACACACACACACACACACACACACACACACACACACACACACACACACACACACACACACACACACACACACACACACACTCCCTCATCACCTGGGGGAAATTGCATGCTCTGTAAAAGTAAAAGCTTATCTAAGTAATGGCTAGCAGAGCTTCACAGTGATAAGTACACACTGTATCAGGACAAGGAAGTTGAGATCCGCTCTTCATTCATTGCCCTTGAAATCATAATTGACTTGCATTGATTTTTTTTTCTCTTCTTCTCACACACGTGCACTTCTTCTGAGTTTTATCAAGACGACAATGCACCTTGAAGGACGCGAGCACGCACACACACACACACACACACACACACACACACACACACACACACACACACACACACACACACACACACAATGCTTATCACAGAAGAGATGAATGGCCGGCCTCAATTTCACCCTGCTTGTATCTCCCCTTGCACAGCACATACAGTATGCGCGTATAGTGACACATACAGTCCCACGCGTGCGTGCAACCGCACACATACACATAGCAGTGGTAAACCAATGGTGGGCTGTGAGAGAAGTTCAGGTGTGTGACAACGACACATTTTTATTGCAGCATATACAAAAAGTTATCTTTTAATTTACTATCTCAGTACTTTGTGAGCACGCATTTCCAAATACAGAGGCAAATTCTCAAATGAAACATATATTTGAACCACTTTGACAACCATTTTGTTGTGTTACAAAAATATCCTTTGGCGTACAGCATTCATTTATGAGCAGGCCATCCGAAAGTTAATGACAACAGAGCTACGAGAGGTCTTGCCAAAAAGACAACTGAAATTAATCTCAAGTGTGAAACTCCTAAATGATGCTGAGCTGCAGAACTTATTTAGAGCCAGTACAATAGCTTACGGCCCTAATACATTCACAAATCAAATATGCTACCATGTACAAAACCGCTTGTACCAAATATAGCGGCCTTTTGACGTTGGCTGCCTTTTCATTCAGCCAAGCATTCCTGTATTCCATTCTATGTCAATGTATCAATTAAAATAATGTTGTCATTTTTGGACAATGATGTTGTGAACTTACAGTTTTCTTTTTGCCTTTGTGCCTGGCTAACCCCCAACACACATCACCCCATAACAGGATCCAAGGCCTCAGCGATGGAGTGTTTAGAGGCCATGGCATCTGGGCTTTACTCTGAACTTTTCACCATCCTCATCTCCTTCATCAACCGGTGAGTCTGCTTCTCTGCAACCGCAATGAGCTCTGCAATTGCAATGAGCTTTCATCAGAAAAACTGTATAATATAAGCAAGCGCATAAGAAAAGCTGGAATAGAAACTGCATTTCTTTCAACAAAAAGTTCCCATTACTGCAAAAAACAACACTTCCATCCCTGCTTTATGTTTTTATTTATTTTGCTTTGTTAAATAAACCCTGATGTAGACATTTACTGATGCCGTCTTGCCCATTAGTAATTATTTGTCCAACGAATGCACGTGTTTGATGTAAGTACGATCAGGTAGTAAATGTTTTCAGCCTAGATTTTCTTTTTGGCTTTTAGGCCTTTGAAAAGTAGGCTAATTTGACAGTTGTATGGAAATGTGATCGCTAACTACTTCTAGAACAGCTGCCAGACAGAGACAGTGTGGAGCCTGCCTTGTTCCTGACAGTCATCTTGGTTTTGTACCTGTGTGTGTGTGTGTGTGTGTGTGTGTGTGTGTGTGTGTGTGTGTGTGTGTGTGTGTGTGTGTGTGTGTGTGTGTGTGTGTGTGTGTGTGTGTGTGTGTGTGTGTGCGTGCGTGCGTGCGTGCGTGCGTGCGCTTGTCTCAGGGCCTTGAAGTCCAGCCAGAACTCCCTGTGCTCGCTGCTCATCGTGGATACGCCAGGCTTCCAGAACCCACGATTGGCAAAGCGGGAATGCGGTGCCACTTTTGAGGACCTGTGCCACAACTATACCCAAGAACGACTGCAGAGCCTCTTCTACCAGCGTACCTTTGTCCAGGAGCTGGAGAGATACAAGGAGGTACGGTCACGTGGTCACTCTCTCTCTCTCTGTCTCTCCCTCTCTCCCTCTCTCTCTCTGTCAAACACACTCATTCTAGCTTGCATTCTCTCTTTCTCTCTCCACCTCTTTCTCTCTGATGTATCAACATCTATTATGTACAAGTTATACTTCAGAGACACAATCCCTCCTCCCTGTCACAGCTTTGACGAGCTGAAGTAATTCTTATGTGTCACCTCCTCATTGATGGTGCCAGTGTTCACCTCCCCTGCTGAGATCAAACACAAAGTCCCATGGGAGCCACGACCTCACCACACCCACCCACCCAGTTGCTCCGTGATGAAGACTAGCACCTATTTTCTCACTGTCTCCCTCTTCTCTTCCAATTCCATGCACTAATACTAGTTCATGATAACAAGGCAGAATCGCCCTTGCCAACCCCCAAATCCAGCTGCATATTTTTACTGTATAAATATCTCCAGGATAAAGTATTTCCTCTCCTTTCCTGACCTAGTTAAAGTCAGTTACTGTATGTCTTTGTTTCTTCCAGAAATGCACCACTCACTGGCGTACCCGACTCCCAAAACTCTGATATAACCAATTTATTCAAAACACAGAAGGTCCCTTAGTGTCTCTTAATTGGCAACCTGTATATGCATGAATTAATTACAAGTTCTACTTCTAAACTGCCAAAGCATTGCATGGTCATGCCACACGTATTATCTTTTCATATTCCTAATAGTTGTAAGCCAATGCAAACACGCAGCTCACAGGAATAAACATTCACTTGTTTTGAAAGAAAACACCAAGAAAGACAGCTGTCCGACTGATGAAACTATTTTCCTGGCAATATTAGTATTCAAGTCCAGACACAAGGCCCTTATATTTCAGCCAGCATCCATCCTTAACTCCCACCATAATTTGTTTCCCTCACTACAGTCTGATAAGTACTGTACTCTCTGTCAGGACACGCCAATTTAGGTCTGCTCTTTGTTCAATACCCTTGGAATCATAATTGGCTTGCATTGATTTGTTTTTTTTTATGTGTGTGCACTGCAGTTCCTTGGACTTTGATCAAGACATCAATGTCTTTTGTTTCAGACAATGGTCAATGTCCATTTCTATCATACTCATTCACTAATGTATGCAGTATACACACGCACGCACGCACGTTTACACACGCACACACACACACACACACACACACACACACACACACACACACACACACACACACACACACACACACACACACACACACACACACACACACACACACACACACACACACACACACACACACACACACACACACACACACACACACACACACATGCTTATGGCAGTCCATCGTTATTGATGATGACTTCATATCTCTCGGCGGGAAAAGGGGGGTTTTCAGCTCATGCCACCTCATGTGTGTGGATCAGTAATTGGTCAACACAGCCGTAGACCAATTGCTGATCCACACGGGGCAGGTGTATGTTGAACCTGGACAGTCCATGCAGTGGGCTCATGCTGCTGTCTGCGCTTCACTGCGCGTCTCAAGGATGTCTTCTCCTCCAGGTGGGAGACATTTGAGAGGCAGGAAGAACGCCAGGTGTCTCAATCTGCTGCTATCCTTTCCAGGTTTGAGGGTGGTATGTGGCCGTTCTTGAGTAGCACCTTCATGTGGTCCTTGTAGCGCTTTTGTTACCCTCCTGCAGACCTCTGGCCGGATTGGAGTTGGCTGTAGAGGACCTGTCGTGGTATACAAGCTGCAGGCATACAGATCACATGACCTAGCCAGCGGCTAGTCTGTCTGCGTGCCAGAAACACCTCTATGCTGAATGAGTTGGTACATTCATAGATCTCTGCATAGGTCATGTGGTGCTCCCATGTGATACAATTTACAGTTTACAGTTTAGGCATTTAGCAGACGCTCTTAATCCAGAGCGTCTTACAGTAAGCAAGGACACAAGATAATACATCATAATACACATAATACATCAAATGCATAAAAAATAGTATCTAATAACAAAGTAATACATAAGTAAACCAATAAGCTAATAATAACTAATACATACGTAAACCAAGAACCTATCATCAGCCTACCTTGAAGCTATACACACTATAGGATGGTAGAGTGGACACATATACTTCCTGGTACACTGCTGCCTTGGTTGATGCCTTCAGATCTTTGTTGGTGAAGACCCGTGACCTTAGGTGACCAAACGCGGCGGAGGCAACGTTCATGCGGTATTTGATTGTCTGTATCAACGTTGCAACTGTCTGAGAGGATACTGCCGAGGTACTTGAAGTGTGGCACAGTTTCCAGAAGGGTGTTGTCAATGTAGAAAGTTGGTGTGGGAGTCTGCGTAGAGCTTGGTTGGTGGACTATTTGTGTTTTCTTGATGTTGACCTGAAAACTGACAGCCCTGTAGGTCAGGGGTTCTCAAACTTTTTTGGCCCAGGTACCCCTTGGAGGGGAGATTTTTTTCCAGGTACCCCCTCATCCTCGCAGCAGCGATAAGCATATACTTACAACCACATGTGTACATTTAGATGCCATTGGAACTAAAATCTTTCAGACCCATTTCATAGTCATAAACAGAAACCACTACTACTATATGAATCATGTGCCAATAGTAATTTTATTAAAATAGCTTTTGTGTAAAACCTGACAGAACACTTTTCAAGTAACTGATCTTAATGGTTCAGACTTCAGAAAATGAACACTTCTACAGTCCTAATAAAAACAAACATGTAAAATGACCAGTCTAAAGGTGACTTTTAGTAGGTGCTTGAATTTAAAAATAATAAACTTATTGTTAGGGATATTCGATATTGACTTTTTTCCAATATCCGATATTCCGATATTGTCCAACTCTTAATTTCCGATTCCGATATCCAGTGGTGGACAGTAACGGAGTAAATGTACTTGAGTACAGATTCTGAGGATCTGTACTTTACTTGAGTATTAGATTTGTTTGATACGTATTACTCTTATTTACAGTACATTTCCAAGACAAATATTTTACTTTTACTCGAGTATATTTCTAGGAAGGCTATAAAGTACTGAGTACTTTTAAGCCCACTCCACATCCACAACAATGTTTCGCCATGCATGTTGCAAGGAGTTGCAACATGCAACTACTTGCAACCATTAACCCCAATGGCAGTTGCAAGGAGTTGCATCGGTGTGTGGTTGACCTAAAAACCGTTTTGCTGCAAGGAGTTGCGACTAGTTGCATTGGTGCGGTTTGGCCTTTAGGTTGGCTGTTTTTTTTCTTCCCTAAAATGCAATTGGCCTAACTTCTGCTCTCACACTAGCCGTGTTTCTGGCTTGTTTCTGAAGTATATTTAAAAACAATTACTTTTTTACTCTTACTTGAGTAACATTTTGACTGAGCTACTTTTACTTATAGTGGAGTGAATTTGACCAAGGAGTATCTGTACTCTTACTCAAGTACTGGGGTTGAGTACTTCGTCCACCTCTGCCGATATCCACCGATACCGACATATGCAGTACCATATCTTTTCACCAAAAGTCAACTAATTGTCAGGTAACAACATCACATATCTAATCAAATAAAATAGCTTTAATATCAATGTAATATCTAATAAATATCTAATACATCTAATATGTATACAGTGATGTTGTTAGGTTTTCAATGAAGTGAGTCCCGGGACTATATTTTTAATCCAAAAATATTTTTAATCAAAAAAATGTTTTTTAAAATCTTTTTATCTGTGAAATATTTAATATACCCCCTGGCCATGCGTCGCGGACGAGAACCGTGGCTGTAGGTGGAAGCTACCACATTGAGGGCATGCTGAAGGGACTCTGGTGAGTGGGCAATCAGCGTTCAGTCATCAGCATACTAAAGTTCACAAACTTGGAGGGCAGTATTCTTGGTGGATGCCTTGAGGCGCCGGATGTTAAATAGGTTTCCATCCAGGCGAAAACTCATGCTGACTCCGTCTGTGTTCTTCAGAGGTTTATAGGAGATGAGTGTAACTGCTGTGAGCAATATGACACATCCTTGCTTCACTCCTATTTTGACATCGATTGGGTCAGACTGTTGTCGACCTATTCGAACCCTGGCTTCCATGCCATCATGAAACTGCTGGAGGATAGAGAGGAATTTGGGTGGGACCCCAAACCAGCTGAGTATGCCCCAGAGAAGCTTTCGGTCGACTGTGTCGAAAGCCTTCGACCAATCAATGAAAGCCATGTACAGATCTTGCTTGTGCTCTCTGGATTTCTCCTGTATTTGCCTGGCAACAAAGATCATGTCTGTTGTGCTACGGTACTTCCGAAATCCACATTGGGTTTCTGGCAAGATGTTCTTTGAGATGTGCATAGCCAGGTGGGAGAACATGGATTTTGCCTGCAACTGACAGGAGTGAGACACCTCTGCTGCTGTCGCAAGACGACGTATCACCTTTCTTTTTATAGATGGTGATAATGGTGGCATCTTTCCAGTGTTGTGGGATAGTGTAAGTTGTCCAGATGGCAGAGATGAGTTGGTGTAGCCTGCGTGAGAGGAGGTAACCTCCACACTGCGGGGATGGAGTCTGAGCCTGCACGTTTATTGTTTTTAAGACATTTGATTGCCTTCCAGACTTCATGAAATTGAGGGATTTCATCAAGTAGGGGAACAGAGGGGAAGGTTCATCCAGGATTGGGGTTGCTCTGGTTAAGATGGATGCTGAAGTGTTCTGCCCAACGGTCTATTATTCGTTTTTGTTCCTTAATGAGAGTGGTGCCATCTGCAGATCTCACTGGTGCGATGTTTCTTCTCTGAGGTTTTTTTTCTTCCCTAAAATGCAATTGGCCTAACTTCTGCTCTCACACTAGCCGTGTTTCTGGCTTGTTTCTGAAGTATATTTAAAAACAATTACTTTTTTACTCTTACTTGAGTAACATTTTGACTGAGCTACTTTTACTTATAGTGGAGTGAATTTGACCAAGGAGTATCTGTACTCTTACTCAAGTACTGGGGTTGAGTACTTCGTCCACCTCTGCCGATATCCACCGATACCGACATATGCAGTACCATATCTTTTCACCAAAAGTCAACTAATTGTCAGGTAACAACATCACATATCTAATCAAATAAAATAGCTTTAATATCAATGTAATATCTAATAAATATCTAATACATCTAATATGTATACAGTGATGTTGTTAGGTTTTCAATGAAGTGAGTCCCGGGACTATATTTTTAATCCAAAAATATTTTTAATCAAAAAAATGTTTTTTAAAATCTTTTTATCTGTGAAATATTTAATATACCCCCTGGCCATGCGTCGCGGACGAGAACCGTGGCTGTAGGTGGAAGCTACCACATTGAGGGCATGCTGAAGGGACTCTGGTGAGTGGGCAATCAGCGTTCAGTCATCAGCATACTAAAGTTCACAAACTTGGAGGGCAGTATTCTTGGTGGATGCCTTGAGGCGCCGGATGTTAAATAGGTTTCCATCCAGGCGAAAACTCATGCTGACTCCGTCTGTGTTCTTCAGAGGTTTATAGGAGATGAGTGTAACTGCTGTGAGCAATATGACACATCCTTGCTTCACTCCTATTTTGACATCGATTGGGTCAGACTGTTGTCGACCTATTCGAACCCTGGCTTCCATGCCATCATGAAACTGCTGGAGGATAGAGAGGAATTTGGGTGGGACCCCAAACCAGCTGAGTATGCCCCAGAGAAGCTTTCGGTCGACTGTGTCGAAAGCCTTCGACCAATCAATGAAAGCCATGTACAGATCTTGCTTGTGCTCTCTGGATTTCTCCTGTATTTGCCTGGCAACAAAGATCATGTCTGTTGTGCTACGGTACTTCCGAAATCCACATTGGGTTTCTGGCAAGATGTTCTTTGAGATGTGCATAGCCAGGTGGGAGAACATGGATTTTGCCTGCAACTGACAGGAGTGAGACACCTCTGCTGCTGTCGCAAGACGACGTATCACCTTTCTTTTTATAGATGGTGATAATGGTGGCATCTTTCCAGTGTTGTGGGATAGTGTAAGTTGTCCAGATGGCAGAGATGAGTTGGTGTAGCCTGCGTGAGAGGAGGTAACCTCCACACTGCGGGGATGGAGTCTGAGCCTGCACGTTTATTGTTTTTAAGACATTTGATTGCCTTCCAGACTTCATGAAATTGAGGGATTTCATCAAGTAGGGGAACAGAGGGGAAGGTTCATCCAGGATTGGGGTTGCTCTGGTTAAGATGGATGCTGAAGTGTTCTGCCCAACGGTCTATTATTCGTTTTTGTTCCTTAATGAGAGTGGTGCCATCTGCAGATCTCACTGGTGCGATGTTTCTTCTCTGAGGGCCATACAGTAGATGGTTTTGATGGTGTCATAGAAGCCATGCATGTTGTTGACACCTGCGAGGTATTGAATGTATGCCCTCTTTCTTGTCCATCTGCCGTATAGCTCTTTGTGTTTCTGCTTTGATGGTGGATAGTTGTTTTCTGAGGACTACTGATTGTGGTTTGACTACAACGGTGGTATGTGCCTTGCGCTTTGCCTTGAGGAGGTCGTGGATGCAAGGTGCATTTTCGTCAAACCAGTCTTGGTGACGTTTTGTGGTGAATCCCACTGATTCTTCAGCAGCACGGTAGCACAGTTTGGTCCAGGCAGCATTTGTGTCCTTGATGGCAGGGCTTTCCGGGATGTACAACTCGGCTGCAAATCGTTCTCTTAGTTGGTGAGTGGCTGTGAGGGAATGAAGGGCACCGCAAGCCTCTTGCTGGAAATCCAATGCAGCGGGCAGATCTCCAGGTTGACTTTTTTTTACAACCATTAAAATCATAAAGGTTTAACTCCCCACAGCCTGCCCTGCTGCTGCTGTGCGCTGCAGTTATCTGATAGTTCAGCCTATTCGTCGTACGATGGTGTCGCACGCAGATCTACAAGCTCACAACACATCGCAAGGTGCCGTGTTGTGAGCTCGTAAGTCTGATATTTTCGATACGCAACAACACCGTCGTACGGCGAAGCACAAATCAAGCTTTACACCGATGCGTCTCCTCCTAATCAGCGCTGAGTAAGGGACTGGTTCGCTCGGGTGTTATGACTGACCCAGGGTCCAGAGGTGATAGAATCTGAACCAAGCCGGGCCCAATTGACGATAATAAAAGAGGGACCCAAACTTGTATGGGTCATGGATTTATACAAGCAAGCACAGTGACTGTCTATCTGAAATGCAGGATAAAGTGGATAAAGTTGCAGAAAGTTCTTGACACACATACATTGCATAAAGTTGCCTAATCAACCTTCCTTGCGCCATCATTCATGATGACATAATTAACATTAACAAAACAAAAGCTGTAGGTTTTGCATATTAATGTTGAATGCGATGTAGAGCCCAAAACATATATTCATTTGTTTATACTGTGCGATGGAGTCTCGCAAGCAGTTCACTCACGCCCTCCTGACTTAATTCAGTTATTTTTTGGCAAGCGATACCTGCATGATGGAGTAGGCTAGATATTAGTTAGGTAACTACACAGGAACAGATTGCGTGTGTGATAAAGTGGAGAGAAGTGCAGCCCTAATGTAAAGAGGTGTAATTATCAGTTGGGTGCATGACAGTCTGCAAACACGCATGTGACGTTAATTATGATATGGCCGATTAATTTATTCTTTGGCCGGGTAAAATATAATCCTGTCAGTCAAGGTGGCCGGCCCAAGAATTGCCACACACACACACATGGACGCACTCACGCACACACGTGCGCAGTGATGCTCTGCCTCCTACATTTAAGACATGTGTGTTCTATTACACTTTATTCTTCTGATTAACCCCATCATTAGTCATTGATGAATCATCAACAAAACACAGATTTAATCTGTCTGTCTGTCTGTCTGTCTGTCTGTCTGTCTGTCCATCCAGGAGAACATAGAGCTTGCTTTAGATGACATAGAGCCAAGCACATCTCTCTCTGTGGGGGTCGTAGACCAAGCATCAAGCCAAGCCCTGGTAAGGATTATATATTCTTTGCTGTTTTTTATATCTTGTCTGAATGACACCTTTGTTTTAAAAAAGCAAATGCTTCCAGGTCCGTTTTGACCTGCTCAGAGTTAAACTAACACTCAGGGTATTACTGTGTAGATATTTGCACATAACAGACTGGTATTCACTCCCCTCCGAATCCCTCAGTGCATCAGTCCGCCCAGATGAATCATGTCCCTTTCATGTTCTATTTTCTCTCTACAATCTCTGGGTGCGTGTTTTATTCATAATATTTCATGATTTTGTATCAAAGACACACAGACCGCAGAAGTTTTGTATATAATCTTCGACTGCAACAAAGGAAATCAATGTTTGGCTTCTCCAGCTTGTGAATTGTGCTATAGAAAACAGAACGAGGGCACAGTGCACAGTGTCAGGGATCCGTTTGGTATATAACTCCAGGGTGGTTGGTTTAAGCGCTTTACTCTTTAAAGGTTCCCTGCTCCAGTGGGGATACTATCAAATGAATGCATCGAACCAGAGTACATCAGACCAAAAACCAAAGCCATTGATCCTGCCGAGGGAACACATCCTTGTGCATTGCAAAAGCCAGCTTCTTTGAATGTTTGGTTCAATCTGGTTCAAACTAATAGAACAGATGACAAGGTAATTATAGAGGTGTTTCAATTCTCTATAGCTGCTTGCTAAGATAACATTGGGGTAACGCAGGGTCAGGAGGAGGCTATGATTATCCAGCCAATCCATCCTACAGCACATGGTTGTGCTGTAGGAATTAAATATGAGAATACTGTGTCAATTTGACAAGAAAATAATGATATTTAGTGTGTGATTTTCACACTGTACTGAAATGAATTAAACCCAACAGCTTCCGTATGCAGTGAAGTCATAGTTAATGGACCAAACATGCCAAACAACTCTATGGTCTTTTAATAGTCCCTTTTTCCTTTGTGAAAAGTCACAAACAACTGAACTGACAGTGTCATCTTGTAGACCACAGATTGCCATGTTGATATGTCAGTCTGTTCCTCATCCAGACTCATAACTGCCTGTCATTACTGGCTCAAGTCTGGCACAACTCTACTTTTACTTTTGGAAGAATTATTATCCCTGCTGGATAACATTTAATATAAAAATAAGAAGGGAAAAATAACCCCACAGAAGGCAGCATCCCAGCGTATGAAGAATGATTGGCAGACACCGTCACTGCTCCTCAGGAGGGGGTCAGAGGGAGTCTTCAGCAGTTTAACCCATGAAGGCCTGAGGCCGATTCAACAAAATGTCTTCTAAATCCTAACAGTTTAAAAAAAAAAACGTTTGTTACTATGTCAGTGGTGCTCAAACTTTCTCATATCAAGGACCCCCAAAATGATGTCCATCTCAAAATATTTTGTTCCAGGGACCCGCAGAAGCAAAGATTTGAGTTACAAATATTCGCTTAATATATATATATATATTCAAAGATTTGCACAAATTTTCATTTTTTTTCAAAAAATTGCGGATCTACAAGCTCATAGTGCGGCACTTGGTGCCGCGCTATGAGCTTGTATATCTGCAATTTTTTAATAGCCAAATTGTAAAATAATGCTTTTAGCTCAAATCTAAAAATGACAACAGATGCGTTCCCGGTCTTAATGGGTTAAGGGAACAAACAAAAATGGTATCCTGCGGTCTATGGATCTTTTCCTTTCAAATAGATCAGTGGAATCCATGCTCTGGCTGTGAAGCATACCTTTTCATATGAGTACAGTACAGTACGAGTGAGTCTCAACAAAGTCAGCAGTCTTAAGCTTTGGTGAGTCATATGGATGGAAAGCAGTCCATTGCGTCGAGGCAGCGTTGTGTTTATTTTGGTGAAACAGGCAATCTTGTTCGTGTGCAGAGGGTTGCAGCACCAACAGAGCTTTTCACGTGGACATTAATTAACCCATTCAATCTGAGAACGCATCTACAAATGTCTTTTAAATCCCAACTGGTTTCTGAAAAATGTATGTTGCTATATCAGTGGTGCTCAAACCTTTTCATGTCAAGGACCCCCAAAATGATATGTATTTGGCCGTGGACCCCCCATCTCAAAATATTTTGTTCCAAGGACCCCTCCCCAGATTTGGGGAGGGGTTGAGTTACAAAAAATAATGATATATGTATTCAAAGATTAACACAAATATTCACGATAAAAATAAAAAAACCTGATCTACAAGCTCATAGCGCGCTATGAGCTTGTATATCGGCTATTGTTTGAATAGCCAAATACATCTAAAACTAGAAAATGTGCTCCTCGGAGCACAGGTCTCCGCCAGTACTGTTCCTGATTAATCCTGTCTTACCTATTTATATTACATATTGGCACGTGTCACTTGACCAATGTTAGCTTGGCTGATGGAAGCTCACTTCAAAAAATATAAATTATTTTTTGAAGTGACACACCTATTTATAGGATTTTATTTCGTCATGCGTCTCGCTAGCTGATCAAAAGCATTGGTGACAACATATTGTCACGCGTCACGTGAAGCTTGACCAATGTTTGCTTGGCTGAGACGGACGGACACACGGAAGGACAAGAACGAAAACATACTCTCCACCTCTGGCGGAGACAATGACACAGATGCATTCCCGGATTGAATGGGTTAAATGTGTAAAAAAACACCCCTGATGTGAGTGTGCATGTGTGTGTATGTGTGTGCTTATGTTATGTGTCCTTATGCATGTTAATGTGTGTTTGACAGGTGCGGACAGGAAGAACAGATGAAGCGCGGGGTCTTTTGTGGCTGATGGAGGAAGAGGCACCGTTACCTGGGGCTTCAGAGGAGACATTGCTGGGACGTCTGTTCAGCTACTATGGGCCCGCCGAAGGAGAGAGTAAAGGTGGGCAGCCTAATAAGGTCCATGTTCTTTGACTGGTGACAGGATAGGTGGGCACCAAGGAAGAGTGGGCACCTCGGTGCTAAATTGGCAATTCTTTCCAAAATGTTAAAAAATATTTGGAAAATGTTTTAAGTAAAGTATAGATTAGAACATACTTAAACATTTGACAATTATGGTATAATATGTCTACAATTGTTACAAATTGCTACAAATCCTGGATATCCAATCATTTTGTGGTATAAACAAGAAGTTGAAGGATAAAATTAAGTCTGACTAATCCATACCCGGCGAAGTGCGCAGGCGAAAGTAGTTTCAAACGTGGGGTTATCCCATGTCCCGTCGCGGCCGTCAATGGCTGTGTGCAAATTCAGATCAATTGCTCCAGCCACTGAGGAGAACCGGGCAGAACAATTTTGGTCTCACCACCCTCACACCACTACAGAGGTTTGTCAAATTATAGGAGGATAATGATGCACCGTGCATGTTCACAATCTGTATACTTTACATTAAGAACCTTTTTCAAATATTAAATCTTTTAACATTTTGGACAAAATAGACAATTTTACATCGAGGTGCCCAAATGTCCTTAGTAACCACCAATCCTATATCCTGTTCACGTCATGATTTTGCTGTTTTAATAATTGAAGTAATGCAGTGTGTCTATAACAGGCCACACTTTGCTGCTGAAGAGTGAAAGGGCTCATCACTTTTTACTGGGCCACAGTCATGGCACTGACTGGGTGGAATATGACGCCAGAGGGTGGTTGAATCACGCCAAGCAGAACCCCGCCTCCAGCAGCGCTGCAGGCATCCTGCAGGACTCCCAGAAGTATGCATAATTATTTTTTTTACTTTTATTTTATTTTATTTTATTTTATTTTATTTTATTTTATTTTATTTTATTTTTTGTCTTTGTCTCCGCCAGGAGACTATGTTTTCGTTCTCGTCCTTCCCTGTGTCCACCAAGCTAACATTGGTCAAGCTTCACGTGACACGTGACAATATGTTGAAAGGGTGTGCTTTGATTGGCTAGCGAGACGCATGATGAAATAGAGCCCTATAAATAGGTGTGTCACTTCAAAAGATCATTTATATCTTTTGAAGTGAGGTAAGACAGGATTAATCAGGAACAGTACTGGTGGAGACCTGTGCTCCGAGGAGCACATTTTCTAGTTTTGTTTTATTTTATTTTATTTTATTTTATTTTATTTTATTTTATTTTATTTTATTTTATTTTATTTTATTTTATTTTATTTTGGGGGTGGTTCTTTCTGCAGTGAAAAGTCTGACACAATTAGTTTGCGAATTCACCATCTTTTCCAGGAAGAACATAAGTTCGCTGTTTATGAGCCGAGGGGGAGGAGCCACTGTTCTGTCCGGGTCCATCGCCGGCCTGGAGGGCGGTTCCCAGCTGTCCTTGCGACGGGCCACAAGCATGAGGAAAACCTTCACCACAGGAGTGGCTGCAATCAAGAAGAAGTCCCTGTGCATCCAGATCAAACTTCAAGTGGTGAGAAGAGATACTAGGACAGTGGCTAGGACCGGTGCTGAAACTGAGACGAGAAGAGACTGAAATTAGGACTGGAATTGTAGCCTGGTAAACCCTCCCTCCGGAAATCTCATTTCCATTTGATTTCAGAAAGGAGTCTGGTCTGAAACGCCTTTCTCCAATAATCGCTCTGCTCGCCGAGCCGACGAGCCTATCAGCGTCGTCGCTCATTGTTCTGTGATTGACAGCGACAGTTGGCCAATCAGGTGGCGAGTTCGAGTGAGCCCGAATGAACCCGAGTGCAGCCTGAGAGCCGCCGAAAAAAGACGAACGGCAGCCATTGTTGTTTGTGCGAGTGCCTTCACTTCTTACTTTCAGTTTTATAACGCTTTCAAACTTCTTTTTTGAGGCACGGAATTTACTTATAAGATATCGTTTGGATAGAATTTAGTTGTTTAACTTCATATATGTGGTCAATTAATCATGACAGAGCCTATTTAAAAATATAAATTTAGAGAACCGGCAGGGGCGGGGAGTGACACGCATGTATCCCAATAAGGCAACCTATTTTCGGCATGGCCGTCCCAAAAGTCCTGTTGCGTCACATAGTCTGGAGCTCGTCAAAATGAACTGCTCATTGGCTGAAGGGGAAAACGATCATTGGTTGAAGGGGTTGTCAGTCAACGGTATTACTCCCGCCCAACTCCAGCCCACAGCGATTATTGCAGAAAGGCGTTTCAGACCAGACTCCTTTCTGAAATCAAATGGAAATGAGATTTCCGGAGGGAGGGTTTACCAGGCTACTGGAATTGGGCTGGAGATTAGAACTGAGACCAAAGGGGCGCCCGCTGGCCTAGCGGTCCCCCCATCTCTCCCCATTTCCAGTCAGCCAACTTTCCTATCAATAAAGGCAGAAAAAGACCCAAAATATATCTTTAAAAAAAGAACTGGAGAAGAGGTTGATTTAGGGACTGTGTTTCAGACTGTTTCAGTGTGCGTGACATTGATAGTGTGTGACATTGTCCAAAATGTACAATTGAAACATTAGTCTTACTCGTCATGGGTGCACTCTGTTATTACATGTGCACACATGTACGCATGAGTCTAAACAGCATCATTTTTTAAGTATTATGTTGCTTAGCAGTGTCCTTGTTTCTGCAACAAATCCCTAACCAACGTTTGCCTCCTCCAGGACGCTCTGTTGGACATGGTGCGCAGGTCCCGGGTCCACTTTGTTCACTGCATGCTGCCTAAGGCTGACGCCCTTAAGGTCCTGAGTGGATCCATGTCTAAAGGGGGGGACGTTGATGTCCCAGTGGAGGGTGGAGTTTCTGGCCTGATGCAGCTGGATGCTGCCCTGCTCCGTGCTCAGCTCCGTGGGTCCAAGCTGCTGGACGCACTGAGAATCTACAGGCAGGGTGAGCTCACTGGTTGGAATGCAGAGCCACAGATATGCACAGTCACAGTGCTTTTCCGAAGACCCCCTGAATACCCTTCACAATGGTCTCTCTCTCTCCCTTTGCTCTGCTACAGGTTACCCTGATCACATGGTGTTCTCTGAGTTCCGACGACGTTTTGACGTGCTTGCACCTCACCTCGGCAAGAAACTTGGCCGAAATTACATAGTGAAGGATGAGAAGCGGGTAAGTCAGTCAGAAAGTCGGAGAGAGAGAGAGAGAGAGAGAGAGACAGACAGACAGACAGACAGACAGACAGACAGACAGACAGACAGACAGACAGAAAAAGGAACGAATGATTTATAGCTCTCGTAGGGGGGAGGACAGAGAGGATTAATAATGTGAAGAGGTAGTGTTCTCCCACTCCCCCTGTGGTCTGACAGCAGCCACTGACAGAGAAATAAACCTCCATTCATCAGAGCCGTGGTAATGACCTGATCAGCTTAATTCCAGCTGCATCATGCCTGTTACCGAGGCAGATCAATAGGAAGTGTAGACAGGAAATGCCCACTAATTGCATTGGGGTTAAGAGCTCGCAAAATACAGTCCAAGTATTTGGACGTATCTACTTAATATTCAGGACCATGACAGCTAACTAGCTAGATTTTTGCCTCAACGATTTGCCAGGGAAGGACGTCAATACTGTATTGCATTTGGAGACGCAACAGTGAGACAGTCTGATAGTTTTGACATTTTGTGAAATCCAACCTGCGGAGGGAAGCTGCTAATGTTCCCTCCCTTGAAGGTAAACTTTCAGTGAGGGGGAGCAGTGTGTTGAGACCTGTAATGGTGAGAAAGAAAAACACTAAACCTCGTCTCTAGACAGGAACGGGAAAGAGTCAAAGAATGGGGGTGAGGGAGTGAAAAAAACAGAAACCTTTTCTCCCCCTGTGTCAGTGTCTTGGGGACTGTGTTTCTGTGGAAACGGTGGCAAACAAAAGCCCCTCAGTGCTCGCGGCTAACCTCTCCTTGTGTAATCTAGATATGGTCTTTCAGGCAGGGGGGCTCTAGCAGGGGGGTCAGAGGTACAGACAAACACACACCGATACACAGGCTGGGGTAAATGGGACCGGGAAAGGCCTCTGTACGGATTGCGTGTGTTAATGGCTGCTATGGCACCGACACCACGAGGGATCTGGGAGAAATAAGCCTGGAGCAGCTGGATTCTGGTGTTGCCTACTATGGTCCGCTTTTTGATTCTCTCTGGGTGCTTAATGCCCTTTGAGAAAGAAGCATGTCAGGGAATAGATCTGAGTGAAATGGAGGAGGTGTAGCCCGCTGTCGGGTAATTCAGGATGACACGCTGAGGGATCTGGGGGCCGCTGAACCAAAGTACAGTGTTAACAAAAGCTCTGGGTGCAAACGAGGTTTGAGACGTGTGTGTGTGTGTGTGTGTGTGTGTGTGTGTGTGTGTGTGTGTGTGTGTGTGTGTGTGTGTGTGTGTGTGTGTGTGTGTGTGTGTGTGTGTGTGTGTGTGTATTTTTTTGTCCAGGCAGTGGAAGAGCTGTTGGAGTCCCTGGACTTGGACAAGAGCAGCTATCACATGGGTCTGAGTAGGGTGAGTACTACTCTCCTCCACACTAGCCATTCAGAACAGAACTTAACGTTGCAATTTAGGCATTTAGCAGACACTCTTCACCAGATTGACTTACAAGTGCAAAATCAGAGTAAGTTGAGTAAGCATAAACCCTATTCAACAAAAGAACAGAGTAAATCATCACTGAAGTAAAGTGCAAAGAGAACATGCTTCAAAGAAACTAGGATACAAGGTAAACATGAAACCTGTAGCATCTGTCTAAACAACATGCTATCTAAGTAGCATTCTTAACATTGACTTCAAGTTCAAGCGAAATAACCAAAACACATAGACAACTAACTAACATAGATCTGAATAGTATAACGAGCATCACTCAAAAAAGGTGACAAGGCAAGAGGAGAGTGCTAGGGGGTGAGATGGAGTCTGAAGAGGTTAGTTTTCAGACTGTGGCAGAAAATGGAGAATGAGTCTGCAGACTCCAAGGGGGGTTTATTACACAGTTCGGGAGCCAGTAGGAAGAAGAGTCTAGAATGTGTGTGGAGTATTGTCTAGGGAGTTTAAGGGAAGGTTCGAATAGCTGATCTAAGTGAGTCAGATCATGTCCTGAAGGTGTCATGCCCTTGACTGTCTTGTAGGCCATCACCAGTGGTGTGTACTGGGTGTGGGCAGCAACCCATCATAACAAATAAACAACTGTATTGTCTTTTGTTAAGTACCACATCACTTACAGTATTGTAAACCTACTCACAGTAGTTGACATCAAAGAGGAACCATACTAGCATTCATATCCTAGCGCTAACTATCAATATTTTTTGATTAAAGGTAGGGTAAGTGATATTTTTTTGTTAAAGGATCTATTCTACACCATGAATTTAAAAAATAATAATAATATTTAATATCATATTGTTTATGTCCCTCAAACGTTTTTCAAAAGGTTTGAGCCTAAATCAAGCCTCAGATATACTCATTCCAACTAACTTCTCTCTGGCTTATAAAGCACTTTCACCTGCAATACCACATTGTCCTGTTTGGCACGGGGTGCTATTGAGCCAGTTTGTATGCATGTTATCTCCTGGTTCCGTGTGGAAAAAGTAAAAAAAAAAAAAGAAAAAAAAAGTTTTTTGTTTTTTTTGGTTGTAAAACGGGAGTGATTGGACCCTGACGTCACGTCACGTCAGGGTGAAAATCAGTTTGGCCTATTTTGAGACCAATTTTCAGAAAACCCCAGATTTGCTGTGAAAGCCTGAGTGTTCAAACTGGGGTATTTCTGGGGATAGAAGAGAGGTAGGGGAGACCAAAAACACACAAAAAACTAGAAAAAGTGCTCCTCGGAGCACAGGTCTCCGCCAGGTCACGTCGTTATTGTGGCCTCCTAGTGGCGCTATAATAGGCCAATGTGAAAAAGGGTGGCATTTGAGGCATTTTGTTGCAAAAATGTGTTTTGCTAAATTAGACCTGCTGGTGGCGATATAACAGGCCAATGTGAAAAGGGGGGCATTTCTTCCTTGGCCTAGTGGGAATGTGCGTGCAAATTTTCACGGAAATCACACGCTGTGTTCATGATTTGAGACATTTTGTTCAAAACGGACCAATCCTGCCAACTTTGGAAGCCAACCTTAGCCAATCAGGATGGAATATGAAATATCGGACAGATCCGTCTTGATCACATGACTATAGAGATACTGTGTACCGATTTGCGTGATATTTGGATAAAATCTGTAGGAGCAATATCCAAAAATGGGTTTTGCACAAATCGGCCTCCTGGTGGCGCTATAACAGGCCCATGTGAAAAATTTGGGGCAGAGGTTCTGCTGTGGCATCGAGGGAGTGTGTGTGTGCAGTTTCACAACGACCGGCCCAACGGTGGCGGAGATTAGCTGTTAACAGACAGAAGGACGGACACACACACACACGGACGGACGGACGGACGGACGGACGGAGGGTAAAACATACTCTCTCGCCATGCCTTCGGCCTGGCGGACACAATAAGAAAAAGTTAAAATTCATGGTGTAGTCCCTTTAACATAAGTGTTAAATTGCTTTTTATGCTGATAGTAGGCTAATCATTGCTAAAGAGTGTTTTCATGTTCAGGTCGGGATACCAATTTTATCCAATCAGGAGAGAGACCTCACACAGGATACAGGACAAACAAGTACAATTTGGAAGTGATGACATAAAGAAATGAGCAGACAAAATTGGAACTGTAACACCACAAAATGTAAGCTGATAAGTGGGTACTCTCTCCTGATTGACTGAAAATGTACAACCCACCTGAAAATGTATTTTCTGTTCATTAAAGAGCTGGAGAGACAGGGAGATCCCTGTTACTGAACAAACACTATATAGCAATATCAGAATATAGTGCTTTAACCTTTAAACAAAAACAAAAAAACGTTTTGTTTTCACCAAAAAATATCACTTACCCTGCCTTTATGTTACGAATCGTGCACTTCCTTTTGTCTGTTGGAGATTTGCCAAGCACTGCCACCTCTGCCAGTTAATTCCCTCCGGCAGGCAATGTAGCCTGCTCAAAGCAGTAAACAAACTCAAAGACTTTACTAGTCATTTGTGCACTTCCTGTTTCATTTGTTCGTCCTTGAGGAATTGTCATCGCTTTTTAGGGAGATGTCGAGTGTCACCTGTTCTGCCAGTCTCTGGATCACAGATCGTCAGAGGCTCTGCCTAACACCATCATTTTGTATTCATAATCCTGCAAGCAATAGGCCTCTTTGCCATTTTTCAGAGTGGTACTTGTAGACGAATCACATTTCACACTGCTGTCCGTACTCAGATTTAATCCCATAAACTGGAAAGTGGCCACCAGCCAAAGAAAAATCATTGTTCAAAATGGATCTCATTCTCCCAGGTTGCAGTATATACTGTACTGGACCTTATTTAAAACGGGACAAACAAAGAGACTCCGCAGATTGTCTATAAAAACAATTTAAACTTTTATTGGAGAGAAAACCTTTATCCTCAGACCAAAACTTGATTTCATTGTAATGCAATAAGTATAGTTTGTACTGTATGCCTTCATGCATATCAGGCTCTTTCTATAGGTGTGTGAAAACGTCGATGAAATGATTTGGAAGCAGAGGATGTTGACGTTTGGAGTGTGAATTTGATTCAGAAGTAGTTGAGCACTCCTGTGACATCTTGGCAGCCTCTGTCTTACTAGCAAGCCAATTATGATGGCAATATCCTCATTGCCTTGGAATCAAAGCTTAGATGGGATAAAGCTCACTGTTAGACATGTGCATGCAAACTGCACGATTTTTGCCTACACTCATTACAATCTATTCATCCTTCATCGTGTAGTGGCTTTTAAAGTGGTAAGTAGACACACAGTATGGGTAAAATACTCAGGAATTAGCTAATGGTCTCCCTTTCAATAAGGGTCTTCAGCGTAATCCCCTGTGCCGTTTCGCAACTCCCTTTACTCTGACATCCGTCATTGAACGCATCACTCCCCCATACTGGTTTAGAGATTCTCCCCCTACTTGACGCTACTCTGTCATTTCCAGCCCCTTTCCTGTTAACAGATCACCCATAGGGCTTTGGTCATTTATAAAGCACTGGAGCTAGGCTAGAGAGCCATGGCTTGAGACAGATCTCTCATCATCATCCATTCATTTTAGTTGCTCGCTGTGCTCGTGTCTTGAAGGCATTCACCGTACCTAATCCCTGTGAGGGATTGACAGGCTCTCCTGTGATCCCTTTACTGTTTCTAGGTTTAACTGTTTATTTACCTTTGGCCCAGATTAGACGGATATATTGCTGATTGTGAGAGATAATAACGTAATCACAGCTTCCTCAATCAGATAAGACTCTCATGGCCACAGATTATGGCGTTTCATATTGATTTACCAACTCAGTGCACTTCAGAGGTGCCCTGTTTTCTTTCATTGTGTTTTTACACCAAATGACCATGGATGACCTCACCTCTGAATGTCCATCTAGGGAGCAATCATACGCTTTGTGATTAGCTGAAATGATCTAAGGGCTCATTTATACTTTATCCAGTGACAGTTGTGTGACAAAGTATAGATAAAGTATAAACCCCAAAACTAGGCTTAAAGTAATGCTAGGTAACTTTTTCAATAAAACTAAAGTTAAATTGTATATCTTTTGTGAGTGGCAAATGTTTCACAACACCCACTCCATGAATTTCACCCCCGAAAGCCTTTTATTTATATATTTTCTATTGAACGTTGTCGGGGTTGACTGTCCCGCGAAAATGACGTCATCTGGCCGGAAAATGGAAGCGGAAATGCACCGGTTTCCTGTTTGGCCAGGAACTACTGCACCGGTTTCCTGTTTGGCCAGGAACTACCGCGCTAATAACAAAAAGGAAACTCACGCTGATTTTAAGAGATTGTATGATTTGAAGAACGAAAAAAAAACAGAAAAAGAAAACACAGCTCACGGTAACTAAAGCTCCACTTATAAGAGAAACGATCCACAGATCGTATAAAACAATTAAAAGAACACTTTTTGAAACGCTTCCGTCTTCCGGTGAAAACGAATGGAATTCTGGGTAACGCAGTAATAAACAAACGTCCTGACCAGCGGTAATGCTAAAAATCGTTTTTTTTAAATTTGCACTGTACAACTTTAAAGTTTGTTTGTGTGTGTGTGTGTGTGTGCGTGTGCGTGCGCGCGTGCGTTTGTGTGTGTGTGTGTGTGCGTTTGTGTGCGTGTGTGCGTGTGTGCGTGTGTGTGTGTGTGTGTGTGTGTGTCCTACTCTAGTTATTCTTCAGAGCTGGGACCTTGGCTAAGCTGGAGGAGCAGCGGGATGAGCAGACTAAACGTAATATAACCCTGTTCCAAGCTTCATGCAGTGGCTACCTGGCACGGCAGGCCTTCAAGAAGAGAAAGGTAGGCATGGCTTATCACTAGAATCAAAAGACTTGATTTAAAGTGTGTGTAGGTGTGTATGGCGGTATCAGCGGTTGATTGATTCATTGATTGTTGTTTTTATTGACAAAAAATGCATATACATGACCATACTGTACATTTATACATATCGGTCAAAAGAACTTGAGAGCTTATTTCCATTGTGATTCAGTTTGAGGTTTTAAAGGTCCAAGTCTGACAACATTATTTATTCATGGGAAATAAACTCTTTGACATTTGCTAAAAGAAGAAATTTTAAATCAACTCTAACCTTATTATCAAAATGGGCTGTTTACTGTTTATTTGCCTTTTTAAGGGATAATTAGAGATAAGTAATATGTGAGTTTTCGGAGGCCTTGAGGATGTGAGGGTTTGTTGTCTGTTTTCTCTGCTATTAGACTACTAGTGCTGACTAGCCCCAATGTATCTGCATGTTCAACTCCTTCCTTTACACTTGAACTACTTGCACTCAAATCCATTAGTCTAACCCGTCCCCCACAGCGTCCTGAGCTATCCAATCAGCATCCTCACAGGGTCCATGTGTTGACATGACATGTGACAAGTGAACCTCACATACTGCTGACACGCTGCTTCTCTCCATCCTCCATGTACAGTATGTCTCACTACATTAAATAATGAACCAGCGGAAGATTTTCTTTCTTTTTTTAATTCAATCAACTTCTCTTTTGGTGATGTCAGTGAAGCCAATAAATAACATTGACAAATTGTTATGAATATATATTATAGGCCACAACATACTACATTGTCTTCCTGTAGTGTCTTAGGACTGGCTTCTATACTGCTGACATTTTTACCCACATACTGTATAGCAACGCAAGCAGCTTTTGAGTAATGGGTGTTGGTTGAAAATGGTAAGCCACAAAAGGCCACAGTGTTCCTCTTATTAAGTTCAAAGGTCATTATTCACATAGAGCGGCAGACCAAGAACCTTGGTGCTCTCTAATCTGTTGGAAATGGCAGAAAGTCAGCAGTAAGGAACCGTGCAAGCTCGCTTGACAGCTGTACCATTACAAAATCCATTAGCTAAGGGGTCTTTTTTTTCCTCTGAGCCCTCCCACATCTTTTCTTGTAAATGTATCTATAATGGAAAGATAAGAGTCACTTTATTTTGCCCTGTAACTTTTTGCTTCTATTTTGGCGAGGTACAATACAGTAGGCAATTTTAGTTTTTCTTATTTAGATACACTCGATTTGTATTTATTTATTATCATAATGTTATTATCATACTATCAATATAAAGTATGTACAGTATGTCATACGTACACCACATACTTATGAATATGGATATTTTCCTTTTGACCCATATGTAAGAGACCCCTTGCTAGGTTCCTACTGCAGAAAATTAAATAAGGATTTACAGTGTACCTCAGAAATGGCCATTCACAGGTTTGACAGAAGAGTTTGCAGTCATGATGCATTTCCACTGGTATTTTCTTCACATTTGGTTACACTGCTGTAATCCATCATCAACAAAACATGGTTAGTTACATGAAAACAACGGCTACACAATAATACTAGTAAATCACTGCATCAAAGCAGACATACTAATATCGCTCTGCATATTGCGAAACCTGCCATTGTGTAAAGTTACATGGGTGTCATTACAGTCTCTTTGCATGAATCATCTGAAAGATAAATACAATATGCTGAGTGTATAAATTCTCTTTTCTTCCCCATCAAATTTGGTTCCTTATTATTGAAAATCCACCACCTCTCCAGCAGAGTAATTGGACAGGGCCAGTGAAGTGGTATATTACTGAGGGAGAACCATTGCTCCTTTGCTCCATGAGGGAGATTAACTGAGTGTGTTGCCACCCAGTCTTAGAATAATCGTTGTTTAATGACATCCACTTGTGCCCTTGCTCTTCTCCCTTCGTAGAAATTGATTTGGCTGCTGTGCCTCTGTACTGTGTGAAATACCCAGTCTTTGCAGGGTAGAGATGGGGTAATATGCATATTTACGATTTGTTCCATGTGAGAACAGGCCCAGTAGAGACACTGAGTTAGTTAGTTGAATCTGTGTGGCTGTGCCATTGTCCCACTTCTATTTCATGGACCATGGCATATAAATGTTGCAAAGCTGACTCGAGCACATGGCTATAGAGATCATGTGTACCGATTTGCGTGAAATTTGGATACAATCTGAAGTAATATTAAAAAAAAACGTTTTACTTAAGTCGGCCTCCTGGTGGCGCTATAAAAGGCAGATGCAGGGCAAAGGCTTTTCCTTGGCCTCTAGGGAGTGCACATACAAAGTTTTACACAGATCGGTGCAGTTATAGGTAAAACCGTGAAATGGCCTGTTATAGCGCCACCTTGAGGCTGATTTGAAAAATGAAGTGGCATTTCTTCTTCGGCCTAGTGGGAATGTGCGTTGCGCTGCGTTCATTATTTGAGGCATTTTGTTCAAAACGGACCACTCCGACAAACTTTGGTAGCCAATCTTTGGAAGAAAAATCTGAATGGCCCGTTTTGTGTAATGACTACAGAGATACTGTGTACCGATTTGCGTGATGTTTGGACAAAATCTGTAGGAGTAATATGAAAAAATGTGTTTAGCAAAAATCAACCTATAACAGGCCGATTTGAAGAATTCGGGGCAGAGGCCTGGGCAGAGACAATAAGAAATGGAGTGCAAGAGTTGCAATTAGTTCCTCCTGAATCGATTTACTTTAAAGGGTCTACACCATGAATTTAAAAAATAATAATAATATTTAATATCATATTGTTCATGTCCCTCAAACGTTTTTCAAAAGGTTTGAGCCTAAATCAAGCCTCAGATATACTCATTCCAACTAACTTCTCTCTGGCTTATAAAGCACTTTCACCTGCAATACCACATTGTCCTGTTTGGCACAGGGCGCTATTGAGCCAGTTTGTATGCATGTTATCTCCTGGTTCTGTGTGGAAAAAGTAAAAAAAATAAAAATAAAAAAAGAAGAATTTTTCTTCTTTTTTTTTTAAAGATTTTTTTTTGTTTGTTTTGAACTGAAAAACGGGAGGAATTGTTCCCCCTGCCTACGTAGGCAGGGGGAACAATTCAGTTTGGCCTGTTTTTAGACCAATTTACAGAAAACCCCAGATTTGCTGTGAAAGCCTGAGTGTTCAAACTGGGGTATTTTTGAGGATAGAAGAGAGGTAGGGGAGACCAAAAACACACAAAAAAGAAGAAAAAGTTAAAATTCATGGTGTAGACCCTTTAAACTGTGGCCATAACATTTCAGTAAGTCCAGTTTTGATTATATTTTGTCAATATAATCAAAATAAAACAGCATTACTTTGTCACGGCAATCACTGCAATACTGAATCTATTTAAAGGTGGAAGTGAGCAGGCTACACATTGTATTACATGCAGATACTATAGCATTTTAGGTACTAGCAAAGTGCACTCAGAGTGCAAATCTCTATCTCTCCTCTTGAGTCACAGTATCACTCATCTATTGAGTAACATCAAGAAATGATTCAACCTTAAAACAATTTTTTGTCCTGTATATCTAAAGTCAACTAGTGAAGATGAAAAGTCAGCAAACCATCCTTTCATTTTTGGAACAGCTACAGGTAAAAAGATAAAAGCTTACGATGATGTAGTTAAACAACACTTGGCACCAGGCCCACGCCCACCTCGTGCTATGGGCTGAGAGATGTGACTCAATATGATGAAACTATGAAGACAGTCTAACATCTGTGGTCAGGTATGACTTCAAATCGACATGTTCTATCGCAGTGAAACAATGTTTCACTTGTTCTTTAGACTGGGCAAATGTAATGAGCATTAATGATTAATGGTTTTAACTTGCAATTGCTCAAAAAGGAAATTAGACTTAACGATATAGTGATCTTGCTCAACTCCACCAATTAGGACAAATATACATCACAAAATATGACATTGTATCTCAACCTTCCTAGGACAATACATTAATTGTATTTATATATACAGTATAAGATACTGAGTAGAGCAGCTAAAGTCTCATAATAAGTGGTGGGTTTAAGTCTTAGCTGGATACGCAGTGGAGCCAGGTGGTAGAGCGGGTACTGCCCCCTGTGGTAGAGTAGCTCTCATTTTAAAGTCCACACACACACACACACACACACACACACACACACACACACACACACACACACACACACACACACACACACACACACACACACACACACACACACACACACACACTTGGCAAGCAGAAAAACACATTCATCCCCATCTGTTATACCGAAAATGTGACATTTCCTCCCAGTCCTTTTGCTAAGCTGCACATTAGGTATCTGTAGAGTGTTCAGGCAGATGGCATAGCATGGAGGTCATGTGTTTTGTCATAATCTTGCCTCATTCCAATTCCAGTCTTCGTCGCACACTGTCATACCCTCGCGATGTGATATAATGTAACACTTTGTTTATTCACGCTGTTCAAGTGGTCTAATCTTTTGTTTGTAAAACTCATTATGGGCTAAATATTACAAATGAGCCCTGTTTGATGTGGTTGTCGGAGATTTGATGCATTTTTACTGCATGCTAATGCCTTCATGGTGTGACAAATCCTAATTGGTCGTAGAGGGTGCCTTCAGGGCACAGTGTACCTAGACGCTGAGAACTATGTCGCTCTAATTGGGTTTGCCCATAATCTGCTTCTGCCAGAAATGCTCGCGCATAAGCAGCATGGAAATCGTATAACACTTGGAATTAGTCGCCGACATGTTTGATTTAATTAATAAACACAACGCTAGTCTTGGAATGTGCTCTGTATCACCACTCCAGAGAACGCTGAATGAACAGCTTTCCAATTATTTCACTGTTTATAGCCTGTAAATATATCCATTCACATCCATTGGCGATGTGCATTAATTAATGGATTCAATGGTGATATATTGCACATTTATACTTATATTTATTGATCGACTGTACATACGCTAACCTGTTCATTGTGCTGTTGCTAATATGACACCTAATTTATCTTAATTTCCCATTCATATTGAGAATTACATGTTAAAGGATACCCCCTGTTTTTGTTTTTCCCATCCACTTAATAATTAATAAAATGTAATGTTTGTAAAAATGGTAAAAATGTCAGCACTCCTGGGTAGTAGAGGAAAGTTACATTGTGCTGCTTTAAATTTCAACTAAATTTTAGCATATTTCTGTTCTGAAGAAAAGACCAGCGTCGTATTCATGAAATGTGTGCACACCCTTGATTTGCGGGCATCAAATGGTGAATCCCACCTAGGTAAATTGAATGCACATGCCTGTGTGAATCATTTGCATAGTTTAGCCACCATAAAAGGCATAAAGAATGAAGGGAGCAATAACAAGAAGAGGAAAGCCTATAATTACACGCCATAGTATGATGGTGTCGCTCGCCAAAAAGAACAGATCTACAAGCTGACGACGCTTTGCATCACAATGCGTTGTTAGCTTGTTGATGTGGTGTTTTTGGCAAGTGATTTCCTTGCACAATGGAGTACAGTATAAGCTGAACTTTTGTGAAAGTGAAATTAAAATATTGGTCTCATTTCTAAGAGAGAAGAAACACACAGCTGTTATCCAGGCTGCATTTTCATCAGATGGCAAGACTATGAATTGTATTTGTATGGTGTTATCAACAATTGGATAATTGCTATTAGAGTTTAATAACGCTTTCTTGCAAACGCAAATTACACATTGAGGGACATAATGTTCAGCTCAGAATGCTTCAACTAAAAACAGAAAAAAAATCCTGTTATTCGTTGGCAAAGTTGAACAGGCCTAATTTAAACGTTTTATTTTATTTTACAAATGTTTGACACAGAAACATTTTGTTAGTGAGGTTTGGCACTACTATAATTGATTTTGCCTACAGAATAAGGCATTTTAACTTGTAAGTGACTTCACACAGGTTTCCAAACACATACACATGCCTCAGAGCACACATTGATTGTGTTTGTATCAACAAACAAAGTCAGCTACGTGGAGTGATGCTAATGTATGTTTGTGTGTGTGTGTGTGTGTGTGTGTGTGTGTGTGTGTGTGTGTGTGTGTGTGTGTGTGTGTGTGTGTGTGTGTGTGTGTGTGTGTATCCCCACAGCTTCAGCATCTGGCCATCCGCTGCGTCCAGAAGAACATACTGAAGAACCGTGGTGTAAGGCACTGGCCCTGGTGGAAACTCTTCACCACTGTTCAACCACTCATCAAGGTCCAGCTCACTGAGGACCAGATGAGAGCCAAAGATGTAAGAGCTTTATTGTATGACTGCACATTATGTACAATGTGTCTTACCGTTTTGAATAGATAAGATTTTGAATAGACAACTTATATTACAACAACAAAATAATTAAGTGTATGTAGAATTTCTACTTTCTTGAATTGTCTGCTTGTTTGTATTATTATTATTGAAAGAGGCTAACCGTCTATAAGAGGGTTAGGGTCTGTGTGTGTGTGCGTGAGTGTGTGTGTGCGTGTGCGTGTGCGTGTGCGTGTGCGTGCGCGTGCGCGTGCGTGTGTGTCCATTGCTAACTTCGCAATCCGCTGGACCTATCGGTGCCAAATTGAGTATAGGCTAACATAGAAGATCCATTTTCTTTTGTGTTTTATACTTTCTGAAATATTTAACTTTAATTTGACAATGGATGTTTGATAATGCATCTGGCTGAAACCACACCCCAATTTGGAGATAACTTACAGTACATCATTGTTTGTATAAAGTTAAACGTGAGTGCATGCACCTGTAATGTTTTGCCTACAGCACAATGACTCGCTACAAATGTATTCATGCAAAGCACTGAAAAATAGATGCAGAACGTCCCCCTGCATCCCATTGTCTCTCCACATTTGGGCAAGACTAATATCATCATCAATATGATGTCAGAGAGCCACATTGGAGCCAGCCATGCCATTATTGGATCCCGTCTCTACTTTTCTTTTTGCCTACTTATCTTATCCTGTCTTATGTTGCAACTCTGTGTTTCAGGAGGACATCCAGCTGCAGAGGTCAAAGCTGGAGAAGGTGGAGAAAGAGAGGAATGAATTGAGACTGAACACCGATCGACTGGAGAGCAGGGTGTGTCTTTGTTGTGTTTGTGTTGTTGCACTGCTGAAATTAAAGTGTGGAGGCCAATCATTGTGTTACACCCTATGGATTCATGTGGAGGTTTGACTGCTTACCTGTATGGTAATAAGGAAGTGCTGGTTTGTATTACACCCGGAAGACGCTTTTTGCTTATCATGTTGTTGTTATTGCTGTCAGTACTGTGTCTGATGTACTGTGTGTTTGTGTGTGTGTGTGTGTGTGTGTGTGTGTGTGTGTGTGTGTGTGTGTGTGTGTGTGTGTGTGTGTGTGTGTGTGTGTGTGTGTCTGCGTGTGTGTCCTCTAGATCACAGAGTTGTTGGCAGAGTTGGCCGATGAGAGGAATACGGCAGAGTCAGCGTCACAGCTATTAGAGACTGAGACCTCAGAAAGAATGCGTCTAGAGAAGGACATGAAGGACCTACAGGTACAGTATGCGCGCGTGCACACACACACACACACACACAGACACGCACGCACACGCACACACACACACACACACACACACACACACACACACACACACACACACACACACACACACACACACACACACACACACACACACACACACACACACACACTTGACTCTGAGGATGTAACAATGCCTCAAAATGGACTCGCGGGGTGCCACAGGAACTACAGTGAACACCTGGCTGCTACGACCGCTCACTGTTACAATCTGTCCCATCCCAGGCCAAGTTTGATGCCATGAAGAAGCAGATGGAGTCACAGGAGGTGGAGGTGATGGAGGCCCGGCTCCTGAGAACGGCGGAGCTGAATGGGGAGTTGGCGGATGACGACGATGACGCTGGTCAGTCTGAATACCTTCCAGTAGGCTCTGGCAGGGCAAACGCAATGAAAGCTCCTTTTTACCCTGATCGTTTTTGCTGCCTCGAATGCTAATGTTCATTCACAGCTTATAACAAGGCTAAAATAAATGTCGAGTGAGATTTATTATTCTGGCTGGAAATGGTCCATGCTTCTGAGATCAGTGGCTTTAACTAGTCCATTAAACCATGCCCTAGAGTAATATGAGTGCATTCATATTATTAGAATATTTTTTATACATTTGAACAAGAGATGATTTTCTTTAGAATGCTACTTTTACAGGCTTTGCTCTGCACTCAAATTTTAATGGATCCCACTGCATTTTCAGACATTTATTCCAGATGACTTGTGCCACCCTGTGCAGCTGCCTAAGCCTGCCTTACTTGCTGGGCTGAATCCTTCAGACGAGGATTATAAGCACAGTTTGAAATTCCTTACTCATGCCGGTCACAACTGTGGTAATAAGAGGCGCCATTGGGCTGGTTAAGCAGGAGAACATGATAGCGTGGCTGGGTCACATCTTGCATAATTGCATTAAGTGTCCTATCTGAGAATACTAATTCACAGCCACGGGATTAAGATGCATACTACCCAGCCTAAATCCCAGGCTTGTGTGTCTTTGTTCTTTTGCTTCCGGGTGTGCTTGCAGCGAGGGTGTTGTGTCCGTGACACTTTTTTCCCCCTGCAGACAAGCCATTATAGAGCATATCCGAATCCTCCGATGAATGAGAAAATAATCGTAAGGGATCAGAGCCGGTGGCCCTGCAAGCTGTCATTATGTTATATATATGCTAATAGGGAGCGCTGATGGAGGAGCCAGCGGTGGTATGTGCAGGAGAAATGGACAGCCACCAAAATGATAAGCCTTAGAAATGAAGCTGCACCTCAAAGTGTGCCCAGGCGCTGCTGTGGCTCTGATAGCCTCTGACAGGTACAGAATTAGGGTCAGTTAAGAACTGTGGAGAGTGCCACTTAAATTTGTCCTTCACCGTCAAATGCGATGCTGCACGTGGAATTCTTCTTTTTACCTGAGGTGTATTGAAGGTGTATATTTGGTTTTCATTTAGATTATTACAGTTGAGAAACTTAAAAGGTAATGGGTGGTGTCCCGTTGACCTTATTGCTGTTGTTGAAGGGAAGGCTTTGATGAAAGACATTTTCTTTTATGTGGGGAAGATAGTATTCCCTCTAATATGAACGCCACATCTATCCCCCCCCCCCAGGGGTCAGTCCTGTCAGTATGATCCATTTCAAACAGTCTGCAGGTCCTTTATACCAGTAGTTCTCAAACTCTTTCATGTCAAGGACTCCCAAATTGACCCCTAAATTGATTGTATTTGGTCACAGACCTTAATTAGGGACCCCAATGCAAGATGTGTGTTGTTAAAATGTTATAATATAATAACATTAAATATAATAAAAAAATAATTCTCACGATTTTCAAATTGCTGATGTATAATAAAACTAGAGGTTTGGGCCGCGCACCTCACTTCAAGTAGCCTGGCCCGCACATCGGAGACAGAGACTGTAGATGGGCTTTTTCATCAGCCCAATACGCGTGTATACGTTCATTATCCATCTGTCATCCAACCGCATGAATTATATCATCCTATTTATATCCTATTTATATTCTATATGGATACATACGTACTTGTAAAAACAATGTCACTCACCACTGTCGCAATCACAGATGTAGTGACTGTATTCAATACATATCCATGGTAACAGCAAGCCCTCCGTATTCCATCACTGTCTCACATCGCAACTTTACAAAAGACATATCCAGTGGTTGGCAAGGTTCAGAACTTCACTAAATCACTCCCACGGCAAAGTGTTATTGTTTTTTTAATTTTGTTTTAAATTCACCGTTAAGTTTCTCTGATTTGGAAGTTAAACTGATGGAAGCTACTGTATATGAACCAATTTGGCTTGGGATGCCAAGGACCCCTGGGGGTCCCTGGACCCCATTTTGAGAACCACTGCTCTATAGCGTCTGCAGGTCCTCTATACATTCTGCAGGTCCTTGCATTAAAGGCACAGGCACTTCTCAACACTGCTTTTACCTTCCAGGCGGAGAATGGCGTATAAGGTATAACCGGGCCGTCCGTGAGACAGAGTTCATCAAAAAGAAACTTCAGCAGGAGTTTGAAGACAAGTTGGAGACGGAACAACAGAGCAAGAGACATCTAGAACGGAGGGTAAAGCCTATTTTATGTTCCAGCAACAAAGTGCTGTGCGAAAGTTGTAGACACACTCTATCTTAAGTGTAGCTGAGCCATGATTGGATGGCTCAAACTAAAGCAAAAACGTTTCTGTAGTGACAATGCTATTTTACTACTAGGTTACTTGTTTGGCTGGCATATGCATGGGATATTTACTGTATATACTCTCTCTGCTTGGCTTGTTATCTGGTTACTATACTAACTTTACAACAAACTTCTGTCTGAGGACAATTTCTTGCAAACACTTGGTCAGTAAAGCATAAATTAGGCTCAAAGCTTTTGTTCTAATACTTCAGTAGCTCATTGTTGAAAGATGGAGGCCTGTTAGTGTTTTCTATTTGTTTGTCTGCCTACATTCGAACAAACACAGTGAGGAGACCTTAACTCTCCTTTGTCCTTGAACAAATGAGTCCAGGCAGACATTCTGATTTCCCGAGTGAAGGAGATGGTGTTCTCATTAGCATTGCACACCATTAAGATAAACGTTCAGAATATCCTTGTGTACATTATCTATGTGTATGCATGTGCACTGCAGGTGGCTGACTTGCAGACAGACAATGAGGACGTGCAGCGTGCTGTGCAGCAGCTGAAGAAGAAATGCCAGAGGCTGACGGCAGAGCTTCAGGACACCAAACTGCATCTGGAGGGCCAACAGACCCGCAACTATGAGCTGGAGAAGAAACAGCGCAAGTGAGCATCACATAAACTTGCACCCTCATCTGTAGACGGGTGGATGGATGAATGGATTGATGAATGGATGGATAAATGGATGAATGAATGATCAGGCAGGTAGTTGGTCACATATAGATAGACAGATAGAAGGGTCAAGTGGCTTTGTAGCCACAGAGCCACTGGTCAAAAGTTCCTAAATAGGTTTCCCTGGACAAACAGGTTTACGAACAAACAGGCTAGGGAAAAGCAAAAAAATAAGATCGACACTACTAGCCCTATCCCCTGTCCCCCCGTCCCACTTTCTAAATGATGCCTTTCTTTTATTATTTTAATCAATAGGCTGAAATCTTTGTTCATCATTTTCTTCTATAAAGGGAGTTACACACCCGTGATGTGTTTTTCATGCCATAAATTAGTCTGAAAATGTATGAGTACCACACAGAACACTGAATCACGTTCACAGATCACGTCCACAAATCACGTCCACAAATCACGTTCACAAATCACGTCCACAAACGTTCAAGCCAGTTTTGGCTCTAACAAGGGATTAAATTCGTACTGCTATGCCACAAAAATGTGGAATGCCCTAGCAATATGAATCCTTACTCTCCTTCAAAACCGCTCTAAAAGAGCACTTACAGGTGGCTGCAATTCGAAACTGGCCCGAGTAAAAAGTCATGCGGCGATAAAGCGACAATTTAACAAGTTGATTTTTCACCACGAATAAAGGCATCAACCTGTATTAATGAGGCGTCAACTGCTGTACTGTAGTTGATGACTGCACTCGTTCCTATGAGACTTACGTTGTTGGAGACATGAAAAATTGGAAATACTCCAGTAAAGTAAAAGTACCTCAAAACTATACTTAAGTACAGTACTTAAGTAAATGTACTTAGTTACTTTCCATAACTGCATGAAACCATCCGGTTGCTGGTGGAGTTAATAATACTCTGCCGCCTGACGAAAGACGTTGCATAACAGCTTTAGCTTTAAACAGAAGCACTCAACATATGACTAAGCAGCACACTCAGATGTCTGTTTTGAGGATGTACTAGATCGGCACCCTGGTATACCTTCTCCCACTACACTACCAGACCAGCACCCGGTTTATCTGGTACCACGGCCCTGTTCAACTTGTCTGGCAACCAGTTACAGAGCAGCTCAGCTCGTACAGTAGTAGGGTGCAAGCCCCCCCCCCAGCCCCACACACTCTAAAAATAGCATGCGTCTATTCCATCTAATAAAGCTGCAATTTCATTGCACAGGTGTATACAGTGCTATTGCTCTCTCCATAGGAAAACAATTCTTCAGACACATATTTTGGCAATTCATGTACTGTATGTGAAAGCACCTTTACTGCACCTTCCATTCCCACAGCATGGTGACAGGTGGCTGTGGCCTTATGGAGACGTCGTCGCTGCCTCCTTCAGTCCCAGCCATCTGCACATTGACTGTCAAATTAATCTGTGCCCTGTCCCTGGACAAACTCCTCTCTGTCTGTCTGTCTGTCTGTCTGTCTGTCTGTCTGTGTATCTACTCCTCATTCCTTTGTTCTTGAGTGACTCACAATGCAGACATCTGGACTTAGAATACAATGGTGACTCATTTGAATAGTGGAGGTGGTCTGTAATTGCCGGCGTTGCATTAGCAGAGAAAATGACTCCAGACTTTAAGCACTTGAGAAGTCATGGCTGTGGCAAAATGTGAACTTTCATACATGCTGGGGAAGGCTTGATGCCCGAAACGTGTCCGCGTTTGCTGTGTCTGTCCGTGCGCATATGAATTCGGAGTGCTGGCTATTACTTTCTTACTGACTTTCTCCCCTGTGGCTAATTGAAGATGCTTCGGGGGAGAAATTACTTTCAGTTGTGCTTTGGGAGAGAAAAGGAGAATTACACAGAGCTGAGAGTACAGAACACTTAACTGTGAAGTTCAACATGGCCTCAATGCTGCCGCCCCAGACAATTGAATAAAACATGCGCGCCATTATAATCCAAATGTAAATTAACGGTAGAGATACTTTCACAGAAAGGTTAACGGTAAAACATTCACGTCTGTAGTGAGATTACTCGTGCCAATGACAACATTCATAACAAAAAAAGTTACAAAATGAGTAAAGTTTCTGAAAGTTAGGCTTAGCATATATTTGCTGATAGAAATTGTTCTAATACCGTAAATGAATTGCCACACTTGATATTTCAAAGTAATATATACAGTATTTATAATCTCTGAGAGCAATGGACAGTAGAATATGGTTGCAGTCTTCAATAGTAGAAAGTACTGTTCCTGAAGAAACAGTGTGGGATCGCTAAGAATGTTGAGCTGGTATTAAGTATTGATAGTGTTAGTAGTGTTATAGTAGGGTCATAATACAATGACATCAGTATTATGACGTCACTAGAATGGCATTACCATTCACTAGAATGGCATTATGCATTATGACATCACTAAATGGCACTTCTCCATTGAAATGACCCAAAAAACGGGGAGAATAATAATAACTAGAATGGCATTACCATTCACTAGAATGGCATTATGCATTATGACGTCACTAAATGGCATTTCTCCATTGAAATGACCCAAAAAGCGATCCCACAAATATTCATCATCCCTCTCAAGTGTCTATGTGTGTGGGTGTGCGTTTCAGATTTGACCTGGAACAGAGCCAATCTCAGGCTGAGGTACAAAGAGAGAGGAGCCAGAGAGAGAAGCTGGCCAGAGAGAAGGACATGATGACTGGGGAGATGTTCAGCCTCCGCCAGCAGCTGCAGGTATAGGCTACACCACATACCCTTGATAGATCCTGATGTCTACCAGGTCTATATACGGCATAATGGGGTTGTTCCGGGTCCCTGTGCGCGCGTGTGTGTGCGTGTGTGTGCGTGTGTGAGCGTGCCTCTGTCCGTCTCTCCGACTAACGTTCTCTGTGCCATCGCCCCGGCAGGACAAGGACCTTGAGCTGTGTTCCGCGAGCCTGAAAGTGCAGCAGTTAGAGGCGGAGCTCCAGGACCTCACCTCCCAGGAGTCCAAGGACGAGGCCTCGCTGGCCAAGGTCAAGAAGCAACTTCGCGACCTTGAAGCCAAGGTCAAAGACCAGGAAGAAGAACTGGACGAACAGGCTGGATCCATCCAGATGCTGGAGCAGGTATGAGATGTGGCGAGGGACACACTGTGTAACGCTCAGTGGTGGAAGAAGTGCTCAGATATTTTACTTAAGTAAAAGTAACAATACCACAATGTAGAAATACTGTTACAAGTAAAAGGCCTGTGATCAAAATGTTACTTGAGTTAAAGTACAAAAGTATTGGCATAAAAATATACTTAAAGTACCAAAAGTAAAAGTAGTAAAATGTTTGAAAATAGCCGATCTACAAGCTCACAACGCGGTAAATGTACTTTGTTACTTTACACCATTGGTAACGCTGAATGCACAGCAGCAGCGTCCACGTTAGTTTGCGGCGCTAAATGCAATAATTGGGGCATGTCTGATGTTATGAGTGACAGCCTATCTGTCACTGCGTGACAACGTGCATGTCTACTACTGAGGTGAAGAAACAGACTGTATGGAAGTAGCAAACAAAGTTTTAAACTAGCAGCTGTAGATTCTTTTATAAATTATTAATCAAGATTGAGCAAGTACATGACCTATTTACTGCCTAAAATGAATAGGTTGTTTACAAAACAAGCTGCCAGAGACGAGCAACACTTTTATGTACGTATCCTCTGCACCAAGCTGTCCCTGCTCTCTGCCTACAATACTGGGGATAGGTTGTTTATGTTTGTACATGTAGTTTGTTGTCTATCTGTCTACAACTGCTAGTTTAAAACGTACCTATTCGCTACTTCCATACAGCAGTCGGTTTCTGTCCGTCTCAAGTGGTGAAGCCTGTGGCGTGCCTTGTCCACCCCCAGTGAGAAACTGTGGTGCTCATCGGATCAAAGTGAGGAGCTGCACCCTGTAGCAGAGCTCACACAGACAGGCAGTAGAAGTGCAGACACTTGATACTCGTCTATGGCTAAAATGTCTATGGCTGTTTTCTGAAAGACGTATACATTTTAGGCATTAAATAGGGCATGAAGTTGCTCAATCTTAATTTCCTCACCTACAACTGCTAATTTAATACTTCATCAATATTTGCAACTTGCGTACAGTAGTCCTATTCAGCTGTGTTGAGTGTATATGCCTGCTTCGGAGTACAGTGCACAGACAGCACACTGATTGGTTTGTCGGGTCTGTTTTTGTTGAATATAAGTTCACTCGTCTCCATAGACTTTGCACTGAAACTCGACGGATTCTCAGAATGTGTCAGCGTCATGACACTGTGTAAGGCTTAATATAAACTTCGTCGTAGGACTCTGTCCTCAAGTGTTGTTTGAAAAGACAGCGTATTGTCAACTGGAAAATGTTCGGTTGACAATACGCTCAGTCGCTCACATATTATGTTTGTTGTGTCTGTTTGAGGTGCGTGACACTGTGAGTATCTGTCTCCCCGCTCTTCAGGCCAAGCTACGTCTTGAGATGGAGATGGAAAGACAACGCCAGAACCACTCCAAAGAAATGGAGAGCAAGGATGACGAGGTGGAGGAGATCAGACAGTCCTGCAATAAGAAGGTCTCATCATTCTAACACCTCTTGAACCAACAATAAACACAAAATCTGCTCAAAGGCTCAATAAGGGAGCTTTGACAGATTCCCCTCCAAGCACACACTTGTGCATGAAACCGTGTGTTAAACTACCCTGTGCTCATACATTCCACCAAAGCCTAACATTACCTGGTTAATTTATTGGACGCTTAATACTCTGTTTCGACCACATCTCGTCCGACTAGTAGGTATTTACGTTTTTGATTTCATACTGTTGCAAAGTTTTTGACTGCAACTTGGTTGAACTATGTTTATACACTGTGATTACATGCTTCACTGTCCTCTGAAGCATCGGCCCATTTGTCTTTGACCTGTGAGAGCAGTCGTGTCATGTGATAGATGGGGTTGTGTCTGACTTTGTTATGTGAACCGTGTGTGTGTGTGTGTGTGTGTGTGTGTGTGTGTGTGTGTGTGTGTGTGTGTGTGTGTGTGTGTGTGTGTGTGTGTGTGCGCGCGTGCGTGCGTGCGTGTGTGCGTGTGCGTGTGCGTGCGCGTGCGTGTGCGTGTGTGTGCGTCCTACAGCTGAAGCAGATGGAAGTGCAGCTCGAAGAGGAGTATGACGACAAGCAGAAAGTGTTGCGTGACAGAAGGGAGCTGGAGTCCAAACTGCTGAGTGCTCAGGACCAGGTAATCGCTGCACGCGTGTTTATTTGTGTGTGTGCACGCGCTCGCGCTCAAGTAGAGCACTTACTGTATATTGTTACAGCAGTCTGAACCCTTTGAAAGATTCCCTTTGGAGTCGACTCTTGTGCTGTGGGTTTCTGAAGCAGCATACAGCAGTATTGCACAAACTAGTATTTTGACAAGGGCAGTGATGTTATAATAAAGTGCTTTGTGTTTCAGGTGGGCCAAAGGGATGTGGAGACAGAGAAGAAGCTAAAGAAAGACCTAAAGAGAACAAAGGTGCTGCTGGCTGACACCCAGATCATGCTGGACCACCTGAAGAGCAATGCCCCCAACAAGAGAGAGACCTCCCAACTGAAAAATCAAGTACAACACTATATTTACTATATTGTACAAAAAAGGATGGTGGAACCATAAGACTGTATATTAAGGTCGGGTCTATAATGCATTATAATTGCATCAATAATGCCTTATAATGCACTTATTCAATTATTCTCTCATTTTACCTAAGGCTTTATGTGCTTTTCAGCTGAGATGAACGTATAATGCATTGTGACCAGCACTTGTAATACTTCATAAACCTTGTTAAAGTTGTTATGCATAATATAAACATTTATAACAAGTGTTATAATGCCTCAAAAGTGAATTATAATGCATTATAGACCCGACCTTAATATACAGTTTTACCAGAGTCTCAAAGTCCTGCTAGCTGCTCCTTACACCTAGCCAGATCAAAGAAGTGCAACCTCCTAAACCCTCGTAAAACAAAAATTGTGCCTATAATGACACGCCCAAAATAATGTAGGGATGTAGCCATGTTGAAAGTGGTGAAATAAACCCCTGAAGCTCAATTTGGCCTGGCTGTGAGCATCCTACCAACATGTTTTATTGAGCAAAATATACAACCTGCAAATTGGACATTAACACATTTCGAGACTACTTGTTTCTTCTCCCTTCTTTTTTAATTATAATCAGCCTTCTGGCTATTGTGGTATTTTTAGAGACATTCAGGAAGCATCCTTCACCACAGCTCATTCTCATTCCCTCCTACTTTCCTCCTTTGTCCTTTCTCTCACAGCTGGAGGAGTCGGAGTTCACGTGCGCCGCAGCAGTGAAGGCCCGTAAGGGCATGGAGATTGAAATAGAGGACCTGCACATCCAAATGGAGGATATGGTCAAAGCCAAGATGGCGGTGAGTCTGTGAATGATACTTGCTGTACTGTTTGCAACTTGTTAATAAAGTATTCAATCAATATAAAGATGTGGATCGTACAACTGCCTCAATTATATAATGTATATAATTTGGGTGTGTACTAGTGTTGAAAAAAACACATTGTTTTCTGCTCATGTGGTCTGATATTGACCAGCCAAAAAGCTAAGTGTACGTTTGAACCTGCTACCATACAATATATTTGCATTTGCAACATCTTTAACTCAGACATTAGCATTTTGAGTTTTGCTCCCACAGAAATATATTTTTGTGTAATTATATAAACCTTTCATCAATCTTTGACTGAATAAACGTATAATCACCAGCAACAACAAAAATGACATAATTAGGAGAAGTCTCAAATGTTCCTTCCAGGGGTTGGAGCTAGAGACTCTCAGCATAGAGGGGGCGGATCACTCTCGAGGGGTCATTCTGATTAAATCATTTTAAAATTCACAACTGTAAAATATAGAAAATATAATATAATATCCTATCATAAACACAAATTGTTATTTAATGAACCGTTGCGTGCTTCAGAACAAGCAAGCAACAAGATTGCTTGCTTGTTCAGAAGCACAAAAAAAATCAAATAGGCTGCCAGAATGGACAAAGCAATAGATGCATGTACACTCTACATGCATCGTGTGCAGAATGGTTCAGCACCACCGCCGATGGACAGCAACAGGCCATGCATGCTGTGACCCAGCACCATGCCGTTATTCACACACACATCAAATACCCAAGAGAGCAAAGCGGCATACACAGCCTCCGTCTGACTATGTATTTTAGCAGTTAAGACTACAAAACTACAGATTCAGCAAGAGATGCGAAAGGATACTGTAGAACGCACATGCAGTAACATACAACGATGGAATGACAAGTTACTTTGTGGTTGACAAATGAGTTGTGATTAGTTGCAATCAAACTATTATTCATTGCTTGTGGTGAGACGCGATTAAAAAACTATGAAATAATAACAAAAACAGCCCTCTCAGTGGGCGTCCATGTGGTGCAGGGGTAAAGTTCCTGCCCTCCACTGTTGTGACTCGGCAACTCCGCCTTGGCCAGGTGCTCCAACAAACACAATTGACCGTATTCACGGATGGGAGGCCGGTTGGGGACAACTGTTTGGGAGCGGAACTGTGAAGGAAGTGAAAAGAATCGGCTATCGATGTCTATCGTGGGAGACATATCGTTGTCTACACCAGTTGTTCTCAACCTGTGGGCCGGGACACCCAGGGGGGTCCCCACATGATTTTTGGGGGGTCCCAGATGACAGTCAAGTGATGATTTAAGGACTTTTAAGACCTTTTTAATACCCCCAAAAAATTAAGAAAAAAAAAAACTGATCAAACATTGGCCAAATTGTCAAATAATATAAGAAAGCGGCAAGAATTGTCAAACTAGCCGATCTACAGCTTGCAGGTCTGCTATTTTCACAGTATTTATCTGTGGAACAGATTCAAATAAAATTGAATGCCTCAACTCCTACATTCCAAGTGCTTATAAGGGTGGGGGGTCCCCAGTTAAATATGATTATTTTGGGGGGTTACGGCCTGAAAAGGTTGAGAACCACTGGTCTACACCCTCCCCATGACCCGCATTAGGGGTTTGCAGTGACAGGGACTATACACATGGGGGGGGGAATTGGCATAATGACTAAAATGAGAGAACATTTGAAAAAGACAAAGAAAGAAAAACAGCTCTAATGAGCCATGGGGCCTGGGGAAACTTGCACCCTTTACCGCCATGATAGCTCCACTACTGTTTCCTTCTCTGCCACAGCCGTGAACATGGAATAACGTGCAATAGTATCAGTATTAGTGCACACCTCATCCAGCCATGGATGGATACTAAAATAATACATCTTCAATTGCCGCTTGTACTAATGAATGACAGTCAAATGACAGTCCTCTGTGAATTTTAGAAGGGATTGTAGACAATGACACTATGTATTTATGAAAGCACTCTATGCCTGTGCTCTACTTGTTGATTGCTTTGTCTGTGGCAAGGAAAGGTCTTGCAATTGTCTTATGTTAAAGAGTGCGTTTCGAGTCTGGGTCTGTCTCTCTTAAAAGAGTGGATGAACTGTATATGGAACACCTCCAGCCTGCACTTTTCCCCGCCTACGGTAAATGAGCCTGTTGATTATCTCCAATTGGTCTCATTCTCCAGCCAGAACAATGGCCAGACTGTGTTTTATAGCCATTAGATGAGAATCCAGGACCATCCCAGGCCTGCTGCCGGGCTAATGACCCTTTATCACATTCAATAGCTCATGGACAAAGCCTGACACTATTCTAAAATCTCATCTCTGGCCTTACTTCTCTCTCTCGCTCTCTCTTTCAGTTGGACGAGCAGGTGAGCCGTCTGCAGAGGGAGAAGAATGACCTGCAGTCGCGTATGGAGGAGGATCAGGAGGATATGAATGAGTTGATGAAGAAACACAAGGCTGTAGTCGCCCAAGTAAGCCAAGCCATACTAGTTTGACATACCTAGAGTATGATGTAATATTTTAGTAGAGTGTGACATAGTAGAGTATGATGTAATACATGAGAAGTGTGTGACGTACGCACGAATGGCTGCCATGTGAATATGGTCAATGTATGTTGAAATGAAGGCTGCCATAGCCATTTGCATTACCAGTTATTGCTCTTTAGTAGAATGGATTTACAATGTGAGAAATACTCCAACATATGCATGTGCCAAGTCATTATTCACTGCTATCAGAGAGAGACGCTGCCTGGTTCACAGCAGATGACATTAATTGCGGACTATTGCCGGTCTCAGGCTGTAAACAATAACACAGCTGCCATTGACGTTCCAACTTTTGTGGACATCTGGGTTTGTAAGTGTTGCCATGGGAAACGACATCAACTATCGGAAAAAAACATCTGTTAGTTAGGCTAACTAAGATGCTTTTCATCCATTATTTACCAGCGTGCAATGTGTTCCATTAGCTTTGAGCCTTTCTAGTGGTGTAAACATCTCCTAGCAGAAAACATCTATAGACACATAGACATATGTTGTACAAAAGTCTGTGTGTGTACATGCAGACCATGCCCAAAATGTCTCACTTGCGCGTGCACACGCACACACGCGCACACACACGCACACGCACACACACACACACACACACACACACACACACACACACACACACACACACACACACACACACACACACACACACACACACACACACAAAGTACTGTATGTATACTGGTTTACTGATTCTGTGTTTTTCGTTCACGCTAGTCTGCCAGGGACTTGACCCAGATCAGTGATCTACAGGCCCAGCTAGAAGAAGCCTCAAAGGAGAAGCAAGAGATCCAGGAGAAGGTACAAGGACCATGAGACCACACACTGCCTTGATGCTTTCAACTGATTTTTATGCTTCGGTGCAAAAGTGTCGTGCGATGCGAGATGCGACACGGTGACACATTTTTCCCCCAGTTGAAAATACGCTATTTTTGTAGAGTGACAGCATAACTCCAGCGACCTCCACCTTTCAATAGTTCAACAGCTGCTTTAGGATATTGTTCTGAGATCATGCATTCAGCCCTTTGTGTCTGTCTGTGTGGATGTGTGTCTTCTTGTGCACGCTCACAGCAGGTCAATTGAGGACCTCAATTCTCGAATGTCTCCTGGTTGAGATTTGCGCTCTACTGAGCGCACATTTCTTTTGGGGAATTTGGTAAAAACTGCATGGAAATGAGCTATGATTTTACAACCGAAAGTGAGCAGAGTCATGTGTCCCGCCTCCTCTCTTTCTCTGACACTTGCACACGCGCGCACACACGCACGCACGCACGCACACACACACACACACACACACACACACACACACACACACACACACACACACACACACACACACACACACACACACACACTCTCCTTCATATTCATTTTCAATGGAAACATTAAATTCACTAAATACACTTGTCTTTTGTTAAAAGTTCCCTTCTGACCTCAATGCAACAGCCTCTCTCACAGTGATGTGGCAGTGTTGTTCCCTCCTACAATGCCTTGAAAAGAAACTACTGTAGCTGTTAAAGTACCACTTTCAATTTCCACTTCCACAGTAATATATTACTTTGTGTGAAACATCAGAAAATGTATTTGTAAATGGCAGAGTGTGTCATCAGTGACGGTTTATTTATGTTCAGGTGGATTGGATTGTTGTATGCGATAAAATGTGACGATTGGGCAAAATTGCAAACGTGTTAATTTCGCCACTGGATGTGAAAATCGGACGGGATGATTAGAGAGGTAAAAAATAGGACACTCTCTTTACATAAATTCTTATTATCACTCCTCATCATTGTGAAATCCTGGAGGGGCTGTTCGGCTCACACATTAATCCTTCCCTCAGAATATTCACTAGAGAAGTCATATGTATGTGCTGCTGCATCTGAGTCCTTCCTATCATGTGCAAGGATTTCTGTCCTTATGCTAGCGGCTCTCCACGCTCACACATAGCAGGCTGTAAGGCATTGTTAAGATCTACCAAAGGAGGCTCTGATAGCCATCTAAAGCCTCTGACCTTCTAGTGGTTGCCGTATTACCAGTGGGAGAAAATCTGGCTTCTTTAATGACTTCAAAAGGGAACTCCAAATCCTCCTGGTCTCAGATGCAGAACCATTCATCAGGTGCCATACTGTGTTTCTGGGTCGTTTTCTTTTTTTTCCGTTTGCCTTTTTCTTTTTCTTTTATCTGTCTTTCATCCTTTTTCCAGTCATAAGGGGGAAAAAAACCTGTGTTTCAACAAGTGCAGGGCATTGATCCTTTCACTCCATAAAGCCTTTGTGCTGATTCCAGATCAACCTGCCAGCAGATGAGGGATCATCTAGGGCTCATCATATACCCCCAGAAACACAATAATGACATCTGCCAAGAAACCAGTCTAGTAAAAAAAAAAAAAAAATACTGTTCTGTTCTTCATGCATTATATCACTAATTAACTAGTTATATACACGTATATTTAAAGGACAACATTTCAGATTTCTAACTCGAATCCTTGTGTTCTGTGAGGTGGGTACTGTATGTGAAAATCTGACAGAAACTTGTGAATGGCTGGCAGAGTTTTTCCAGCACCGGAGCCAAGCTCTGGAGACACAGAACTCATTGGGAAGCTGTACTGTATGTCAGATTTACTCTATGTCCTCATCATAATAGAATAGGATTCATGTTAAAAATAGACAAAGTCGCCCTCTAAGAGGAGGGGAAATAAAACAGGCCAAAGAGGAGGTTTTTCATTGAGCAGTGCTCCTTACAGAGAGTGACTGCAATGCATGCATTTGTGCTTTCATGAGGTTCACCGTGTGTGTGTGTGTGTGTGTGTGTGTGTGTGTGTGTGTGTGTGTGTGTGTGTGTGTGTGTGTGTGTGCGTGTGCGTGTGCGTGCATCTGTGTCTTTCACAGCTCCACTCCCTGCAGAGCCATATTGAGTTCCAGGAGCAGTCCATGGTGGAGAAATCTCTAGTAAGTCGTCAGGAAGCTAAGATCCGTGAGCTGGAGACTAAACTGGAGTATGAGAGGACTCAGATCAAACGCCTAGAGGTGAGATATTTCCTGGTTTATGCTGTACGCTCTATACCACAGGTTTTCAAAGCGAGGGGGGGGGGGGGGGCGTGACCCCCACTGTGGCTGCCGGGGAGCGCCATGGGGGGCAATTGTAATGGAGAGGGAAAAGAAGGAAGAAAACATTTCCTGAGAAAAGTATAAAAGTTGTCATTTCTATTCAAATTGATTTTAAAGAGATTATTGTGCCAGTTTAACAACATGGTCCCTATTTTAAGCATGTCATTATTATCAAACAATTGTCGTGAAAATATCAGGTTTTCTTAAAGCCATTTCACAGTAGGGGAGCCGTAGTCAGATGGTATGTTTATTTAGGGGTCCTTGGCATTTCAATGTTTGCGAACCCCTGCTCTATAAAGTACTGTATGTCATTGACATTCACAATAGGATTAGGACATCTGGAGAGATGCCACTAGCAAAATAGCCGACTTTCTGCTCCCCTAGCCAGGGCCCCAGAACGCCACCAATTAACAATTTAAACCCTATATTTGTTGATTGGGGTCCCCCAGGGGTCTATATTTGGCCCACTCATTTTTCCCCTCTTCCCCAAATGTCTTTGCCAATCTACAAACTCACATGTCGCGGGTTGTGAGATTGTAGATCTACTGTTTTCACCTAATATGCAGCTATTTTTGCCGAATGTTCACCTTTTATGACATGCTCAGAATAGGGATGCTAGGGTTCAACTGGTTAAGCTAAACCGAAACAAAGCACCTGTTCTTTTTCACCATGGTAATCCATGTGAGCGTAGAGATCATGAAAACTGGTTCTGCTTGCTTGGTTGTTCCTCAAGAGCCTGGTTGGCCGTCTGAAGGAGAACCTGGAGAAGATAACGGAGGAGAGGAACCAGTATGGCACCGCAGAGAACCGAGAGAAAGAGCAGAACAAACGCATGCAAAGGCAGATGAGGGACATCAAAGAGGAGATGGGAGAGCTGAGCAAGAAGGAGACCGAGGCTAGCCGCAAGAAACATGAACTGGTGAGGCTCTGGGGTACTGCTCGTAAAACCATGGCGAGATCCATTCTAATGTTCATTTATTGATTGATTTCTAATAGAAGTGGTAATTAACATCACAATCCCATTCACCAGGAAATGGACATTGAGAGCCTGGAGGCAGCCAATCAGAGCTTACAAGTGGACCTTAAGTTGGCCTTCAAGAGGATTGGCGACTTGCAGGCCGCCATCGAGGATGAGATGGAGAGTGACGACAACGATGACCTAATTGATAGGTAGACCCTCCCCTGTTTTCTCCATAGGAATACAGCATCTCGTTTGTATTGAATATGTTTATATAGTGCCTACTCTGGCACCAGAGCTACAGACCTCTTTCACTTTGTAAGTTGCGAGAAGGTTGGTCGATTGACCACTGCTCATTATTTGGCCAGCTGTCAATCTTGCCTCTTTTTTGCTTCTTCAGCTCTTTCTTTGTTTTTCCCTCAGCAATTATCTGCTTCACTCTCCCTCTTCTGTTTCTTCTTTCTCCGTCTCCCTGTCTCTTTTTTTCTTCTTCTCTCTGTTCCCCACATACTCCTTCACCCCTGTTTTAATTCAGTCTCCTGCTCCCGATCTTTTGTCTATTTGCGGGTTTTCCCCAGTCGGGAGTCCATGCTTCTTTGTAAGAAGTTTGAGATTTTCACTGAGGAGGTAAACACTGCAGTAATATACAGCTCCAAAAGGGAGACATTACGCTCCCTTGCTGCATTTGCGAACGAAGGCAGCAACAGGATGAATTGATTTACTGACTCAGTGCTTCACAGAGGAATGCACCAATTTATTTGGTCTAGCCTCTCTCTCACAATACTGTTGATTATGTATCTCACCCTGTTAATCTGTGTCTCTTTCCTCTTTTCGTCTTTACGTCCCACACTTCGGCCAGCTTACAAGACATGGTGACGAAATATCAGAAAAGAAAGAACAAAACGTGAGAATGGAGATGCATGACTTTTTTTGTCATTATCATGGCTTTCCGCTTTTTCCACCGAATGAGAGAATGATGCATTATTCCGGAAGCTCCCAATGACACTGTGGTGAGAACAAGTACTATGGAATTACGTGTAAAATAAATGGACAAGTTATCTGAATAGTATGGAAAACCTAATTTGACATAATTTTCTAGATGCCAACATACAACGACACTCTTAGATACTGCATCATTGTCTCCTTAAATACTTCCCGCTGTCAACCTTTACATAATTTGAATGAACCAACATCATAGACTTTTGAACTCTCATGCACCACCAATACCACTAACCCCTTTGTGTGAAGTCAGAGAATTTGCATGATATATTGGTTGCCCTTTCATTTTGCAAGCAGCTAATATAGGCATTTTTTTATCAGGTTATCATGGAATAATTGATTTGAAACACTTACAGTATTGTATATCTGAACCCAGCCCGAAAGCATGTTGCCTTCATATAGTCATTGGTAAATGAAATTGCACACAGACCAATGTTTAGTGTCTGCCTTTTAGGTCGCTGTTTATTCCCTTAAACCCATTAAGACCCGAGGCCGATTCTACAAATGCATTCTAAATCGGTAGTTCCCAGACTCGTGCCAAGGACCCCCAAATTGATAAATATTTGGCCACAGACCCTCATCTGAAAATGTTTTGTGCCAGGGAGACCCAGAAGAGAAGATTGGTGTTAAAAAAATGCTAAATAATTATATATATTTTCAAAGATGTTAAAAAATAGCAGTTGTACAAGCTCGCAGCGCGGCACGAAGTGACAGATCTACTACAAGCTCACAATGCGTCACATCGCGGTGCGGTGTGAGCTTGTAGATCTGCGACTTCCACTGAGCAACATCGGCATACAATGTTTAATTTTGCATATAGGCTAGGTGTTTTTTGTTTTTTATTATTTCATATTTTATATTATAATTTTTATATTTTATTTCAATTTCAATTGTTGCCTAAGACATGCCCAAAATAGGGCCGCCATGTTGTTTACTTATGGACAATTACTGGCTATTTATATGATTGAAATTAAAAGGCAGCAGAAACAACTCATACGGTAGTTGACTAATTAATCTCAATGCTAATAATAATAAAACAAAAGTGGCCTCTTGGCACTTTGGCCATAATGTGAGTGCTATTCTTGTAATAGATTATGTGGTAAACTATTGTCAATTAAGTACAGTACATCTCAATTTCAGTTAGTGGAAGCTCATTACAGCACTGATTATGTCTGCGTAGTGCGTACTGGTAACCTGTTCTCTCAGCCAACATACCATCATGTCCATGATAATGTATACACTGTACAGTAAATATAGATTATCACCCTGGCAAATGATACCTATGATGGTGGCAATGTACTTAAAGTTTTCGAGTATACAGTAATTACATACAAAATCACGGTATGAGAGCCTGATCCATAGTATGTCCTTTATCTTAACTCAGTTACAGTAGATAGGAACCAGTTGTATGTGCTTCGCAACGGCCACAAAATATCATGAGACAGTACAAATTTGCACAGTACAAAGCCCAAATGAGATAGTTGGCGTTAAGCCAACAATCTCTCAGGTATCAACTTGCATGCATGAAAATGTTTCATTGTTCTGTGAGTCATGCATTGATTTTGTATCACAACAGGGACTTGTGTTTTTCTTGAACATAATATGTTCAAGAAAATGTGCAATGAACAATGTTTCTCCCTGATTGTGAATGCTGTTTGTTTCTTAACAATAGCATGATTCTTGGTGACTAACTAAATGCTATTTCCCCTCTGTTTTTGTGCAGCAATAACAATAGTGTCTCATTTTATAATTAAAAGTTAGATCAGAACATTAACGTGGCAGACATGCAGTGCCCTTTCATTATTTCCTGTTTTTCAATGTCGTGTGCACTGATTCAGAATTAACCCACGATTGTTTCTTGCAGCACCCCCTTCATTCTGACTCAATGCTCATTTGTTATTCATTTTTCATCAGACAAGTCATGTGTATCAGATTCAATGCTCTGCCTCCGCCACGGTGCAGCTTAGGAAAAAGAGAAATGAATCAACATGTATTGTATACATAACAACACATTTGTTAAATCAGCCAATCAATCAGGCTGTATTTATACACTGTAGTGCATTGCATACATTAACATGCAATAACGTGCACTTTACATTAAGTGCAAAGATGAAAAGTAGCTCCTCCTTTTAACGTAATTCAGTAGCAATGAGTAGGTCCTTTTCATACTAGGTGATGCTTGTACACAATAATTGCTTATGGCCATCTAGTCCATTTATTAGTTAATAGAGTGTTGCATAGACACAACATGAATGAATGTCCTTATGCTCTGATTTTGCCAGTATTTAATCTGCATACATTTGCAAAACCTCACACGAATTTGGGATTGGTATTTAATTTGTGATATCGTACAAGGTGTGATGTAATTATCCCTTGTGCTACATTATAATGAACACAGTAAAGTGATAGGAAGAAACCATTCAAGCTGGATGCAGAAAAAAAAGCATAAGTAGGCTACAGTATTTGTGACAAAGATTTACAACCATTTGAGGCCAGCTGTGAGAAGCGGTTAATGTCCAATGCTAATTTTTCTTGGTTGTATCTGAGAGCACCGGGGCTGGCTGTCTAATGTTGTGAGGCCATGGACAAACTGTTTGTGACACCATTTACTAAATTCTCAATTGCAAGACTAGGTGTCTTGCAATTGAGTATTTTAGTTCAGGTATGAGTGTGAGTGTGTGTGTGTGTGTGTGTGTGTGTGTGTGTGTGTGTGTGTGTGTGTGTGTGTGCGCGCGCACATGCGTGTTTTGAAGGTTTGCAAGGTGCAGGTTACATTCCCTTGTCACTTATGGCGGATCGTTAGGCTAACAATGACAAATCCAAAGAGTGATTAAAAAACCAAAGCAAACGTCCATAACAATGCCATCTTTGACATAAACACTACAAATGAATCTTGACTAGGAATCTCTGTGGAAGAGGCTTCTGATACTAGATTGGCTATATTTACATTTTGGCCCGCGATGCTGTCGTATGGCCAAGTATAAATCTTTTTCTCTCTTTATCTCTGCATCCCTCTCCGGGTAAATAACTTGTGGTTTTCAGGCAAACCACCCAAAGAGCAGGAGAGAATGGACACTTTGTACTCTATGTAAACATGATTGAATGCCTGACACATCACACAGTGACAAAGGAAACACTACTCTCCTCAGTGGGAGACTCAGTGGCTGGGATGTAAATATAATGGCACAATGATATTCAATGTTGTTGTTGTGTATATTGTGTATTATGTAGCTCAGCGTCTGGCTGCCATTTCAGACCCCACATAGGAATACCGTGTGCTGCATTTGCTTCTGAAGTATTTTACACCACATTTCAAAGAATGGAATAGATTAATTGGTCCAAGAGTAAATACAAATGAGGGATGTCCGATATTGGCTTTTTTGCCGATATCCAATTACTCTTAACTCTTGATTTCCGATTCCGATATCAACTGATACCGATATACGCAGGCTTTTTTCACCAAAACTAATCACATATCGTGGAATTAACACATTATGCCTAATTTTATTGTGATGCCCCACTGGATGCATTCATAAATGCAACAAGGCTTTCCAAATTCTCTGCGCAAAAATAAGAGAACAACTTAAATTATGGAAAAACGTGCCAATATGGCACTGCCATATTTATTATTAAAGTGCATTATTTATTTTTTAACATTTTGCCTCAAACAACAGCTTGGATCATGCTCTCCCCGAGATAATCCTTACAATGCCCCTTACAACTAGATACAGTACAAACTGGTACAGATATTTTCCAATATTACATTTTTATGTTAATATCGGCCGATATTATCGGGGGGGCGATATTATCGGACATATCTAAGAAAAAATCAGCAACCTGTACATTTTTACACATTTTAAACAATTGTGAACTGATTTTCTTTTTAATATTGGATGCTCATCGACTTGCTGTTCAGTAATAGTCAGGAAAAGAAATGCCGTTCTGTATTGTGCTATTTGTATTTGATTTATTTATTATCACATTTAAAGTTGTGACAGACAAGATTTTAATAATTACAACTGTGACTGTTACAACTGAAGTTCCTTTGCGAAAATGCTGTCATCACAGAAGGCTGCTTTGCCTCAATACATTGTTTTTAAGAGCAAGTGTCTCAATCTGACACCAAAATAGATAGCAGAATGCTTATCATTGTCCTTTCCCCGAGGAACAGACTCCGTGCTGCTCAGGTGGTTTGAATGTATGAAACATTCCCTTTGTAAAACCACATTTATCATGAAGTAATGTTACGTATCATTTGTACACATCTGTGTAGCCAAGCAGTTGGACAAGCAGCTAGAGTAGTAACAACATTGGAGGTAACATACTCAAACAGAGGTCAGCACCCATAGATTACTGCTTCTATTCCTTCCGCATTAATGTCCTCAGACAATGGAATGCATAATTCAGCGTTATTCACCTCGGAGCGGATGCAGATGAATGAGAATTGACCTTTTCTAGGCGCAGTTCTATTATGCTTTCTCAACGATGTCCCCAGGTCTTTGTACACTGCATGTTCTGCATGTTATTGTCAAGACCGGGTCTAGAGGGGGTCGCCTCATTGGCGCTACCCCAATAATAATCTCCAGCAATGGGCCACATGCCACGCATAGCCCAGCCGCTCAGACCCAGCCAAGTTAATTAGCTGTTAAGAGCTTCATTTACATTCTGCTCAGAGCATGTGTGGCGTTCTGCTTGACCACTATTGTCACACACAAAGCATCTTGGACATTTCAATGCTCCCCCCCACAACAGTCGATAACCTGATGTTGTTTGTGTATCACATTCAACCAAAATGATTACCCTGCCTGCAGTGATGCGTGGCAGGGTATTGTAAGCACTCCTGTGTGTGTGTGTGTGTGTGTGTGCGTGCGTGCGTGCGTGCGTGCGTGCGTGCGTGCGTGCGTGCGTGCGTGCGTGCGTGCGTGCGTGCGTGCGTGCGTGCGTGCGTGCGTGTGTCTATCTATGATTTTGTTCGGTTTAGTCATCAAGGGACTGTATTTTTTTGCAGGTTTGAGTGTATACAGTATTTGTGTGTGTGTGTGTGTGTGTGTGTGTGTGTGTGTGTGTGTGTGTGTGTGTGTGTGTGTGTGTGTGTGTGTGTGTGTGTGTGTGTGTGTGTGTGTGTGTGTGTGTGTGAGAGAGAGAGAGAGAGAGAGAGAGTGTGTGAGAGAGAGAGAAAGAACAAAATAACTTGAGAATGGTTAGGTGGAGGTTTGAAGGGATCGGTCAAGATCAGAATCAGAACGGAATGGAATGGAATGTAGAACAGGAGATTGGTTTGGCTGCATGTTCTTTGTTACATATAGTATGCATGAAACAACAAGTGCTGCATGTGTGACTAACAGAAAAGCTGCTCTTTTCTGACAAAAAAAGAAAGACATATTACTTCCTCTCTGTGGGTATGTTGGTGTTTTAGTCTCTTCCCAGTGACCCTCCTCCTTACTTACTTACTTAAATCTGTAACTGAACTTGTTTCCATGTAGTGGGGACGAGACGGAGACAGACTCGGAAGTGGAGGACCGCGTCGATGGAGTTAAGTCTTGGCTGTCCAAGAACAAGGGCTCCGCCAAGACCTTGTCAGATGAGGGGAGCCTGAAGAGCACCAGGTTAGTGCTGTCACTTCCAGGCCTCTCATAATGACAAACCACTGCACATCCCTGTGGCCGTACAGAGATAGAGTCATCCTCATTTCCTGTCTTCTATAGCCAAAGAACGGTCAGGATTACCTAGGGCAGTGTTCAACAGAGGGTGGAGTATCTCGTATGATTAGGTGTCAACTTGCTCTCTCGTGGTCATCTCTCTAATGACACGAGATGGCAGGCAGAGGCAGCTGCTGTCAGATTTATTGAAGTGGCCCGTGGCCAGTTGGCACGTCTGCTAAATGGCCCCTCTGCTACAGACGGATGGATGCTCCCATTGGCTGATTACCTCACTTATTTTATACATACAGTACGAGCTATAGCCTGAGCAAATTTGTACAGCTACTGTAGCTGTCCCAGTTCTATAGTGATTCCAAGGACAAATTCAGCCCTTGTTGTAACTGTAATATTGTAATGACACAGAGACTTTAAATCCCAGCCACTTCATATCCCATACTAGATGCAATCAAAAACTGTTCAGCTTTGTGGTTTTGCCAGTTACTGGGAACATTTGTTCAAAATCGACTCATAATTTCTCCTCTGAAAGTTATTGAAAGCTTATCTCTTGATCCTTTCCCTGTCTCTCGTTGTGTGGTCTTCGGCTGTGTCTCGCTTTCCCTCCGTAAACCCATAAGATATGCGGCCAATGCAGATGCCAAGGAAACAAAAGAGGGTAAGGAGAAGATTAACGAAGGAAGCAAAGAGGGGAAAGAGGTGGAGCAGAGCCGGCCAGTGTCAGCAATGAGTTCCCTTAGCTACAGGAAGCGGTCCAACCTCAAAGACTCCATGGGGACAGGAGATGAGAGCTACCTGTTCAGCACTCTCAAGGAACAGCCGGATGCACCACACCACCCATCCGTCCGCAAGGCCAAGTCCAAGCCTGGGGAACTCCAAGAGGACAGGAAGAAGAGCCAGTCCCAGGATGACCTGGACGACCGGGGCTCCGTCATCTCCATGGCGTACTCTGAAGCCACCAGCAGAGCCAGGAAGGGCATGGACTGTCGTTGGACCTCCCGCAGCAGTCCAGAATTCGACAAGGAATCGATGGTGTCCTCTGTGGTGCCCAGCAGGATGTCCGTCAGGAGGGGCATGGTTGACATTGATGACGACAACAAGTCCATCATCAGCAGCGTGAGCCGCAGCAGCCCTGGATCTGTGCGTCGCAGTAACTCCTGGAAAGACGACAGACGCAGCAGCTCCCGAATGTCCCTGGCCCGTAGCACCGGGCTCAGTGAGTTTGGCCTTCGGCTAGACGATGACGATGACGACGCTATGAGCACGGCCTTCAGCGAGGGGGGTCCTTCCTCTTTCAGCCCGCGCTCCCTCAGTCGTAGCCTCTCCAACCCGGTCCAGACGCGGACCTCAGATGACAATCCGCCCGAATCCTCCGATAAATCGGTCACTCACCGCAACTACCTGGATCCAGACCTGGAAGCTGCCATCAATGAGGTGCTGAGCTTCAAGCCAATCAAGTTCAAACGCAGCAAACTTGAGGACTCTGACGAGGAGGAGGAGGAACAGGACGAAGAAAAGAAGGGTGATGGAGGTGAGGATAGCAGGAAGAGCACGCGCAGCCTGCGGGGCGGAGACGACGATGGTCCGGTCTTCAGCACATCTAGTCTGAGCCGCTCAGCTTCAGGCTCAGCGGTGGACCATGGCACTCGGTCTTCCAGCAGCTTCAGTACCAGCAGCTCCCGTCACAGTCACAAGAGCAGGAAGAAGAAGAGCTCTGAGTCAGACAGCTCTTCCTCGGACGACCGTCACAGCCGGAGGAGCTCGAGGGGCAAGAAGGGCAAGAAGTCCAGGAAGGGGTCTAAGAAGAATAAGAAGAAGAAGAGTGAGTCTGAAGATTCTTCCTCCTCCTCTGAGTCATCCTCCTCCTCATCAGACGCTCACTCTACCGTCTCCTACCGCAGCACCAACAGCGTGAAGAAGGCTCCGACGCGGCTCTCTCCAGCCTCAGATGACGACACGGGGCCATCCAGTAAAAAGGACAACAACAAGAAGCAGAAGAAAGTGGACAACTTGGTGATGAAGTATCTCTATAAGCCTGACAGTGATTAAAAACCAACACCAGAAGGTGATGATTGTTGTGATTCTAACCCAAAAGGAGTGTGGCCTGGAACGATTCTAATCAACTGTCGTGTGATTTTGTTTCACCAATTTAACACACTAAACCTGTGTGTTGCATTTAAAGGGCATGGTCTATATTATATGATGCTGTATCTATACTACATTATTATTGATGCGGATGACAGGATAGTTCTTACTGCTGTGTTTTTGAAAAATTGTAATACCTCACTATTGGGAAATAGTGCTTTATCTTTTAAAGTTTGAGTTTTAATGAGTTTTTAAAAACTGCACTTAAAGGATATTACCTGTATAGTATATTGCTTTTAGGTTATTGCGAGCATTGTTTTCTTTTTTTTCTTCCTTTCTTTCTTTCCTGTTTGCTGACTCCAGTTTTCTTTTTAAATCAAATACAACTTGAAGAGAAACATTGCTCACTTGACAGGCATTATCCATCATTGGGTGGGGGGAGCAGAAAATTAATTTTTCTTTTTGCAGATATTTATTGTCTTCAGTTTCACCTGGCATATTCTGAGCTACAAGAGATAGATGATAGTACACAACTGAAAAATAAGCCTCAGTAGACATGCTATTTTTTGTTATGAAGTGATGTTTGATACAGTCATTCTTGGCTTCAGGTTCACCATAATGGACTTTAGCTTGCCTGTTTTGGCAGAGTCCATCTCTGCAAGTTGTTCAGTGTTAGACATGTCACCAATGCACAAATCAGATCAGTTATACAATTACACAGTATTGCCAAGACACTGTAAAATCCTCAGTTTTAATTTAACTCTGAGACTTTACTAATGGAACCAAAAATGGGCACATACAGGTACATTTTGTTCCATTTGTACATTCGTTGAGTTCCAAATGTATAAATTAATTATGCATTTTATTTTGGAGGTGGATGCAATTCTTGGAATGATTGAACATGGACTCTCATTGCTGTTTGATTAATGTACAAGGTCAACGCTTCAGGCGCCTATTAATTTGGTGTTAGGCATTTAATTGAAACTAAGTGTGTATTGGCATCCGTGGATGTTTGACCAATTATCCTACTTTCACCTAACCCTCCACAGGCATGCATAGCCCCTGATCACATACTAACAGTTTATAAATAGAAACAGAAAAATACAACATACCTTAAAAGCATTCACGGTTTTGTTGCATAAATGTCTGAATTTAAATGTTTAGTTTTCAGTACAGTAATGGCTTTTAACTTCTCTGAATGATCTCTGAATGAGTACTTGAATTGATCGTTAAGAGGGTCCGGGTATTGTGCATGATTTCGGTTGCTTCAGTTGAAACACTCAAGCTTTGAAGACTGGTGAATGCTGTGTTTGTTTTCTTTGTGGCATTAACATAGCGTAGACCACAACAGTATACTAATAATGTGTTTGTCATGGATAAATTACAAAATTATATCCACATGGGAACGGCATGGCTTCATATGTGTGTGTGTGTATGTGCGTGTGTGTGTGTGTGTGTTTGTGTGTGTTCATCCTTTTAGTCCTCCACTCTACCGGCGACATCTCAATGTTTCCAGATCTGAAGAGGAGGATGAGGGAGGGAGGGATTCCAGCAGGCAGTCCCTGAGGCAGAGTGACAGTGAGGGCAGACTGGCAGAGACCTCAGCGTAATCCAGGTTCATGGCACCAAGAAGGACACAGTTCCATGTCTAACTCTTAAAGCCGCTTCCATTCATCTCAACGAGCAAGGATGGCCCATGGAAGAGGTTGAAAGCAATTTTGAAAATGTTTTTTTTGCCGTACAGTTATTTTGGAAGTTTACTTTTGGATGTTTAATCAGCCATTAACATCAGTGAGTAATATTGCTTCCATGGATATCTTTGTTGTTGTTTTTTATTATTATTATTTAATTCATTATAAAGTACAGCTCAATAATGTTAAGCAACATTAGCATATGTTAAGAGCATTCAAAAGAACGTTCTCGCTACTGCTTTATTCCATAGAACTGCTTTTCAATCTAATTTAAGCTCAGCTCTTCTCGGCACTGATGTTTGAGGACTATTCAGATAGCTGTGCCAAGAGGATTTAGATAAACCCACTCTGCTGTACTTCCTCAAGAAGGTCTGACCAGCTATTAAGATCTGCTCTTATCTTCTACACATTAATGGAGACTGCAAGAAGTATTAACTGACTACCCCCCCCCCCCCTTTATTAATAATCTTTGCATATGCTTACATGTGCAGAGTTGTGTTCCAAAATGAGAGATCTGCCATTTGAGAGACATTACAACGTTTTTCTTGCCAAGTGCTAATGTTTTTTAATATAAAAAATACATACATCTATACATCACTTAAAAACTGCCCAGTAAATTCCAAGTGAAAGGGAATTGAGTGATTTGTAAAAAAAAAAAAATATATTTCATACATAGGATTTGGGGATGAAACCCTTCATGTAAGCTATATTCTGATGAAATTATGTTAGAGAGAGAGCTATTCTGTGAGAGTTTAGGCTTTAAGTTATATACTTGGTGTAGCTACTGTACGTATTATATAGCTACATACATGTGGAGTCCATGTGAATTGCTTGACGCCATCTACGATTTTGTTCTCTTTTGTCATCAAGGGAGTGTATTTGTTTGCAGGTTTGAGTGTATGTGTCTCTTTGTGTGTTGGTGTGTCTGTCTGTCTGTCTGTCTGTGTTACACACTTGTACTTTGGGGCATGTGTGTTTCTTCACCACTATTCAGAGTACATCATGGCAAATGTACCGTGAGCTAAGTATTCGGACAAACTTTGTTTAATGTTTTGGTTGTATGCTCTTCTTTAAATATGAGGATGACCATACCTGTTTGCCATTAATAGTTTGGACTTGTATACTGCCATTTCCAGGTGCCAAATATTCTTTACAGATCAAGGGATGATCAGTAAAACAGCCATTCTTCTCTATATACGAAACACATATTGAATGTGCAAAAAGTATGCCATCCACTGTCTCATTTCTTCCTGTTAACTTTTCTTCCCTTCCCTGCCTTTTTGCAGTTTTATCCCTAAGAGGATTCAGGTGTGGATTACACTTGGTTTGAAAACAAGGCTCTAAGTTATCAACTTTAGCGATCATTTCCCCTAGAATTCAGACACAAAAGTTTAGGCAGGCTTTCTAACTCAACTCTGACAAATACAGCCAAAAAACTATCTCAAATTATAACTGACAGCATAATTTTTAAGTCATCATCATAACGTTATTTATTTCAGATGCAAAGTATGAAGAATATGAAGCCAAAACATCAAACGTTTAGTTACTCTCCAAATATTTATGAGCTGACAGTATATTTATATCTGGCCTTACTGGATGATAATGATATCCTTAGACTATTGTGACCTTATGAATTTTAAATGATATGTAAATGATGTCTAGGTAGGGTTAGAAAATGGAGGTGCATAGCATGTGTGCACACTGTCTGCTCATGTGCAGTGGAAGGAAATAAGCTTCAAGTGTCTGGCTATTTGCATATCGCCTCAGAAGCTTATCTACATATTGTCTCTTATTTTGTCATTTCTTCCTTTGCTTAGCACATGAATATTTATGTGGAATACGGGACACTTTGATGTCAAAGCTTCAGAATATAGAGATTTGTTTGACTACATCTGTATTGGAGCTTTTGACTTTAGACACACTGCTTCAAAGATTTGTATGAGTTGACATCATAACTTTAAAAAAAAAAGCATATTTATTTTCATTATTGAACAGGACACCACTTGTAATAAGAGTGATTTGTTTTATAGTAAATAAATTCAGCTGTTTGTTTTCTGAAGAAATGTGGAGTTGTTTTGGATGTCAATGTACAGTCATTCTTCCACCTTTAGATTATGAGGGAACTTGAGAAAATAATGTTCAGGTTCAGGACCGTTTCAGCAGTACAAGAACAATCAGTGTACTTGATGACGTATATTGTACCCTACCGATGGGGATCTTTTGATTGTAAATCAAAAGGTGTTTGATATGTACATCACCACAATGTTTTATGAAACCGGTGCGAGAACAAAGAAACTGAAATTCAAGAAATGTAATGTCCGCAGAGTATAATGCTGTCCCATGCTTTATTAATCAAACAAACAAACAATGTTTTGCCCAGGAGGGGCTATGTTTGTTTGATTAATAAAGCATGGGAGTGGGACAGCATTATACGGTATACCTTTCTTTATCTTTTGATTACACCCATCCATTTTTATCCCAGAATAGTACAGAGAGAACAAACAAGTCATTGAGATGAGTAATTATGAATTCAGATGAATCAATGAACATTGCTCACAGTATTGTTATCACAGCTGCAAAGTTAATAATGCAGCAGTACATACAAACAATTGGATACATTCATTTGGTGCATACAGTGCCGTTCCAATAGTTAGCACATACCGTAGTCTTTCTCTCCATGTCAATCTGTATATCAGATTCTTCTACTGTAGATAGGTTCACCTAGATTTAAAGTGATTGATGGTTGTAGATTGCTATGTTTGTTTGCGTTTACACTATCTGTTTTTCTTTAAAGGATTCCCATTTATCCAGCCAATCTCTAAATCCCCATTCTCTGCCTCACCCTGTGCCAGGGAGCTTTTGTGGTAATTTGACTTGCATGCATCCCCTGGGTAGCTGTGTGTCTCTCCTTAAAGGCTTTCAATTGAGTGACAGATTAAATTCTGCTTCTGATTTGACCTCTTTTGGCTCTAAGGTTGTTTCACAAGCCACTGGAGCAAGGAGTCAGCCCACCAAAGGCAAGCAAGTCTGTTTTTATAGAGCCACGCTCCGTGTAATTTAGAATTGATGGTTTGGCCACACACTTAATGGCACACTAGAAGACATGTTAGTCTACTATAGGGAGGATTGTCCTGCTCAATTGGAGTATATGTTATCAGATATCATTAATGCAACCTTGACATTGCTTCACACATGTACATTTTGTCATTTTTATACAACACTGGAGCATTTTGGTCTCTTTAATACTGCACGTTTGGCCTTGAAAACGTTTGGACATGAAATTGTGTGTTTTCTGTATAAAATTGTTAAAGGATCTACACCATGAATTAAAAAAATAATAATAATATTTAATATCATATTGTTTATGTCCCTCAAACTTTTTTCAAAAGGTTTGAGCCTAAATCAAGCCTCAGATATACTCATTCCAACTAACTTCTCTCTGGCTTATAAAGCACTTTCACCTGCAATACCATACCACATTGTCCTGTTTGGCACGGGGCGCTATTGAGACAGTTTGTATGCATGTTATCTCCTGGTTCTGAGTGGAAAAAGTAAAAAAAAAAAAAAAACGTCAGGGTGCAAATCAGTTTGGCCTGTTTTGAGACCAATTTACAGAAAACCCCAGATTTGCTGTGAAAGCCTGAGTGTTCAAACTGGGGTATTTTTGGGGATAGAAGAGAGGTAGGGGAGACCAAAAACACACGAAAGAGAAGAAAAAGTTAAAATTCATGGTGTAGTCCCTTTAAAAAGGCTGTATATGGCAACTACATATACAGCCATGGCAACTACATATACAACCATGACATCAATGAGCATCCTGAAGGTACCCAAGGATCCGCCCACCTCAGACATTGGCAACATTATGCAAATCACATCATTACAATTGTTCGGGTAAAATTCACCCAACGATAGTGTTCCTGGGTTAAGTCTGATCTGGTCATCAGCGCCTTGGCTGGCCAGGTTTGCAGTATCCACATCAGCATACAGTAACATAATAATGATAGTTCCCAGTGTATTAATTGTAATATGGATCAATATAGTCGGATTGTTGTGTACATCTCAATATACAACTATTCAACTAATGAACTGTGCGACCAGAGCTGGGCAATATCAAAGGATGCAACCCTGCACCCACATTTATGCTAGCTGCCTAAGATGTGCTGCTGTTCTGTACCCACACACCTTTTAACCCATTCAATCCGGGAACGCATCTGTGTCATTTTAGATTTTAGCTACAACCATTATTTTATACTTTGGCTATTCAAAAATAGCAGACATACAAGCTCATAGCGCGGCTATGAGGTTGTAGATCTGCTATTTTTTTTTTAATCTTGAAAATGTGTGCAAATCTATGAATATATATTTTTAAAGGGAACATTTTTTACTCAAATCTTTGCTTCTGGGGGTCCCTGGAACAAAATATTTTCAGATGTGGGTCCGCGGCCAAATAAATTTAATTACGGGGGTCCTTGACATGAAAAAGAACCAATGATATAGCAACATACGTGTTTTTCAGAAAACTGTTAGGATTTGTAGATGCGTTCCCGGATTGAATGGGTTAATATTACCACGGGAATGAAGAGCAACCGACAGTCCGTTTCTGATACTACCATGAGCCTGGTTTTGTAAGTAGGTCTGTTTGCCAAGCAAAGAATCAATCTCCAACATTTGACCTTGGATGGAGGCCATTCCACAGGGCGCTGAAGCTTACAGCTGTGGTGTTAAAATGAGAGAATGTGGGGGGATTATCGTGTATCATCCTCAACTAAAAGTGTGTCTAGTTGCTGAACATTGTCTCCTGATTGGAGGCACTGAGATACTGCCTGCCGGGACCAGCAGGTGAGGTGAGCTGGATTCATTTGCAATTCTGAAATGAAAAGGCACAGCCATGGGCGCCTCTCTTTGTTTGCACCTACCAATTCCACTCTAATGAACGGTACACAGTATTGAACCTTTGTAACAAAGTTAGGCATTATGTAGTGCATCGGGCTTCACAAGCCTAGAGACTCATGGAAATATTTGATTTTTATTTTATTTTACCACTATTTTACCACACTATATCCAAGCAGACTGTAACCACGGGAAACACATTGCAGAACTCCTTGGAGTAGAGCAAAAGTGAACGTTGTAATGATCACAAAATTCAGTGCAAGTATTTCCTTTATCTCCTCAGTGCAACAAGCAGGTGACTCAGAGTCCCTGCCAAAGTCCCTGTGTTTGTGCATGCCTGTGTTTGCATGCGTGTGCGTGTGTGTGTGTGTGTGTGTGTGTGTGTGTGTGTGTGTGTGTGTGTGTGTGTGTGTGTGTGTGTGTGTGTGTGTGTGTGTGTGATGATGAAGTTCTACAACATACTCTACTGCTTTCCTGCATGTGATTGAGGGATTTCAAAGGGGAAGAACAGGCCCTCCTTCCTGTCAAGTAAGAAAAATCATTAATCGCCAGTTTCTCGCACCAGGCCACACATCTTAAAATGACTGTAGGCTATCCTTAAAAAAAGAAAATAAATTATTCCACGATTTTGCAACCCCATTTTTTCCCCCAGTACCAATTGTCTGAGTAATCCTGGGCGCTACAGTCCCTCTGCCAGACTAGGGAGAGCCCAGAGCCGAGCTCATGCCTCCTTCAATGCATGAGAGCTAACACGCCATCTTATCACCCGACAGGGGGGAGTTTCCCTGGTTGGACGTAGCGCGTAGAAGGAACACGTTATTCCAACCAGTTCCTTTCCGCTCCATCAGGCGCCCCGGCTGACCAGGGGGAGGCGACTGTAGGCTAGCCTGGGACCAGACGAATCTGCTAGTGCCAAAAATAATAATTGCCCTCTGCGATTTGGGTCTGGCACCGCTCCGTTGTGAATCTATTTCCTGTTCCCGAAGTCTGGGGTGACCAATCAGGGCCCATTATTCAAATATGGGTAATTGTAGCTCTAACCAATTGCGTCGAGAGCCATTGTTTTGATCCCGCCCCCTTGGAAAAAAAATGTCCTCATTGAAGCACCAGACTCATATCCACGCAGTGATATAGTCTGGCTATGCAAGGCTAACTGTAGGCTATCCTTTTGATATGCTCCTGTTCTCACCTATATTTAGATTATCCAGCTTCAACATGAGACAACTATTGATGCTATATGAATGAATGAATTATTTTATTTGGCAATCAAAGCACATCCAACACTCCAATGTGGTTGTTATAGGTAACATTCATAAGCTTAAAAAAAGGTATATTTCCATTATGGTCGTCCAACACGCAACAACAACAACATGGGACAAGCTGTAGTGAGTTATGGCACGAGTTATGATAATGAAAGCTCATGACCTACAGTACATGATGATTCTAAGGCCTAAAGGCCAACAAAGACAGTGGTTCTGAGCAGCATGGGCCTGCAGCGATACCCTCAACAATAAAATGATCTGATAGAGTACACACTACAGCTCATACAGAAGTACAAAAGTCAACATCCAGCCCACAAGATGGCCTCATCAAGTAAATGTTTAAGGAAACCGGAATTGCACTGGATAGTGGGTAGACTATAATGTGAAACAGCACTGAAACATTGAACATCACGGAAAGAACACTGAATAATTCTGAGGGGACACAATGCAACTCTAGCTGAGAGAAATCGAATTTGGGAGACTATACAGTAGCTCATAAAATAAATACTTTGAGAAATGAACTCCTTATGACATGCTGCTTATAAATAAAATACAAGCCACCCCAACAACACATATTTAGTTTTCCACAACTTGGTAATTGCATTACAGATGACTTGACATTCATAATGTGTTTTTCTGTTTCTATATGTGTTGACAGAGCTGTATGTGACTGAAAAGCTATGGCTCCACATTGGGGAAAATTACAGTATCTGTGCGCATACCAATGTATCGACGGCGCACAACAAAATGTGGGCTGATATAGTAAATTGAAATGATCCAGATTCCAGATGTCAGATAGTGTCGAGTTGGAGAAGCGCTAGTCTATTGCCAGGGATGGAATGGAAACATTGTGTGCGACGTTCAAGGGCACCTTGTATTTCTTACAATAATTATTACAAGACTGATTAATTCTTTTGATTATCTTTTGATTGTCTTAATCCGGAGTTGAAATAGTGTCTGCTCTCGCTGCATATTTGACGTGTACAGTATATCTAAAACTGCAGCCACCCCAGCACAATCCTCTATTAATATACAGTACCTGCAATTTGAGTCAATATACTTTATAAAAATGTATTGACATTATAACAGTCAACTCCACACCAATACAGCATCCGTGGAATTTACAGATTTAAACTTTGCACTGCCATCAATTGAGTTGTAAGTTAGGTTCACTGAGGTAAGTATGTTATTTGTACACTCTGAAATGACAGAAATAAATAGATTTTTGACAGAAATAAAGACTTTTTTTATCTAGCGTCTCACACAAATACTGAGTTTGAGCTATGCTGCAGAACTTTAATATAGAAATGCTGCTGACTACCCTGATGCCCATCATTGCCTTTCTTTGTGTCTCTCCCAGCAGGTTAAATCTTCACCAACCACACGGTACTGGCTGTGAGTGCTCTGACATCAACACACTCTCACCTTTGAGGTGTGTGGGCCATATGTTCGTTACAACTTGATTGCAGCATCTGAGTTGATAGAGATTTAAGTCAAATCGTCATATTATGTATCATCAAGTATCATGGCTGTACATTATTGTCTCCGCCAGGCCGAAGGCGTGGTAGAGACTATGTTTTCGCCCCTGTCTGTCCGTCTGTCCATGTCCGTCCGTGTCCGTCCATCCGTCCGTCCGTCCTTCTGTCTGTGAGCAGCTAATCTCCGGGGCCGTTGGACCAATCGGTCTGTTATAGCGCCACCAGGATGCAGATTTTTGTAAAACTTTTTGTTTATGTCCGAGGAGCACACTGTTCTATTTACTGTGCCTGTACTCTGTCTGCCGTGTTGTATCGGTCTGTCCAGTGTTAATTTTGTTCAAAATGTATTAATTGTCTCCGCCAGGCCGAAAGGCATGACGGAGACTATTTTTTGCACCCTGTCCGTCCGTGTGTCCGTCTGTCTGCGAGCAGAATCTCTGGAACTGTTGGCCCGGACGCTGTGAAACTGTGCACACCCTCCCTGGATGCCAAACCCCAACCTGCCCCGCTTTTTTCACATCTGCCTTGTAGAGAGCCACCAGGAGGCTGACTTTTGTCAGATTCTGACGGAGTAATCATGCAAATCGGTACACTCTATAGCCATGTGATCATGACGGATGTGTCCGATATTTCATATTCCATCCTAATTGGCTAACGTTGGCTTTTGCAGGATAGGTCCGTTTTGAACAAATGCCTTAAAATCATGAACGCAGTGTGCAATTCCGTTAAACTTTGCACGCACATTCCCACTAGGCCAAGGAAGAAATGCCACCCTTTTCACATTGGCCTGTTATAGCGCCACCAGCAGCTCTAATCTAGAAAAACACATAGGAACAAAATGCCTCAAATCATGAATGCAGTGTCCGATTGCCGTGAAAGGCCTAAGAAGAAATGACTCCCTTTTCACATTGGCCAATTATAGCGCCACCAGGAGGCCATAATAACCTACCTGACCTGGCGGAGACCTGTGCTCCGAGCACTTTTTCTAGTTGTAAATGAAAATGTGTCCTTTTCTCTGGAGATTACTGCATTATTCCCTTGAGGAAATGATTCACTTCAGTGATTCTAAGGCAGAAATAATCTGCTTCACGTAGAAAAGGAGGTAATTCTCAGTGTATAGAATGGGTCATTTTCACTGTGTAGAATATGGCAGGCTTTACTTTCTCACCCTCCAAAAACAGCATTTTTTGCAACTCAATAGCTATCTGATTAGGCTACATCATAGAGAATTATGGCACAGAGGATAACGGCCATTACATCTAGGCAAATGGAAGTCTAATCGGTACTCCATTGTTCAGTGTCAGTAGTGGTGGTAAAAAAACAAGAATGAAATGATGGGGTGCCTGGCAGCTCAGAGCTCAGCCAGGCTGGTGCACAGACCATTATGCTCCTTGTGAGTTGCAAGGATCTGAGTTTGAATCCAATTCCTGCCATGTCTGGGCATGTCTCCACTTTCTCTCTGCCCTTGGTTTCATGGCTTTCTCTCTCTACACTATCCTACCTAAATAGCATATTTGCATTTATATATATATATATATATATATATATATATATATATATATATATAATAAAGCGATTTCCATCACAATGCTGCACAGAAAACGGGCAGCATTGCTGGAGGCTTGGCTTTTTAATAGTTCATTCTGTTCTCTCCTCGCCATCATATGCATGATAATGCACCTTCTCCATCCCTTTCTAGGAAAAACAGGGCATACTGTTCAGAAGGTATAGTATGTGCTCAGGATATACAAAATTAATCATCACCATCTGTTCATCAGCTACAGTACCGACCTCAAAAAAGGTCATATATTATTTCACCACCACTCCCTCTGTCAAGGTCCAACCATCCATGGACCATCCACGGACATCCACTGTCCTATCTACTGTTCATGTTGCTAAACCAGGCCATTTCAGAACAAGACATGTTAAATAAAGCTTCGGCACAGCCTAAGCTATATACTCAGTCCCTCTGTGTGAATATTCTGGTCCACGGCAGACCCGAGAGAGATATGATTATAAATACCATCTTGTTCATTTTCACCAGACTTTACTTGTTCACACTTTCACTATGCAGTGGCCAGCTGGTAAGAGGGATGGTGTGGAAAGCCATGTTGTGACTGGCTGGTCCACCAAGTGCTGGTAACTGCGACCACCCTCTGAATGGCTGCCTCTGAACTGAGTGGTGTTGGTGATTGATGGTCTTGCAGTGTGATGCATTGCTGCTGTTTCTCCACACTGGCCTTGGCAGGTCACCTCTGGTCAAGTGACCTCCCATTCCTGAGCCTCTCCACACCTCTCTGGAGCCCGAATCCACTGTCTGGATGTGAATATGATTCATGACGTGACACAGCGTAGGCTGACTGATGGGCCCTGTGTCTGCATTTCTGATGGAATGCACCCCACTAGTCCAACATAGCAGTTTTCAGCCCCCCCTCCCCCACTCAACATTGTTGGCAGGACTGTGATTGATCCACTACTATTGTCCCACTGAAAGACATTCCAGGTGTTCTGTATCGCCCTCTCACTGTTATCTCACTCATTTTCTGAGTGGCACTGGGCCGAGCGCAATCATGACAGGAATGCTGTTGAATTCCATCTTTTGGTGATGCCATTTAAATCCAGAGTGTTCTATTTGTTGTTCTGCCTTACTGGAGAACTCACTTCGCTGTCACCAATAACCACAACATAGTTGAGTCTGATGGGGTCATTGTCGGGATTAAGGTAGATTTTCTGGACCTTCGTTATGTTACATCAGAGTCTAGTGAATGTCAATCTGGGAACCCATCGCCAAACTGAGCCAACTGACTATGTCAGTTGGCTCTGGGAGGAAGAAGACGTAGCACCCGTGCGCAAGGAAACCGGGGTTTTGGTCTGCCTTCAGCTTTTCACTTCCGGTGATACGACTATATTTTCATTCCCACTAACAATATTTCTACACGGAACACTAACACCACTTCTCCCAGAGAACATGGATCGTTTTGGTTATAAGCCCACTTGTTTCTATGATGAAAGAGCAAGTTAGAATGTGAATATCTTTCCGTGGTTATGTCTGCTCTGAGGACGCTATTGTTAAATGAGTTTCGGTTTGTTTCGAGTGGGGAAGGATCGGCGGACACGTAAATCCCGCCCACTACATTTGATTGGGTAAAGCGCGGCCTGCTTCTTGATCTGAAGGCACGCCCACTTGTAGGCCAGTGCGTACGCGATATGACAAACCCCCCAGCCCAGACAGATTCAAACGCAGAGCAGAATCTGTTCTTGAGAGATTAAGTGAATGTTAATGCTGCGAATCAATGCAATTTCGAAACAAACATGCAATCCCTATCCTGATCCCGGCAGGATCTTTCCATTACCATCGACAACACCCTAGCTGTTCCAAATGCCAAGAACTAGGCTACACTTGGTTGGTAAAGTCCAGATGACAAAAACATGACTATGAGGTTAGTGGAATTTATATTTATGCAGTATTCACTTTTTTTTAACGTATTTTATAAATGAAGCATTTTTAAACTGAAGATGATGGCCAATGTTGATAATAAATAATAATAATATCGTATCGATATATTGTTTTGTTCGCATTCCTAAGCCAATCATTTCTCCAGGAAACTGACCAGCGGATCGGTAGGCAGCGGTTCCGGTAGGAGACACAAATGAGAGTCTTTGTGTCTCCTGGAACCGCTGCATTTTGTCAAAACATATGCCAAAATGCATAGTTTTCTATGCATTTTGGGGGTTTGGCCTGTGCAGCGAATAGGTGTTCCTTACAGTATTTTAATTTCTGGGAGTTGGCAAGACAGACAGATATATAAACTGATATGATACTAGATAGATAGATAGATAGATAGATAGATAGATAGATAGATAGATAGATAGATAGATAGATAGATAGATAGATAGATAGATAGATAGATAGATAGATAGATAGATAGATAGATAGATAGATAGATAGATAGATAGATAATTAGTTGATATAGATGCCCACCTATCATTTCTTCCTGCCCACCCTAGTGCAGCAGGCTAAAACTGTCTCTGCTCCTTAACCAAGCCTCAGTCCTCTCCAGGCTTAACTTTTGCAACTCCCTCCTGGCTGCTCTGCCGGCATGCTCCTTCAAACCCCTACAACTGATCCAAAATGCCATGGCATGCCAGGTCTTCAACCTCCCAACATGTTCATATATTGTACACCCCCCCCCCTCCATTCTGCATTCCCTTCACTGGCTTCCAGTTGCTGCCTGCATCCAGTTAAAAACACTGACGAAGACCTACAAGGCACCCCCTTTACTTTCAAGACATGATCCACCCTTAGTCCAGGGACGTCACAGGCTCTCTGAAGGTGGGGGGGATGGACTTTCGGGGGGATGGACTTTCGGTGGACTATACCCCTTACTTTACACTTTGGCTATTCAAAAATAGCAGATATACGGTGCCGCGCTATGAGCTTGTAGATCTGCTATTTTTGAAAAAGCGTGAAAAACATTTGTAACTATCAAATGTAAACAAATGCTGTATTTTCAAAAGAAATGTTTTTTTGGGCGGATTTTGTTAGTTTTTTTTTCGTATTTTGGTTACTTTATTTCGGTTTTAGGGTTAGGGTTAGGTTATTTCATTCTTATTTTTGCCTGATTTTACCGATTTTTTATTTTTTTTTCAAAAAGTGGGGGGTATGAAATCACGGATCTGTGAGAGTGAGGGTGTCGCGTCGTACGCACAGTGAATGGCCGTGACGCCCCTGCCCTAGTCTACACTCCTTCTCGCATAGTTAAATTAGCCAACACAGGACATCCGTCCCTCCCTTCCTACAACAGCCTGGCCATCGCTCCAAGAGTGCTCTTCTCACTGCTTGCTCCCAAGTTGTGGAATGACCTCCCCCTCGCCGCCAGGACTGTAGACTGACTGCCCATTTTCCGACGCAGTCTGAAAACTCGCCTCTTCAGACTCTTACTTTAGCACTTGTCATTCTTGTATCCCGTCTTGTCACCTATTTTGCAGATATATGTTGGTTACTTGCTCACATGTTATGTTATTTAGATAGACATGCTGCTTGTTTGAGGCATGCAGTTTAAAATTGAGTAGTACTATCCGTTATGCCCTGGTTGGAACCCTATAACCATTCTGTGAGCTATAACGTAAACCACTCTCGGGAACAGTCTATAGAGGCATAGGTTCCCTTAAATACACTCAGTTTAATTTAATTAACACTCAGGATTCAAAGGATTTTATATTTCTTATTTTCTTCCACCAATAAATAAAAGGTCTCCAACCTTCTAGAATCAGTTTTTTTCCCCTACAAACACTTTTTTCCCCCCAGAAATTAACCTGGTGTAGTGATATTAAAAACTCACCAACTCCTATACAAAGCTAATTGTACACACAAAAAGACAATTTATTCTTCACATACAATGTTTTTAATGAAGGCTTTGTTTGCTTTATTTCAGCCCGTATTGTGAGATGGGAGACTAAGGGCAGAGAGAGAAGGAGAATACTAGTAAACAACACATGAATAAAATGCATCATCCATTGCTCTGCTAAGATCAGCAAAGTTCGCTCAGCTCGGTTATCCAACACTGGATGTGGATGTGAATTTGTGCAGTAATTGCGTGCGATGAAAGGTGCATTTGCTGTTGGGAGGGACAAATGATTTCCAGGCAACCCACTCACTTTACTTTGATGAGAGCGTTGTTTACCTGTTATGTGTAATGCTTTCCCCACAGTTCGGAAGGTCACGTGGTTGGTAGAGTACAGTAAATGATGTTTGTGTTTACTGAGCAGATTGGGCTATTTCCCCCCCCACAACTGCACTGATCCTGACCAGATCTAAAGACTCTCTTGAGTACTATCACAAATATTACACCATTATCCAACATTACATTATATCACCCTGCAGAATGGACCGGAATAACGATTCAAGTCCTGTTGCTTTCATTGATTGGATACTCTCACATGCAGAATATATGATTTCAGTGTCTTTGAAAGGAGTGATGGAGTCACAGCCAAATAAAATGGCAAGAGCGAGATATTTAGTACAAGGAATTGACCTTTTGAAAAAAGAATGATCCGAGAGCACAAGTCAGTGAGCATTAAAGATACAAGAGTTGTCAGCGTGTGTGTAGTTGGAACATGGCCACATGGAGATTGGCACACACATAATTGATGACTGCGCGCAGTACACTGCAGAACAAAAGACATGCCTTTTAAACACTACAGTCTAATTATGAATCATAAACCAGTGATTCAGTGACTGGCATCACTCATTTGCGTAAATCACAAGATGGAAAGTTTCCTTTAACCCACGTTAATTGTGAGTGTGTTTCATTTATATGTGTCACTTGTGTCAGCACAGAAACATCACCCACAATTAACATTATTAGCTTCAGCTGCAGTCACCAAAACAAAATGTCTGCTGCGAGAAGGGTCCATTTAGATGTGGACAACTTCTAACTCTAGCATCCCTATTCTGGGGGGTAACGTTCACTGACAATAGCAGATCTACAGGCATACTGTGTGTGTTACGACATGTTGTGAACTTGTAGATCTGTAGATACAGTATTTTTAACGAAAACATTTGGTGTAGAGGGAAAAAGAGCTTACAAACTAGAAAAAGTGCTCCTCGGAGCACAGGTCTCCGCCAGGTCAGGTAGGTTATTGTGGGCCAGCAATGTTTTGAATTCGCCAATCAGGATGGAATATAAAAAATCGGACGGAACCATCTTCATCACTTGACTATAGAGATAATGTGTAGCGATTTGCATGATGTTTGGACAACATTTGTAGGAGTAATATAAAAAAGAAAAATGTGCCTCCTGGTGGCGCTATAATAGGGCAATGTTAAAAGGGTGTTAAAACGTAGATCGAATGTGCGTGCAAACCGCAATCGGACGCTGCGTTCATGATTTGTGGCATTTTGTTGAAAACCGGCCACTCCTGCAAACTTTAGATGTCAATGTTAGCCAATCAGGATGGAATATGAAACATCAAACAGATCCATCTTGATCACATGACTATAGAGATCATGTGTACCGATTTGCGTGAAATTTGGATAAAATCTGAAGGCTTAATCTCAAAAAATTGGTTTTGCACAATTTGGCCTCCTGGTGGCGCTATAACAGGGCCATGTAAAAAGAGGGGCAGAGGTTCTGAATTGGCATCCAGGGAGTGTGTGTGCACAGTTTCGAAGCGACCGGGCCAACGGTGCCGGAGATTAGCTGTTCACGACACAGACAGATGGACACACGGACAGACGGACGGACATGGGGTAAAACATACTCTCTCGCCATGCCTTTCGGCCTGGCGGAGACAACTAGGGTTTAAGTGCCAGCAGCTGTATTTTCACACAGGCAGACAGGCATGCGCGGACGCACGCACACACAGCACAAGCACAGGAACCAGTGTTTCCTAAATGACCACTGCTGTTCTTTCAAATGTCTATTCAGACTGCTGTAAACACCTACAGGGTGGTTGTCCACCTGCTACCGGTGTTACTGATGACGGATGAGTCTCTTTGTAGTCTCAAACCCACCAGTACTCTCAGCATCATAGACAGCCCATTGAGCGAGTTCATCAGCAAATACAAAACCGAATGAGAGGACTGAATTCTATTGACCTCTCCAACTCAGTGGTACTGGAATTTTCACCCCCCCCCCCCAGTCCTTTATTTCACAGTCTCTGAAATGCAGTAAAAGTTGGCCCTGTAAAGTACTGAGGTACACAACTTTCCACAGAAACCCATCCAACAGTTTTATTTATTTTAAATCCCAAATACCCCCGACTGTCATGAATTACAATATTAGACAGCACATTGCCTTTAAATGATTAGTATGGAATTGATAATGTAAAATCACCAAGCGAAAAACTGCAAGAAAAATGTTAAGAATCTTTAGAATATAAGATGAGAATGTTTTAATTACCCATCATTTACCAGTCCTACCATCTACTTCTGGACATGTTTAAATATAAACACCTGCCTACTGAATATTAATAGTGCTGCCTTGCTTGCACACAGGTTAATAAGTGCCAGCTTCTGATGAATAACTAAAGGCTAATGCATAATGCATAAGACAGCCTGCTCACTGAACAGCGCTGCGGTGTTGTCTCAGGTGTCCATGTTGGTAGATGGTGGAAGTCACCAACAGGGGCACTGAAGGTCTGACATGCTGGCTGGGGAGACATCACAAAGACTCCATTCTGCATTAGCTTTCCATGTCAGCAGAGATACCAAAGTCCAAACTAGCCAAAACAAACAAACTAGCCAAAACATACAACATGCATACAACTTTTCTTTTTTCACCCAGTTCTGTGTGAAATTATCTTTTGATGTTTACAGCTTTCAATTACCAGCATAGACGCCTCTCTGAGTTTAGGACGGCACAGCTCCTAATCAAACCATTCAGATGTCTTGTTGGTTTGAGACAACACAGCATGACACTGTTCAAGATGTCCCGAGGAAAACTTAATATGTTGAGACCAAAATAATAAAAGTGTAGGATAAGACACACAACTAAGAGCTTTTCTTTGTGACTATCCTGTCAGTCAGTGGCTCTATGTGTGGTTCACAGGCTCGACCCCATGTCTATCTACAGTATGCTGTATAGGCATTTGGATAACAGCAGTACGCCCATTACAGCAGGCTTCTTTACACAAACACATACACAGCATAATGCAGGTACAGCAACAACAGAGTCTCTAAAGCTGACACTAGTATAAATATATTCAGAGTGCATTTCTCCAAGTTATTTGGGGTATTATAAGCCAAAATATGCCTTCCCATTATAGCAGGCTATACTGCCATCCCTTCTCAGGACAATACAGTAATTGGTAAAGCAAGGAGATGGCGTCTTGAGATGCAGCGCTGCCAGGGATGTTTTTAGACTGAGAAGGAATATTTCAGAGTAGCCAGAGGTTTAGCTCCAGTAGCCTGTTAGCTAGCACAGTTAAGCTTCTTTGCTGAACTAATTTGCAGACCGCCAGGCACCAGATCTTTGTAAACTGAATATTTATTGAGTGGCCTTCTAATCCTATATGAAGGTTCAGCTCGATCAACTGGCGAGCTTCACTCCAATTTTACTTGATGTCTTGCATGTCACTTGCAGGAGTGCTTTAACGTTGCAGCTGAAGGGAGTGCTTTAAAGTTGCAGCTGAAGCGCTCATGGGTTTTCAGATTGTGTGTGAAGCACATTAAGAAGTAGTGTTTTAAAGACACTATAACTGGAAGTCACTTACAGATTCTCCATGTCTGTGGAGTTTCACCTCCGTATCGGCATACCATTCCAGTATAAAATGTCAAAGGCTAATAGTTATGTAATGGAGAACGTTATGGTACTGTACTGTACCTGCTTTGTCCTTCCTGATTCCATGGCAGCTGATATACAAGGTGGACAGATATCAGTCGCGTGTGCATGCACGCGCACGCCGCACACCCTGTCCCAACTTGCAAAGGCATGTGTGGCTTGCCCCACGTTGTGAGGGCTCATGCTGAGCTGTAATAACACACCCCACCGCTGTATGAAATATTCATAGCTAGATAAGCCCAAGTCTCTGAGTCAGTCACATGAATTCCTTATTATCACCCCCCCCCCCCCCACACACACACCCCCACACCCCTCTCCCTATTCTGCTTTCACCTCCTGGTCACTTTATTCCACCAGCCTATTGACACCTCACACTAGCCACCCGGACTGTGGGATGTGGAAACCGCAGAGAGCACGGCAGACACAGAATGTTGGACCATGGGTGCTCGGGAGCTCTCAAATGTCACTGCTCTTTACAAATTAGTTTCAGCTGGTTGTCAGACAGGGAGGTTTGTTTTGTGAGCTTAATATTTTATTAATAATCTTTCACTTTTGTATTTTAGTTATTGTTTTTATAATGTTTCAAGCTGTGTAGGACGTTGCTTAAGTTGGCCCCCATTGTGCCCGCAGGGATGATAAAAAATATGCACACGTGAATAATTCAAAATAATCCAGGACATTGCTGCATGTATCAGTGTTGTACATGTGGCACCTATTGTATGTGGCTCTCTGCACTGTGATCAGTGATGATCTTTTTGTCTAACAGAAAATAATCAGCAATAACTTAATAATAAACACCTAGACTATAGATAAACTGAGGGATTTTTTCCAAAGGATATTATTGGTTGGCCGTTGCATGACTTTTAGACTGCAATATCTCTGCAATTTCAAAATATGTTTTTGTCATTTAAAAAGTTGATTTTAAATTATACCCACTGGGTCACCAAAACTCAATCATGGTGCTCTAGCTTTATGGAATCAAGTCAACAAGATTTGATTTTGCCAGTACCAGCTTGTCTGGACCAGCTATGGCAAATCATTGCTTGCTAAGGTGAACAAGCCTTTACACGGGTCAATAATATATGAAACTAGAAAAAGTGCTCCTCAGAGCACAGGTCTCCGCCAGGTCAGGTAGGTTATTGTGGGCCAGCAATGTTCGGAATTCGGCAATCAGGATGGAATATGAAAAATCGGACAGAACCGTCTTGATCACTTGACTATAGAGATAATGTGTACAGATTTGCATGATGTTTGGACAACATTTGTAGGAGTAATATAAAAAAAAGAAGTCGCAAAAGTTGCAAAATTCGGCCTCCTGGTGGTGCTATAATAGACCAATGTTAAAAGGGCGGCATTTGTTCCTCAACATAGCGTGAATGTGCGTGCAAAGTTTCACCGCAATCGGACGCTTTGTTCATGATTTGCGGCATTAAGTTCAAAACGGGCCACTCCTGAAAACTTTAGATGTCAATCTTAGCCAATCAGGATGGAATATGAAAAATCAAACAGAGCCGTCTTGGTCACATGACTATAGAGATCATGTGTACCGATCTTCGTGAAATTTGGATAAAATCCGAAGGAGTACTGGCCAAAAATGTGTTTGGCACAAATCCGCCTGCTGGTGGCGCTATAACAGGCCCATGTGAACATTTTGGGGCAGAGGTTCTGAATTGGCATCCAGGGAGTGTGTATGAACAGTTTCGCTGCGATCAAGCCAACGGTGCCGGAGATTAGCTGTACACAGACAGAATGACGCACTGACGGACGGACGGACACACGGACAGACCGACGGACAGGGTGCAAAACATACTCTCTCGCCATGCCTTTCGGCCTGGCGGAGACAATGAAAAGCACATATCATTGTTGTTGGACAGAAACCTTCACTATAGGCATGTAAATATAGATTAAAATGTTCAAAGTTGTGAGCAAACAAATGTAACAAACATATAGCTAAAATAGCTAGCAACACATTGCAATGTGACACATTGTGAGCTTGTAGATCAGCTATTTTCACAGTCAACTCAACTCAACAGTCACATGAAGAAGTATAAAACAGGGCATTAATTAAAAACATGAGATTAAAGATGTTACATTGAGCACCACCCACCATACCATGATCTTAACAGCCCAGAACAATTAATTGAATATTTGTATTCTCCTACAACAGATAGTTTGACAAATCCTGAATGTGGCGGGTGGGATGATGTGAAGATCGCTTTTTTAACATTATTCAGATACTAGAGAAGATATGCAGGCACAGCCTCTTTTGAACACATTTTCCAAAGCATCACCAAAATGGAATGAAGGCATAGTTTTGGCAGTTGACACAGAGGAACAAATTCACAACTTCAATATTCTGGAAGCTAAGAATATTTATTTGTACTCGTGTCTATATTCCTCATTTCCCAATTTCCCCGTATGTGTATTCCTCTTATATCAATCTAACCTCAATGTTAGAGCCACGTGGACATGGAAGAAGCTAAGGCCAAAGGGCCATTGTTCAGAAATCCAACCAGGCGCAACTACTCATGCGTCTGGTTGGCTACAGCCCTCTGACTAGCCAGGAGTTTGGGAGGAATTCAAGTAGTTATTGCTCAGACCTGTGCCTTTGATGGTTTTTATTTATTACACAAATACAAACATACATTAACACTCCCAGCAGCCAATCGTGCTGCTAAGCGGCCAGTCAACTACTATCTTAGTCAACTACGATCCTGCCAGTAGGCTCACATTCTACAAACCTAGGAAATAAACACAGAAAACACAATGACAATATTACCAACATGAATTTTCACATAAACAATAAACATATCAGCACATATAATCATCAAGTCTCCTCAACTTACTTCTACCACGTCCCAAGTCCTCAACGAAACTGAGTTCCCAGTGACTCTGCAATACAGACCCACCCAAAGGATGTTGCCTCCCACCAGATATCATGCCCACCCCCCAAGGTGGCCTGGGTCTCTCTCTCTTTCCAGATAAGACTTTAAGGAATTTTTACGACCCTCAGAAAATCTAAGCAAGGACTCACAGTATGTGCCTTTACTCACTGGGCAAATACAATGAGCACCTAGCAAGTCTCCTTCCATTGACCTTCATAGGGCATATAACCTCAGTTATGACTCCAAACAAGCAGTAACAACCTTCATATATGTATGTATTTTACCTATGCCTTTATATGTCGGCCTACCACACTGGTATAATCCTAAATAAGCAGTAAATACACACGTAATTATAATCATAATAATATCACAGGCGTCGGAGGCGTGGAATAACTCTACAGCCATGGAGCTGTCCATGAGAGCTCTTAAAGGACCATACTGGTTGTCTGGCATGTATAGCTCTTTGACTATGACTCCCAGTGCGCTTGACATTACTACTGACCATTTCCCAACGCATAACCTAGTTTTTTGAAGTTTGAATGTTTGAGACTTAAAATTTGCCTGAGTAATCAATATACACTTTCATAGCACAGTATTTTCTTTGCCAAAGTTTCATTATTGTTGCATTTTAATCCATATTAAAGTGCAGGCTTGATTTCAAAAGTCAAGACCAAAAAAGTCACTGAAGAAATAAATTCAAACAATCATGACTTACAAGCGTGATGATTCGGGGAAAATAGTCTAAAAAGGAAGAGCTTGGTATAATACACTCATAGCTACAGTACAGTACTACAGAACTGAGAACTTTTTGAGGAACTACACTATAAAATCCAGAAAGTGAATGTTTTACATTCTTGGAGTTGTATGGAATGTAACTTTCCTCTTCTACCATGGATTTGAACCCGGTTGCCTGCGCAAGTGCTAACATTTTTTATCATTAAGCTAAGAGCCTGCCTGCTTGCTCAGGGGATAAATTTAATTTTGACCATTAGGTCAAAATTTGTGTCAGATCATGTCTAGGTGAGACATGACCTTTGACACGATCTAAATGTCTTAAGAGCAGGGAGACAAAATACTCTATTAACATTACTCTACCATACAGATTGGACAAAATTACATTTTATTCATAAAAGTAACGTTATATAGTGCCACTTTAAATCAACAATTATGATTTTTGGGCCTTTTTTCCTTTATTGATAGATTACATAGGCTGACGGGAAATGGGGGGAGAGAGATGGGGGGGTGACATGCAGCAAAAGTACTCAGGAGTCGAACCCGTGACACACTGTCAGGCTGGCATTGCAGCCTAGGGTGCCTGGACCGCTACGCTGCGACCCAGGCCAACAATTATGATTTTGCTGTGTACACTATGTGTTTGAAGAAACTGGTAAGAAATACAACATAGGCATGCAAAATATATGTGAAAGACGCAAGCATACGAACTTAAGAATCAGAACAACCGGCTGATGAAACTAGCCAGACAAGACAAGGCTCACAAAAATGCAAATACAAATGATGCAAGGAGTACACTTCCTCTACCCAGGAAGCTTTTCAGATGTTAGACCTGAGCTGAGACAGTCTTTGAGACTGACAGAATGTGAAGATACTGTAAGTATTACACCACTCAGCCGGGAGGGAGACTTTCAACACAGTGACATGTCAAATGAAGGTTGGATTTATCAATGTTTATTCTTGATATATTAACCAGTTGGTATGAGCAGATGTGCAGGATCATGCACTTTTAAAGTGGTCCAGTTTAAGTGACTGATTAATGTATGGCTCCCCTCCATGTCCAAAGCACACTTGTTGCATTTTCGTTATTTTAGTGACAATAATAAAGTAATAGTTAAGAGATGTAGTTCATTCACTATTCTCAATTACAGCTAGTTATGATGATCATTTCATGACCACCTTGTTTTCTGGGAAGCCAGTCTGAGTCAGACAACAAGGTGGTCATGAAATGATCATCATAACTAGTTGTAATTGGGAATAGTTGGCATCAGGTGCAAACAAATCATTCAACTCCATATATGGGAGCTGACTCAGACAGCTGAGGGATGCTGGTTTAGAACCCCTGTTTCATAGCACATTGTTTATTATCGTTTATTTGATAGGATCCCCATTAGGTGCTAAGTAAACAGCAGCTATTGTTCCTGGGGTCCACACACACCCACAGTATGTCTTGGTAAACATTGCAGCTGTCAAATGACTGTCTCACACTTGCTTGGTACACCCCGATGAAGGCTTAACTGTCGAAACGTTGGCAGAATATTTTGCCAAGAATGAGAAATGAATGTGCATGAACCAATGTACTCCAAGTCACAGGGTTACTTTATGTCTGTGCAGAAAGCAGCTATTGAATTGTGAGCAAAGTAAAGTTGAGTGTGGGCTAAAAAAGAAAGGGGGAAGTGAAAAGTGTGTTGGCTACACTCCTCTGTGACTCAAGGCCTACCTTCTCATTAGGACCTAGTGTGAGGCAGCAACCTGTCAACAACCTGTCAACAACCAGACATGCTATTTGGCACTTCACAGAGCAACAGAAAATACTGTCGGAGATGGCTGCGCTGCAGTGCAGCTGTTGTCACCTGTCAGGTAGTGCGACCACTAGCCTTGAGATGCTTGGCTGTGGTCTGAGAGCGTTTATCGTGCTGATAAATGCAGCCTTGGAGTAGTGCACTATCAGCGCGCTCTGAGGCTTGAGATGTAGTACTCTGACTAATGAAAAGAGAAGGTCAAGGAGATGGAGGGGGGACGGGGTGCGAAGAAGAGGAAGAATGGTGAACCAAGAGGGATCTGGATGTACTGTAACAAGACAGAACAGCATGTCAGGTCATAGACTATGGCATTTGTGTGTCTGTGTGTGTCTGTGTCTTTGTGTGTGTGTGTGCATATATATGCACCGATTATGATCTGTGTGTTTGGGTGTGCATAAATCTAGAGTTCTGATCACACCTACGTCGCATCGCCGATCCGACCAATATGTCTGAGTCATAGGGTCGGGGGTTTTGTCAGAGGGACACAGACAGACGTTGTACCCGTCTGTCTGTGTCCCTTTTGTGCCCATATATGGAGATGTCTGTTTCTTTCTGTTCTTGTCCCTTTTATGCCTATACATGGAGATCCCTGATGTCATCAGTATATACTCATATACTTATTGGAATGCCCATATATGGGCATATTGTTTGGATCGGTGGTTCTGGACAAATGGATATCCAAACTACTCGGTGGCGGGCACCGCACTTGCTTGGATACATATTATAGACATGATGCAAATTCAACCGATTTGTATCCATTTTCAGGTGACGCATTTAGAGCTGAATTATCAGGTCCCTCAGCATGTTTACCGTTTCTGCAAGTGTGGCCACAGTTTCGCATATTGGACTTTCATGCCAACTCCATATGTTGCATTCATTTATAATATTGACCACATCACATGGACGAACCCTGTCTTACCATCTGATGAGGATACAGTATGGATGAAATCTAGCTGTGTCCATTACTCCATTTCCAATTCCTATGTAGGACAGTGGATATGTTCGTCAAAAGGACAGATTTCCCCTCTGTAATCAATAAAGCACTGATAAAACATTTATCGGACAGTGGCGGATTCCAGCATCATCCTTTTACCTCTGCAAATGTGAATTAGATACACCTGTGATCCGCACAAATAAAGGCTCTGCACTCTCTTTCATGAATCGCACTTCAGAATTTACTTATTCTATATATATACACGACCAGGTTAGTGAATGAGGCTCATTATCTCTGTAGTCATGTGATAAAGATGTATCTGTCGGATTTCAGATTTCCAATTGCCAATGAATGGCTTTCTTGCAAGAGGGACCCGTTCTGCCTAAAATGCCACTACTGCAACTACTCCTACAGATTTTGCCCAAAACTCATACAACTCGGTACACATTATCGCTGGAGTCATGTGATCAATCTGTATCAGTCAGATTTTTCATAATCCATTCCGTTTGATTATGACTGACTAGTTTGCAAGCACTGGATAGGCAACCCGGCCTGGTGGAGATTTGCGCTTTCGAGGAGCGCACTTTACTAGTTTATTATGAATCGTCCAGGTACCATTGTATCTGTGACTGTGAGGTATCACACACTAGCACCGTTTCCCTTCACACTCTCACAGCTTCTTTGTGTTACATCTGTGCCGCTACAGTGCTAATTACATCTGACAAGAGAGGGTTACATTAATTTTCATGTAGCTGAATTGTACAACCCATATTCATTCTATTTCGAATGTTGCCACCAAACCAGGTGCTGAGTATTTCTAGAGCAGTGTTAATTTTGGAGTCATCAAAGTGACAGTGCCAAGCTTGGGGATACTTTCTGTCTCATTAGTATCGTCTGCTGAATCCATTGTCACAGTCCCGCGTGACTGGGTAGACACTGCTCCAGTCTAGCCGACACCGTCAGATAGAAGCAATGATCAGGGGGTTAACAGATGCCATAGTCCATGGGGTCACATTCGCTCTATACAGTAAAATCCTCAATGTTAATTTAACTCTGAGCATGTACAAATGGAACCAAATGAACCCATAACGGTCCATTTGGCTCCAATTGCGCACTCTGATTTACATGTATGCTAAGGATTTTACTATGTAGTCCCACTGGTGGGACTCACAAAAGGATGGGCAGAATGCCAGCCGCACAGCTCACAGATTTGCTTAGGAAAAAGGTTTCTTTTTCTCTGTACACTCTCTCCCAATGCCCTTGAACCCCAAATATTGTGAGCCACCAATGAAACAACTGATTTACACAGAGTTTTAGAAGGAGATCATGTGTAATTTTCCATTGTTATTTTCCCCTTTAAAATGTAGGTGTGCAAGAAATTATAAAAAAAAGAATGTTGACATGCGTGCAGTCGTCTTGTCAGCTTTGGTGAGCTTATTGGCAACACATGATGGTCAGCAGAGGTACAGTATGCATACTGTAATTATGCTTACAGTGCCAGGAAGTAGGCTACTATCCGACAAAAGAGTGGTATTCAGGTATTAACTGAACTATTTGCTGTCATACTTTATGTGTATGCATTATGCTCTGGACACACAGAGACAGACAGACAGACAGACAATATTATAGACTGCTAGACTCCTGTAACTATAAAAAGCAGGAAGAGGGATGATTTCAACAAAGAAGCACGCAAGCATGCACGCACATGCACACACAAAATATGACAGATATTGCTCTTAATTATTCCAAAGTGCTATTCACTTGCTATTCAAACATGCCGTGAAATAATCAGCCAGCCCTTAAGTATCTAACAAATGGACATCATAAGATGCTTTTACAAAATCATTCCATCTAAGATTACCTTAATGCTTGTAAGCCTTGCTGCTGATGTGCGCCTCATTGCCCCTAAGAAGTTGGTCATTTCATTCGAAGGGCCTGATTTTCATTAACCACTCCTGCCTCCCCCCCACGCATCCCCCGCACCCCTCCCCCACCCATTAGCAGAAAGAACGCTTGGCTGTGAACGTCTGACTGCCAGCTATACCTCAGGGTTATGTTACTGGGCCACTGAACTTCACCACAGGACAGTCACACTGCTTGAGTCAGGGAAAAGCCTTCTGTGACTCATGAGAGAGGGATGTATAGGATGTGGTGCAGCGAAAGGCTCGGGAAGGGCTGGGGAAAGAGAAGGAGTTTCAGAGAGAAAGTGAAAAAAAGGGGAAAGGGGAAAGTGTGGGACAATGGAAACGGCAATGCACAGAGACTGACTGCACAGTCAAAAATCCCACTCCGAAGAGTGTACAAATGGAACCAGATGGTTCCATGTGTACACTCTTCTGAGTTTAATTAACACTAAGGATTTTACTGTGTGGGCGGAAAGAAAGGGTAGAGAAGATTAAAGGCAGAGATGAAGAGAAACTGAGAGTGGAGAAAGATAATGATGACACTCAGTTTCAGACAGGATATTTCTGACAGCGTGAAGGAAATGAATGTGAATGTGGAGTCCTGTTAATCCTAACCTGTGGGGTCGCAGAGGCCAGGTGGCATGTGTGACTGTGACACGTGTCACATCACATCTCGTGTCATAGAAGAGGAAAAATAGATTGTCTATGAGCAGAATATATCAATTCTCACTTGCCCCATTGCATATTTTTTACTGTGCATTTAATTGATCTGTAATGAAAAGGAAATTGTCTCACCTACATATGATGCCAATGTTATAAACATCATGTTACCTGCTACTAGACATGCAATCTGTATGTACACTGGCACAGTATATCTTTGATTATTTTATCTGTTTGCATTCTGTGTTCTTTCTTTTCTCTTGACATTCTTACCTCTCCTGCTCTACCCTACCTCTATCCTCTCACTTCTCACGAAAACTACAAATGATGGAGTCCACTAAAAACACCTGTGACGTGACAATAAAGATTCTTATTTGTATGCTGAAATTGCGTTTTTTCTATTCAACTCTGGCAGTGTAAAACGTATCCAAATAGATCCAAATGGACTCTTTTACTATGTGCAAAATGAAAAGTCTCTATTTTGAACAAAGTCAAATTAAGAAAATGTATTTAAATTATATATACAGATAATGGTTGGCAAAAAAGGTAACAAGTTTGGATCATCTGAATTTTACAGCGATTGGATGCTAAACTGTATTTAAAGTTAAACTGTTATTTTATATAACCAAAATGAATCTATAGTGTTTGGGAAGATTACCCTTCATTTGCTCACGTAAGTTGTTCTGGTGTTTTGGAATGAATGACATTGCTGTCTCACTGCGTCTCTACTTTTGGCTCCCTTGTTGTTTGTGTAATGATAGATGCTATTTTTGCTCTGTTGTGCACAACAGACTACCTGAGGTTTAGAACTACCCCACCCTCTATTTGTCAGAGCTCAACACAACACACACGTTCCCATTCAGAGAAGTGGTAAGCTCTTCTCCAAGAGCAGCAGTCAGGGCGGTCATACACTGCATGACTACTATAACCATAAAATACTGTAGATGCATTCACACATGATTTAAAAGAAACAGGACTATTTCTATGAATAACATTCAAATAAATCAGGTAAATGCAAGCTACATCATTGCCGAACAGTAGATCTTAAAGATTTTTTATAGAGCTCCCTGTGGACTGTACTGTAAATAATTTATGGATGTTGCCCTATTTTCTTTCAAGTGTCACCTCTGTAGTAGTCACTAGGGAATACAGGCTAAGCAGGAGTTCACAACAATTATTAGGCTAGCCATAATGGTATTGGCTACCTGTTTAGAATGCTTGACAACAGCTTAAATCCTCAGAGTCCTTACAGTAGCTTATTTTCTATAAGGAGCATACACAAAGTATAATTGGTATGGGGTGGTCAAGATTATACTTATACCACAAACACACTGAAGCGGATAGAAAGATATGTATTTTCCAGTGGTGTAGAGCAACTAAGTACATTTACTTAAGTACTGTACTTAAGTACACTTTTGAGGTATCTTTACTTTACTGGAGTATTTCCAATTTTCAGTACTTTTACTTCTACTCCACTAGATATCAGAGGCAAATATTACACTTTTACTCCACTACAATTATTTGGAAACTTTTGTTACTAGTTACTTCATAGAATTTGATTATTATTACAAAACATACATTAACCACTTCAGCCCTATATACATTTCGGCCATTTGAAAATAGCCAATCTACTAGATCTGCTATTTTCAAAAGATTTTTATACATTTGAAAACTCGTGAAAAACTCGAATATCCCATTTCAAATGAATATCCCATTCATTTGAAATGGGATATTCTGCACAATGACTACTTCTACTTTTGGTACTTTTAAGTACATTTCGATACCAATATTTTTGTACTTTTACTCCAGTAAATTTTTAAACTGGACTTTTACTTGTAACAGAGTATTTCTACACTGCGGACAGTATTGATTGACTTTTACTTATGTAAAAAAAAAATGCGAGTACTTTTGTTTTTTCTCCCACCACTGGTGATAAGTAGCGCTAAGTTTGTGGAGTTGTTCCATTAGCTGACGCTAGGAGCTGTCCTCGGTACTGAAGCGTCAGCCTGCCTCCGTCTCTCTCTCTCACACAGAGGCAGGAATCCGCTTATACTGAGCGTCCAAATGAAACGGGCTCTGGATGAATGTCAGTTCATTCTTGTGTGAAATCTGTCCTATCGGTTCGGCTTATTGCTAAATAAATCCAACAACAGCAGCAGCAGCAGCTGCTTTTAGGCTGTTTTTACAGATCGCGTTGATCGCTGTGTTCATCATTTTGTTTGTTTTGTCTCCCTGGAAGTATTTAATAGAAGGACGTGTATTCCGTGCAGCGGAGGATCGACCTGATCGACTTTAGTAGACATGTGTATGAAAAAGGACTACCAATTAAAGGCTCTCATTTCGCTTTTGGTTCTGGCTGTCGGCGTGGCCAAAATCCACGGACAAGGTAAGAACTACTATGGCACTGTGTTTCACGCACTTATGGAGGGCTTTGTTCTGTTTGACTTCTTTCTGTCAAACTACGACTGTGAGAGGTTCGTATCTGCGTGCTGTGAAACGGCTCCTATAGTTCATGACTCAAATCTACAAGTGTGTTTGTTGTCGTACACACACACTTATGACAGAAGGGTGTGCAATGCAATCAGTGGTGGAAAAAGTACTCATATTTTTGTTACGTAAGTAAAAGTATCAATACTGCAATATAGAAATAGCCTACTATTTTACAAGTAAAAGTCCGGAATTCAAAATGTACTTGAGTAAAAGTACAAAAGTATTGGCATCAAAATATACTTACAGTACCAAAAGTAAAAGTATAAAATGTTCGAAAATAGCCGTTCTACAAGCTCACAACGCCTGGCATCGTGAAGCTTGTGAGCTTGTAGCTCTGCTATTTTCAAATAGCCTATGTATAAAATAGGGCTTAAGTGGTTAATGTATGTTTTATAATATAATAATGTATATCTGCAAAGTAACCAGTAACTAAAGTTTTCAAATAATTGTAGTGGTATAATAATTGCCTCTGAGATGTAGTGGAGAAGTAAAAGTACTGAAAATTGAAAATACTCCAGTAAAGTAAAAATACCTCAAAATTGTACTTAAGTACAGTACTTGGGTAAATGTACTTACTTTACACCACTGGATGTAAGGTGTACCAATTATTATTATTCAGTGTAAAACACGTGTTAATGATAATATTTGTTTGTTGATTAATCAGTCTCTAGAACTGATTTAGAGTCAGAACATTAAAAAGAAAAGAAAAAAAGAAAACATGTGTGTGTGTAACACACACACACACACACACACACACACACACACACACACACACACACACACACACACACACACACACACACACACACACACACACACACACACACTTATATGGTGTCCAGTGTTTGCATCTTTGGCAATTCGTCAGTCCAATCCAGAGCAAACAGTCAGGAGGGAAGTTGCTTGTGGCAGGAGCTCCATGTGTGGCAGACGGTGCGTGGTAATAAACACACTCTAATCCTTCAGAAAGGCTGAGGATTATTGACCAAGCTGTCTGACACAGTCGAGTGACTGTGGAAATCTCCATTAGACTCATGCACAGTGCCCTTGCCTTAACCACTTTCACCCTGGCGTCCCTATTGTACAGTATGCATGTCATTATAGGTGGAAAACATTTATTTTGTTAAATAGCAGATTTATACACATTTTTGAATAGGGCTTAAGTGGTTAATTATTTCACTGTCAGCCTGTCCTCACATTACCATTATAGCTATTGTTTCTTGTGAACGATCATCGTTTACAAAAGTACAGTATGCGCATAACTTTAATGTCACTTTTTCCCATAGTAATCTATTTCTCTCATTTATCCAGTAATTGGATTAGGCAGGCATGGTTCTCCTCTGAGGCTATGTGTATGCACATTACAGTGGCTCCATGCGTGTGCAATGTGCATGTGTGAGTAACAGACCTTTCAGTGTTTGCTGATGAATAAACACTAATTAAACATAACTAATACACATTTAAACAACAACACATGAAGCCATGAGCAGAAAACATGTCAGTTAGTAATCTTTCATGAAATACTGTAGTATATATATGTGGGGCGGCAGTGGCTCAGGGGTAGAGTGGCCGCATGGATACCGTGCAGAGATTTTTAACCTCAGTGATACATGTAACAAACAGGAAATTGAACATGCACAGAACAAACAAGTAGTTATGGTGCTGAGGGTAAATGTCCCCTTAATAATGATGAATTTCACACACTTAGTTGAAAACTTGGCTTTTTTTCAATCATTGGTCCTCTGACCTTTGACAGTAAGTTTTCATCTCCACACAGTGAAGGAGTGTCCAGAGTGTTTATTTACCCCTTAGTGCAAGAATAGGATTTGGCTGAGGAGTCCAGGACAGGTTTGCGCTGTAATGTCAATGAAATATCCAAAGGTGGAGTTTTTAATAGAATAAAGCTGGTCTAACTCTCTATGGAGCATGCTGAAACAAATCTAGTGGCTCGCAGTGTAGCCTGGAAGTCTTTCGTAGCCACTTTCTGTTATTTCTTTTAGTACATGTGTGCTCAGTCAGCAACATAAACCCGAAACAATCGCGCTTAGCGCTATGCCATGTATGAATTTCGGATGAGAGAAGAATTAGAGTCCCATCAAGTCGCATAAGCACACCTGCCACTCAGTACTCTGGGGAGAAAAGAGAGAAAATGCAACGCAGGCTATTTTTAGAGGGAAATACAATTTAAGTAACCGCTTCCATTCGTGAATTCACTCCTATTTGCTATTCAATGCTTTCAAATATCAATTATTTAATATGGCATGTATTTATTATTCCTTCGTATTCTTTACATGTATTCAAATAAAAAAGTTTCCCAGGATGATCTGCTATCAGACACTTTTACAGTCTTTCCCAACTAATTCTCTCCAAAGCTGTATATCCATAGAATATGTTGTTTTAAAAGTATTCACATGATCAGCAGAGCCATTGAAACTAGATGTTCAGTTACTACACAGGCATCCTTAAAGGCAGATTCATTCTTAGCCTATTAAATTCATGGTTTATATTTTCTCTGGCTGCTAAGATGTACTGTAGAAAACTGGGAGTTTGGGGAAAGGGATGTTTTCAGCAGCTCAGGTTTCAATCTTGTGTAATAGATGTGGGGCTGCCACGAGGATGATAATACAGAACGCCATTGTCATTGGAGAAAAGAAGATTATTTACCATAGCTTCTATCGAGTAAGGGCTCAAGTGACTGGCAGGTTCTGGAAATTGATATTTATTACTCCAAAGGGCTCCAAATTTAGATAATTAGATATTTAATTGTCACTATAAAACAGATTTTATGATGTTGCCCTATTTTTCATAGTTTGGGTTTAATATTGGTGTAGTGTACAGTTTATGCAAGCATAATTATTATGAGGTCATTGTAGCCGTAAAAGTTTTCTTTTTTGTGTTCTGACAAAAATAGGCATTTAAAATCAGACATCATAAAATTAAATGATAGGTCACTGGAAATTGGTACAACCTGTGTTCGCTGTACATCATTTCTTTTGGAAAGGACTACAGTTCATTAGTCATGTATAGAAATCACATATACTTTTCTGACCGATGTTTTCCAAAGCATACCACAGTGTTATTTTGGAATGTAACACCCGGTAATCTATACACTGTAACAACTTTTCATAATGCAATAACTTTTTAAATAATGTAATAACACGGTAAATCACGATATAGAAAAGGACACATTGCAACACATTTTGCACATGCATGCATGCATGCATGGCATGTCTCTCCTCTCTCTGCCCTCGGTTTCTTGTGTCTCTACACTGACCTGATCTGAAATAAAGTATAAAAATTGCCAAACAGAAATCATGCATGTGGGAATTTTGTTCGGAAAACAATCATTTCTCCAGGGACTATCTGGCAGATACATGCATTCTGTTGTGTGGGTGCCCTTGAATGTGTTGTGACTGACAGCAAAGTGCAACATAAACATGAACATAAGCACTGGCTTAAATTTCTTGAGCTAAATTCTAGAATCTGAAAGTTGATTTTCAAATATCGTACTGAAAAAAATGGAGACCGGCTTCCTAGAAGCAGGTAGGAAAAACAAATTGAAGAATCATAGCTATGGTATGCTTTGGAAATGTAATGTAATGTATATGTGATTAGTTAATGGTCTAAAACATGCAGAAACACAGGTATGGGCCATTAACACACAAACGTTTAATGGAGAGTGTAGGAAACTCAATGTTAAAAATATTGCATGATTATTCTGCATTGGCATGTTTTGGCAAGCTTTATCTTCTTTGCTTTATACAGCATACTGGAAAATTCTGATCACCCCTTGATTCCAGGGGAGGGTGATATTAAATGTTCAACACCTGTTTTCTGAATTGTTCATGATTAACTTCATCAAGGGCTATTCAGCATATGTGTGCTGTCATAATTAGTTTTAGATTGCCAGGCCTGCCAATGGCAAATGAGAGTCATTATACCAGAATGCTTCTCTTCAAGGCTTGGTGCCTGAGCCACTATCTCCCTGCCTCTGCCTTCTTCACTACATCCTTGGCAGGGCACAGAGCATGGCTGAGTAATGCTTTTTTCAGCTCTTCAGGTGTGCCTCTCTCTGCACTAGTATATACTGACTGTACTTAGCACACTAATTTGAGTCATCGCCTCATATTTATCCTCTTACGAGGTTGATTAAAGTATTTAACTATAAAATGTCCTTTGCTTGGAGTTGTTGTTATTTTCTGCTGAATTGACAGTTTTACTGTTTCCCTAATAGAGATTGAGCTCAGTTTTTTGATGGAATGAATGAGGCCGCACATTCACTGCAGCTTAAAACCACATGAACCCTAGCGTCCCTATTGTGCGGCACACATTCAGCAAAAGTAGCAGATCTAAAATGTCAAAACATTGTGAGCTAGATCGGCTATTTTTGGCAAAGATATTTAGTGTAGCAGGAAAAATGGCGGGCCTATATAGACTCCTGGCTAGACTCCTATCAACTACATATAGAGAGTTTAAGTTGTTACCTTCGACACCATTCAGAGGTCATATACAGCAGATGCACGAGCGTCCCAATAATAATAATAATAACTTGGCTAAGCAATCACTGCTTTAGAATGTGAATTAATGTAATGATAACTGTGGAGACTGTGGATATAAATGGAGTGTATTCAAGTGAATAAACAGTGTGTACATACAGTACATCCAAACATTGTCACTTTAGTGTGATGAAGACGCCCTTGAAACATCACTTTTTTTAAATTATTTTTTTATCAGCAATGTAGCAAATGCAAATGCATTCATTCATACGGCAGGGAAAATGTAGATGTGTATGCCAAACAATTTGCAGTTTATTTTATAATTCCCTTGTGTTTTATAGACCTTGTCATGTAATTGCGTTGCTAGGGAACAGCTTGGAGTCAAGTTTATTTCCTGTCAGCCTCTCATATCCACAAACACTGCAACAGGAAATAAACTTGGACCCGTTAAGGGCCCGATGTGTTTTAGGAGCTGTGTCTTTTTGTAATTGTTATCAATGTAAGTGAAGCTTTTTGCTCGCTGCTTTTTCGTTGCAGGGTGCCTTGTGTTTTTGTGCTCTAAAGTGCCAAATTTGTTTTGGGACGAACACCCTGGCCTGGACACCCCAAGTTGAAACATGTTCAACTCAAAGTAGTACGGTGAAAAATTCCTGCTTGTGAACAGCTATTTAGCTTACAATGTTACTATATGGTATCTCACACATTTCTTTTTTCTGATTTTGGGATCATTGAAGTTAAAAGGTAGAATTCGTCAAATGTTTACCTCAAGTTTTACCTCATTTCATCATTGTCAGTACTCATAGCGCATGTCAGAAAAAAGATTTTACTTTGTACGGCGATATATTTTTGTGCAAGGCACTTGAAGAGCTGGTCACACGCCCACGCCCCCCCCAGCTTAGGAGGAAAATTGCTCGTTGACCCTGGCTGACTACGTTTTAAAAGCTACATTATAAAATCCACATTATAAAAACTACATCAGGGTCATAACCCTTATGAAGGCCACAAGTTGAAACACGTTGGTCTAACAATAAAGTTGTTCTGTATAATACAAGTAAGGAGTTTTAGACCCTTTTCTCTTCCATGTACATTGGAACTCAGTGAAGTTAGGGCTGGGTAATAGATATTGATAAATATCGTCTGGGATTTTGGATATTGTCGTTTTAGATATTGTAATATCTTGCTATGGCACGATTTTTCATGGTGTTAATCATTTAAGCCCTATTTGATACTTAAAGGGATATTTCACTTTCAAAAAAACTTTGGGTAATTTTATCGTCTACCCAGGCTTTTGTGAGCCCCCCAGACCGTTTTTAAGTTGCTTGATTCATTATTTAGATATTTAATATTCATTTTATCAGACACGCCCCCTTCCTATACAAACCCATTATAACTTCAAACTCCATTTTTAACATGTTAGATTCATCAAAAACACCCGTCCTTGGTTTTGGTGACTCACCCTGCCCTCCTAATACGCGAGGGGGCCGTGTTTTTTCGATAACTTTTTTCATCTATTTTATTACATTTTTTTATCGTATTTAATTTTTTAAAAATTCAAAAGAAAATATGAAAAATAAATGAAAAAAGTAATGAAAAAATTGCAGACGCGTCATGATGCGATCATGCATAGTGAGCTTGTAGAGCTGCTATTTTTGCAAAGAAAGGGGGAAAACAGATTGTCACAATACAATATTATTGTCACAATATCAATATCAAGGTATTTGGTCAAAAATATCATTATATTTGATTGTGTCTTTATCACCAATCCTAGGTGAAGTTAGGAAACAACTAACCTGCAATCCTGCATACTGTATGTTTCTACCCATTGCCCTGACACCATCCATTAAAAGATGTGTAACACTGGTTTCTTTCAAAAATAAATATAGTGTTTGTGATATGTATTTTTTTGTTAATTTTGTATGCTTTGTTGATAAATTGAATTCATACTGTAGGACCACAATGGAAACAAGTCCCCAGGACTTATTTGTGTTATCCTTTTAGCTTGAATGTCTTACTGTACCTTGTGCTGATTACATTTCTGACTAATAAAGTATTCAATCAATCAATCAATCAATCAATCCTTAGAGTAGAAATAAACCTGTTCTTCATAGCATGGTCTGTGCTGTTGGTCTTACTCCTCAGAGGGATGAGTAGACCTGTAGCACAGTACCGTGTGTTTCTTTTGCTATTAGATAAGAATTAGGTGAGTACTGTAGGTTCTCCTTCAGGCTTTATCTTGTCTGAACACGATCCTGGTAATATCTTTTGAGATTAAGCCCATTTAGCAGGTTTTCGCACAGAAACCATCAGCACGGCTCCATGGGGAGGCCAATAAAAAAATCTTCTCTGGAGTGGATGCAACCACTCACAGATCCACTCCATTCCACTCATGATACAAATAGAACACTGGGACAGGACCTTTCTGCAGGGAGGAGAATGGAATCAGCCTTACTGATCCAATAGAGGGCAATACAAAATAGCCACTTTAAACCTGCCGGCCTCCCTATTTCTGACCAGTTCATTATAGGGCATTGCGGTGGCGACCATTTTGTGGTTCCACCGATCAAAAGCCCATTATATTTTCCCATAAAGATTTCCAAAAATTAAGCATTATTTTAAGCATAGAATCAAGCCATCCAGGCTCCTGGTGAATAATGACCATAACGCATTTGATTCTGTGAGAAGAAAAAAAAAAGAAAACTGACAAAGGGTATAAAACAATTTTCTCACAGAAAAGGAGTGGTGGCACTGCTATGCCCTATAGGCGGAAATTTCAAAAAGATTTAAAAAAAAAATATCATTTTTGCTATCCGTTGTCCAGCAAAGTATATAAGCCTTACGTGGTTAATGTTTTCTAAGCGTACACCCCCACCTCCCTCAGCCTGCAGACCTCCTATTTTAGACCTTGATAGAGAAATGTCTACCACCTTGTCAAGGCAGTACCTTGTGGGGCTCCTACATGGGATTTCTTTTTTGGCCCGGTGCGTTATGGATTCTATTCCCCGGACAATGAAAAAACAAAATGCCAGCGTGGTGAATCCCCCCCCCCCCCGCCACCCTCGGCCCAGCCTCTGTTCAACACCTCTCATGCTCTGCCTGGCCACGTCTACGCCTCCCTAATCAGGACTGGCGTGTTCCATGGCTGCACAGGGCACGGCTCTCTGAAACGATTAGGCCGCGGGACAGCTCCGGCTCTCTTCCCCTCTTCTCCACGCCAGATCCCATCTAGAAAGCATTTCATCTGTGGCAGCGGACGGCAAGATGTAGGGCCCGGGTAGCGCTGCGTGGAAAGCCGCAGGTAATAGGCTGTGTAATGTGTTTGGAGGAACGTTTTTAGTATTCACGGTTAGTGCTGACCTCTGGCAGGCTGAGCCACCCCCACAGTAATTTCCTCTGAAAAGATGTAATTGAATTCATCAGGACGAGTAAACATATTATAAGTAGCAGAGAAAGATAACGATGTTGGAGGTGGATAGGAGCTTCACGGGTAATTGAAAATAGTCAAAGGCAAACACAAGCAATAAAAGGCTGGGTAGGACATTGGGGCAGCCATTACATTTGTGTTGGCACCTTTGTGAACCCCTCTAAATGCGCCAAAGAAGTGCAGGCCTCTGAAGGTTAAATGCTATTTTATTCTCTCTCCATCAATATACTAAAATGACCTAATGCTAGTTCATTTTATTTCTTAATTTATGGTGAGTAAGAAAATAAAAGGAAATAATACAATGGGCAGTAATAACTTTTAACTTTCTGAGCAGACAAAGGGAGGGAGTAACATTACATTGAGCTTTTAGATGACATGCTACATATAAACACTGCTAAAATGGAGGGCCCATTTGGGTTAATTTGTATCCTCACAGAGTTAAATGAACACTAGGGATTTTAGTGTACCGTAGTACACATCGATTTCAAACCATGTAATAGGCTATCGCTCAATGATGTCAGCTCAGACAGATAGAGATGAAGGCACTGAGGCGGACATGAGCATCAAGGAGATGTATTTAAGAAGGACCACAGAGGATCATGTAGTCATATTTGCAGGTGGTAACACTGACCATCAACTAAGAAGTATTGATCTCAAGAATCTAGAGCAATCTCAGCAACTGTGAGGCGTCCCATATGGCATGGCCAGACAAATATGCTATTTTTTTGGGGGGGGGATTCGTCTGGTTTCCAGGCTATCCCTGTATGTCAGTCAGTTCTCAAGCAGCAGTCCACTTACTACGTATACGTACTACGTTTGTCTGATCTACACTTTATTGAGCATTGTGTCACACGTAAAAAATAGCAGATCTACAAGCTCAAAACGCATGGCACAGCGACGTATTGTGAGCTAGTAAATCTCCTATTTTCAATGTGTGACACGGCCGCACAATTAAGTATAAGTCAGACTTTACCTTCTCTACTTTCTAGATGATGGATAATCTCATCAAGGCTGTTCTGATCTATCAGAGCAGTGAGCAGCCCTTAAATGGAATGCTTTTTTGTTGGATCCTGTCACTGATCGCTGGCCTTGCTATTATAGCTAAATGAGCCCGATTGGTCAGCGTCACCCTTTATTGCTGAATGACAATCAAGCCTGCACCACTTCTGCGTTCCACCAGCCTAACGCCTCAATCACGACTCACAAACAAACAAACACATAAATAAATAGAATGCAATTTTCCCAGATTCAGGGGAAAGCTGCACTCTGTACCTTTCATGTCCTATCGGAGATTCGAACTCGGATATTGAATTTTGATCTTCAGGCAGTACCACTCAACCAGTGGTGGTCTTACCGGACCACAGGATCTACATCTCAATAGAGGAGCAGGGAGACCAAATACAACCACCACAGCACATGTGTTTTCCAAGAAACTTCCATGCACTACATGCACTGACTGCTACGCGAAGCATCCGTTACAGTCTCTTTAGAGACGGCTAGATGCTATATGGTCATAAAAAGCCGAGCCACAGCTGCGACAGATCTGGTGAACAAAAAGGCATTCAGGGCTATATCTCTATTGTTGCCTTCTCTTCCCGAATTGTTAATATCGGTCTTTGAGTGCTGAGGTTTGTACAGCACAGGGAAATTCTTCCGTCCAACTTTGTTATTTCTTACTCTGCCTGTTTGTATGTCAGTACATTACTTAAAGGAGAAAACGTACAGTAATTATTTTTTCCTGCAAGCTGATTCACAGGGAGAGGAGAAATGCTGTGAGATAGTTGTTTGTTGGAACACCTTTTCAAGTGTCCTTGGTTTTAGTGATCATATGTGAGCAGGTCTGGTGTTTAGGGCATCATGTCGCCCATTGACAAAGACTAGAAAATAGCTTTTAAACTTTTTTTTTTTTTTTTGTGATTTTCGTTTTTTTTCATATTAACACAGTTCGAATGTTGAAGAAGGTTTATAGTCCAAAAGATAGGCGTTTTAGAATCATTAAGTGGTTTAAATTACATTACAAAAACAGGAGTGTTTCTGTGTGTTTCTGTCGGTCTTTTGGGGGCGGAGAGTGGTTTTAACTTGCAGGGACAACATTAGCATGTGAGTGGTTTTGGTTGGTTGTTGGCCCATTGTTCTCCGGTTACAAGCCTAATCCCCGCCCATCAGTATCACTCCTCTCTGTGGTGGTGTAACGTAACTTAAGTACATTTACTCAAGTATTGTACTTAAGTACAATTTTGAGGTATTTTTTACTTTACTGGAGTAATAGCCACTGGGTGAATATTCAACCTGAGGCTGAAACTAACTTCACCACGGTGGGAAGCGCCGAAACGGCCAGTATTGCGTTAGTCTTTTTCGGGACAGAATGTAGTTCTATTATCAATAATAACATTGTGGCGAACACAGCAGCTCTGAGGGCAGCCCCAGCTAAACAACAGGCCTCTCGACGTTCGTATTGAAGTATTTCACTGAAGATGTGGACAAAACAACGGTGGAATAACGAGCTAGGCAGGCTAGGAGCTTAGCATTGTTATCTCGCGGTCAAGCGTCATGGCTGAACGTACAGTTGGTGTTTGCATTTCTCCATTTACAACTCGTACATCAACATAAACGTTCAGATTTAAAATATAAAGTGCTTATCTCATGGCCACGGGTGTTATAATTATGTACGGGCCCTCATAAGTACCCGTATCTTCCGTATTGTTCAATAAAAAGCATTTTGATCCGATTGATGGCCATTGTCTCCGTTGTTTTTCAACTACGCGGCCGTATTGGTTGGGGGGTGTATTGCACTCCTGATACGTTACAACTCTATGAGAGAATGGCCGCCGATCGGATTAAAATGCTTTTTATTGAACAATATGGAAGATACGGGTACTTAGACCCACCCGAAGTTAATGGTAACATCCGTGGCCATGAGAAAAGCACTTTATATTTGAAATCTGAACGTTTATGTAGATGTACGGGTTGTAAATGGAGAGTGCAAACACCAGGTTGGAGTTAATCCAGGACCTAGCTGGTCGTGTCTTCATTATTAATAGGTAACCCTCGACTGTAGTCGGAGCTGACTACCAGTGGGTCAAATTTAGTGGTGGAAGAAGCACTCGGTGGTAGCAATACCACAATATAAAAATACTCTGTTACAAGTAAAAGTGCTCAAAATGTTACTTGAGTTCAATCAAAGTAAAAGTACTAAAGTCTTGGTATCAAAATGTACTTAAAGTACCTAAAGTATAAGTACTAAAATGTTTGAAAATAGCTGATCTACAAGCTCACAACGCGTCGCAATGCGCATTGTGAGCTTGTAGATCAGCTATTTTCAAATAGACTATGTATAAAATAGGGCTAAAGTGGTTAATGTATATGTTTTATAATGTAATAATTTATATCTGCAAAGTAACTAGTAACTCAAGTTTAAAATGATTGTAGTGGAGTAAAAGTACAATATTTTCCTCTGATCTGTAGTGGAGTAGAAGTTAAAGTATTGGAAATACTCCAGTAAAGTAAAAATACCTTTAAAAAAATGTAATTGTGTTGCATCAAATTTCTATATGGTGGACAGCTGACTGAAAGGTGTCAATGGGGGAGTGATTAGAGGAGTGGCTAGGTTGAATAAATTACCCATTGTTCACGCCCATTACCTGGAGCTGAGAGGTGCTAGAAGTGGAAATTCTTTAGGAGGGATTATCTCAGTTTGGACTATTATAGATAACAAGATTAAAATTGTCACATCTTCTTCAAATGTGTTCCAATTTCAATGAATGATACATCATATGAAAGCTTATATTCTGTACTTCAACAATCTGTAATAAAATGAAAAATGAAAAATGCCTACTTGATGCCTAAAGCACTGGACCCGCTCACATATGGTATCATTATGGCACGACCGTATTACATGGATTGCAGCACTTATTTTAAATAATTGTGTTTAGTAAGGCAGGTACTGTAGCTGATAAGAGGTAAAATAATAAAAAATATAATAAATCAATCTCATACATTGTAAATATAAGCTATATTACAAACACATGCAATACATCTTGTGATTGAATTTATAGCTCTCTATATTCATGTACTGTACACTAAGAGACGTTTTGTATAATTTATGATCGTAAATCGATAGTCAGTGGGGAGAGTTGCGTATTCAGCTCAAGAGCCTTGGCCGTATGTACATCCAAGGATTACATGTGGATTATGGTAACAAACAGAGCGAAGGGATTGTGACAGTAGGACATGATCCTTGACGACGATTGGACATGTGCGTTTCATACTGTGTCACACTAAACTCACACTCTCTGCTAAGGGATAAACTAGTTTTAACTTCATATTTAATCCTCACAAATTGTCACAATACGTCAACACTTCCAATTATCTTAGAGATAAATCATGAAAACATTCTTCTTGGTGGAGCAATTTCACTTAAAAAAAAGAAATGCACACACTGTAAAACCATAGTGCTCAACCTATTCATGACACAAATGATAACAGTCATCTATCGCCATTCAACTGTTTGTAGTCAATATTCATGCATGAAAATGATAAGCCACTGTTAATGGGAAATCATCTGTTCTGTCACAAGAAAAAAATAGAGACCATCTTGCAATTGGATCACAAAATGGTGTATATGGTGCAATGAGACATGAGAGAAGTGAGTTTGGTGAAACAAACTGTGCCAGATGTATTCAATATGTCATAATTGCATGGTCAACATTTAACCTATGTTAGTTGCTGTTGTCATTAGTTATTATAATGAAGGTTGAATGTTAGCATCAGTGGACAGAAATGATTAAAATTGGACTCATTAATGGCAATTTCAAGGGTTTAGTTCTGAATTGTACTTTCGGGTTTGATATGACTCTTCTCATGGTACTGGTCAAATAGTTGAAGCCACTACGGTTGCTGAGAAATGTCTATTGTAATCTTGCTAGCAAGTTGTCCAAAATCTGTCCACAGATATATAAACGGCACAGACACAATAGATTCACAAGGTGCAAACAATACCAACCACAACTGGTAACCACCATCCACTGCCAAATGCAGCCACTTCAAATAATCCTTTTACTTCTAAAATATCAAATGCTTTTCATTTTTCTTTCCAGGAATAATAAACAACACTTCAAAACGCCATCCTGTGCCCAGACATGCGCCACTTGTCAACCCACAATGTGCCATGTATTGTAATTGCTGCAAGTTATTTTAACAGGCACTCTGAAAAAGAGAACCAAAGAAAGATGTTTGCAATCGGGCCTCTCCAGCAGATGGTCCCTACAATGGCCTCCTGTATGTATTCACTACATCAGTAGCATTATAAGCACATCTCCCATCTCTTAGCAGAGGTTTCTTTGAACATTCTGCTGTAAGGCAAAGCCCAGATGTTTATCATTAGACAGGCAGGCTTAGGAATGGGAGAGAAAATGAATTACAGCAGAATACCTTTGGATGTATCCTATCCTTTACAAAGACTTCCAGGTGAATATTTCTGTGTGCGTGCATGCATGCATTTATATATACATAATTATAATAATTATGATATATATATGATGATATATATATATATATATATATATATATATATATATATATATATATATATATATATATATATATATATATATATATATGATGATATATATATATATATATATATATATATATATATATATATATATATATATATATATATATATATATATATATACATATATATATATATATATATATATATATATATCATCATCATCATCATCATACTATAAGCCAATAAATTGTGTCTGCGAAAAAAGTGTCTGTGTACAGAATCTCTGTCCGGGGCACAACTCGGGGAGCGATGGACCAAATGGTCCCAGATTTGGGGTGTGAGCTTCAGATGACCCCTTGATGGAACGTGCCAAACGGCAATCTGGAGGGGCTTACGGGTTCCGAGAACAGAACAATCAAAATGCGGGCCTGAGGAGGCACAGGGTTTTCTCAATCCTGAGGTCTGAGGCGGAGGCATTGGTTCTATAGGCTTCTCTGGTAGGTCTGTCAGACTCCTTGAGTGATAGGCAGGGCTTCTCTGGTAGGTCTGTCAGACTCCTTGAGTGATAGGCAGGGCTTCGTGTGACGTTCGTGCCGGGCTTCGCATGAGGAATGTGAAGGGGGTTTATTATTGGTCAAGATAAGCTTATTGGCTAAGCTTCGTAACTCATTTGTGCCGTGTGACAACAATATTTAAGTAGCGTGAGACCTAAGGTGGTTGGTAAAATGTCATCGGACGTGGGAAATTGTTGGAACAACAGCGCAGGCGTCTAGCACGGCATCAGGCAGTGCAAGAACCTGACTAGCTAAAGGGAAAGTTCCGCCCCCCCCCCTAGACCGGCGCCCAAGGTGTCCCGTCCTAGTATATAATGAACAAGAATAGCAGCATTATTAAGAAAGAGAACAGTTTGGCCATTGTCCTAGCGCTCAAGGTGCTTGAAGGTGCTGTGTACAAAGTATAAATACAAGCAGAAAATGCAGCCACGTCATAAGCTTGACCGCTGCTACTGTGTCAATCGGTTAATGTCAATCAGCATGTTCAGGTTTCAAGTATCCGGGTTACTGCAATGGTGAAATACGCTATCTCTTCCCATTGCTGTCCCCCCCCTTGCCCCCCTCTCTCTTCCTTCCCTCCTCCCCCCATCTCTCTCTGTCCATATTTGGGCATAACCAATTTGTGCTAATGTCGGGATATACAGCAGTATGACAGCATGTGATGTCAGGTTGATAACGCGGTGCTCAGTACAGCATTATCAGCCTGCCCATCATTATTGTGTTGACAATGACCAGCTCATATGGGAAAATCTGCACACCATCCACAGACAGACCTACCTACAGACAGATTTCAACACCGGCCACCGCAACTTCAACGTGTATATAATCAGTATATAATCAATCAATCAATCAATCAATCAATCAATGATGGCATTTTACAAGACATGCCCCTCTTTTTCTGTGTTTTTATCAGGACAGTATTAGTCTATCCACGCTGTTAGTGTATGATGTGAGGAGATGTTTTGAGATCATGTCCCTAACCTACATAAATATCAGTTGTTTGCAGAATTTCCCCGCTATGGGCTTGAAAGATCTATAGCATAGCAGCTCTAGAGGCAGTGTAACATCTTCAATGGAATCAAAAGCTGCAAAAGCAAGTCCTGTGTTTTCGTTACCACAATTTTGCCTTGGCTTCTCTAAGGTGCTAGTTCATTAACAATTTGACAAGGAGGGTGCTAGCTACTTGAACCATCCATGCCTATTCTGGGGGAGAACATACGCTGAAAATAGCTGATCTACAAGCCCTCAACGCGTCACAATGTGACACATTGTGACACATGAGATTATAGATCGCTTATTTTCGGCAAAGATATTTAGAGTAGAGGGGAAAATATCTGTCCAAGTACAGAGCCAACTCAGGTCAAGTTTACTACTGTAAGTATGGAGCGTTTAAGTGACTAAGGGAATAAAACCATATGAATGATAGAAAAGAGTCAAAGAATGAGAGCTAAGAAAGAGAGAGGCAGACAGACAGACAGACAGACAGACAGACAGACAGACAGACAGACAGACAGACAGGGGGTGGTCGACCTGTTCTGCCTGTGGGTTTTCAGGTGAGCTGTGGTGCAGCTTGAGATTGCCTCTGCTCCAGAGGGAGCTATGGGGCCAGCTCACCGGCCGGGCATCCTGTCATTTCATGGCTGTGCACAACAGGGATAGAATGCTGGCTTACATACAGCAGCCCGTCAACCTCAGTAACCGCCCCAGCCTGAAGGTGAAATGTTTTTGTTTAGCTTCTATCGCAGGAAATGTGACCCCTTCGTCGCAGTCCCATTTGGAGGGGTAAACAAACCTCGACAATACCCCAGAACGGCCAGGACACAATAGCGTGGCACTCAGCTCCTATGCAATTATCTCCTCCTAATGAAGTGAGTCTGTCCTGTGAGTCAGTGGTCCTCCAAGCTGACGGCTGTACATACACACTGTCATCAAAGTAGGGCCTCTGTTTGGAAGGTGTGAAACTGTTTACCTTAGCTGCTGTGTGGATTGACGGGGTGGCTGAGGCGAAGGCAGCAGCATGATGGGAAAAGCTTGAGCATTACTGTGGAGAGAGGCGTTCCTCCGTGGAGGCTGTTAACTGAGTTTGAAAGATCTATTTATCTGTAAAGAGACTGTGGGCAGGCTCCCTGGCCTAGCTCCAGAAGTCCCAGTTTTGTGTCTGGATGTAGAGTTGAAGAAGTGGTAAAAAGCTCTCAGTAAACCCCACATCAAACTTGGAATAAGCTCAAAGGAGTAGCTTGTGCACACACGGCACGCACGCACGCACGCACGCACGCACGCACGCACGCACGCACGCACGCACGCACGCACACACGCACACACGCACGCACACGCACGCACACACCAAGGTGCGCCTTCAAACAAATCTTCTCCATAATCCGTTTTACATGAATATCAGCAATTAGGCCACTATTTTCTAGTGGCTGATCTCTTTGTCAAGTAAAAAGAAGATTATTTGAGATTTGGTCAAATCTTATGACCTTGCCATCTGGCTATGGTTTGGGCACAAACCTTCCTTCATTGCCATCAGTTTGAAAGATGCCTAGTTTTCTTTCATATTGCTCAAAAGTAGCCACTTGAAACTGCCTCTTTGCTGTCATGTTGGTGATCAATGATATAATTGTTATACGGTATTGATTAAATGGCAAACACTAGAGGACCAATCAGCACATTATGTTTACACAGCTGTAACTGTATTATCTGTTTGCTATGATTCTGGACTCAGGTTAGTAGCTTTTTTATTATAGACTTCTACCATCACAGGTTTTTTGTTGTTGTTGGACAGGAATGCTTTATTTCAATTAGGTCAGTGTAGAGAGACAGAAAACCAAGGGCAGAGAGAGGAGAGACGTGCAAGACAAGACAGGTGTTGGATTCAAACCCAGTCTCTTGTGCTCACAAGGAGCATGATGTAGATCTGTGCACTAACCGGCTGAGCCACCAGTCACACAGGGTTCATTATGTCTCTCTTATAGCCTTTTACATACACACTGTTTAATCATTTTAGGTCCCTAGTATATAAAATCCACTTTAATATGAGTGGATTTTACTCATACTAAAGTAAAAATGTAATGGGTTATTAATCAGTTTAATAATAGGAGATCAGTTTCCAATTCTGATTTCCACAAAATCTTTTTCTTTTCAATTGGATTAATACTAGCACAATTATGTAATTTTGTCCAACACAGAACTGTAAATGTGTAGCATTATCTGTAGCTACAGTATATAGACCTTAATTTGATGTAGCTGAACATTCCTTTGATCACATGCAAATGTAAAGTAAGTAGGGAAATGTCAAATTTACTCATGGAGCTCAACACTCATTGATACTCTTGAGTCTTTGCTGACTGGATTAAAACTACCAAAGTTTACAGAAAATAAAAATAAAAATACAGTACCAAAAAACCTACAGTAGCATAATGTTTGATACATGACAATGCTTACTTACTGAATACAGTATGATCATCTAAGTGTAATCTACAAAGCAGCATGGTACTGTAATGGTGATACATGCTCAAGCTGGTCAGAGTTCCACCCCCTTGCCACTATACTAAAATATTATTTTAGGATCATCAACAATCTTTCTCAAGTGTGACCTTCAGGCAATATTAGGCAAAAGAAAATAACCAAGGGGCAAGGCATTTAGCATCCTACTGTAAATGCGTGCACTGAGGTAAATTGCCCAAGGCAAGCTGTGAATCCTACCACCATTTAAGAAGCCTGCTGTTCACCTGAATCCTCTGCTCTCCATTCAATGAGAAAAACTCACTGTTGTGAGGTTCTTTGTATAGGCATATTGAACTGTCACACAGATAATAGTCAACAACTTCCTGGGCATTACCTGATAGTGGAATGGAAGGAATTCATGCATATTTGAACTTCATTGAAGAAGGCAGCATGAATCTCAGTGCTTGTTTTCCTCAAGAGGGCAATAACTGCAAATGGTCGGCATTTCTCTAGTGTTTTTCTCCAAAGCGCTTTAAAATGTGCGTCACATTCACCCACCAATGGTGGAGGCAACCATGCAAAGAGCCATTCATCGGGGGTAGTTAAGGGTTCAGCGTCTTGTTCAAGTACACTTAGGAATCCAGGAAGAGACAGGGATTGAACCAGGAACCTTACGCATCCCAAATGACTACTCTACCTCCTGAGCCACAGCTGCACCTGCAGTTAATATTGAAAGCTATAGGCTCTATAGGCTATTTTGTGCACCTTATGGGACCACTAATGTGTACACTAAATAACCCACCACATGCAGTGCTGTTAACAGGACTCTGAGCATGCATCAGGGAAAGTATTGACTGGCCTTGTGAGACTGACTGTGTGTTCCATACAATTATACAGTATCTCTTAAGCCTTAAGAGATACCTTAAGACTTAAGGTACTTCCAACACTACAAGTGCCTTGTCTATTAATTGTCCTTAGTTTCATTTTGATTCCATTTTTTTTGGCTATTTGCATGAGGTTTTTCCCAGTCAGGCAGACTGACACTAGCCTCTCCCATATACTTTTTGTTATTATTTTTGAGTGCATGAATACAGCCTCAGGGCCGACTGAATAAAGTATAACATATGATATAATATATTAACCCATACAGCCAGTCGATAGGACAGCCGCGCAACTTGGCGTTGTTCTCTTAATGGAATATTTCATGATGTTATCAATGAAACCACCCCCACGAATAGCAAACAGTAATGATTGGTGGAATAGAGTGTTGTAGAGGAGAAGGAAGGGTGAATGTATTCACTGCACACACACATTCACTTCACGTTTACGCAAATGGATATAGAAAGGCACTTGGGTGCCATGTTTGTGCTTCGTCTCCGGTCATCTCTGAGTTCAGTGAGTTTCAGGACTAACGGGCCCCTTGATCTGTAGGCTCAGAAACGTGGGGGCCCGGAGATCAAAGCCTGTGCACTCTCTGTAAGATGCCTCTGTTCAACTCAGAGGCATCGAGGGAAGAACAGAAGGGAAGAGAGGGCAAAGTGTGTGTGTGTGTGTGTGTGTGTGTGTGTGTGTGTGTGTGTGTGTGTGTGTGTGTGTGTGTGTGTGTGTGTGTGTGTGTGTGTGTGTGTGTGTGTGTGTGTGTGTGTGTGTGTGTACTACTATACTTATGAGGACCAAACGTCCCCACAAGAATAGTAGAATATGAGAAAAAGATGTTGTGAGGACCATTTTCTTGGTCCTCACAAGAGAAATTGTTATTTTATGTTTGAAAAAAGATTTTTAGAGCTATGTTTACAATTAGAAAAAGATTCAGGTTGGGGTTAGGTTTAGGATTTAGACCTTTAAAGGTTAGGTTTAGGATTTAGACTTTTAGAGGTTAGGTTTAGGATTTAGACCTTTAGAGGTTAGGTTTAGGGGGTTGGGGTTTGATTTTCCCATATTTTATACTTAGTTGTGCGGCAATGTCAAACACCGGAAAATAGCCGATCTACAAGCTCACAACGTGTCGCAGCGCGACACGTTGTGAGTTTGTAGATCTGCTATTTTTCGGCTTTAGACTTTCGGTTAAAAATGCCTCCAAAAAATCATAAATCAATCATAAAATCGGCTTCCTAAAATGTTGATGTCCTCACAAGTATAGTAATACAAACATGTGTGTGTGTGTGTGTGTGTGCCTGCATGTGTGTATTTGTGTACGTGCATGAGTGTGCAAATGCAGAGTGCATGTGTGTGTGGGTGTGTGTGTGTGTGTGTGTGTGTGTGTGTGTGTGTGGATATGTGAGTGTGTTGTGTACAGTATGTGTATGCAGCATCATGTGTATGTGGGTACCTACCTTATGTGTGTGCGTGTGCGTGTGTGTGTGTATGCGAGAGGGTTGTGCTCTAAGCCAATGTGTGCAGATCAGATACAGGTTGAGAACAGCATCAGCAGCACAGATAAAATGTTAGCTATCTCTCTGCATCTTACATCCATGGTCAAACACAATCCCTCAACACTCTGACCACCTTGACGTCTGCAATGTATGTATGAAATGCATTTCAAAAATTAGCTTTTAAAATGAAATATCCCTGCACCGCAATCTGTCCAATTATGCTATACTTGCTCTAAGGCTTAAACATTTGGAGAGTTGTTTACAGTAAATTGGACCTTTGCTGATTTATAAATCCTGCCATTCTAATGTGAGGAGGACACATGTAAAATCACTTCCCAGCTCATGCTGTAAAGTCGCCGCCAGCCTACGGAGGACATTTTCCAGCTGCGAGAGACCGAGCTCTCAGCACACAGAACACATTGGGAAGTGATGTCCCCTAGCAATATAAAGATAAGATTTATATCAAGTATCGGCGAACTTCCTCATATCCCTAGACTTTAGTCATTTTCATACTAATCAGATGAAAGTTAGGCTCTTTAGCAAAAATGTCAGGGCAACTTCATGAGTAAATGTTTGAAGCCTTCTTGGCACAAGGGCACTCTTTTTAAGGATGGCTAAAAAAGTATTGGGATGTACTAACTACATATTCATTAAAGCAGTCAGACCCTTATCTGCACTCTTTGTTCATTAATGATGAAGCAGAATTATGTGCTTTTGGCATGCATTTGAAATACTTCCTGTGAGAAATAGATTCTTCAAAAATAATTATGTTTGCGTAATGAATAATTAAGCCAGGGAGAAGATAATTTGGCGCTGCACATTACGTTGTACAGTACATGTCGAGGACCGTGCTGGCTGCCTGACTGATTTCACTTTAGGAGTGTGAAATGAACATTACATATCCATTTTTCTCCTGTTCCATCCACCCCCATGACTAAAGTACTACTGCTGATTACAGTACGTCTTGACAACTGCCAAAGCCACAATCCTATTTATTAGCTGTGTCAAACACAGGTCGTTGATATGGTTTAAGACCTGATATTACAATTACAAAGCAAAAACAGCTAACTCCACCCCCTTTGGTGGAGTAAGCTGGTTTAGCAGAACGTTTGAGGATCCAATGGAGTTTGACACATAACAACCTTTGATATAATCTTGTTTTTTGGTTTGACAAAAATGTTGACCTCAAGGTCAAAATTCTATTTCTCCCCTTAACAACCAGGCAGGCTCTATTAACTCAGTTGTAAATGTTTTAGCACTTGTGCAGAACATCTGAGTTCAAGTCCAGGGCAGAACAAGACAGTTACATAGTGCAGCTCAAGTTCATACAAATTAAACAGAACCTGCTAATGTAAGTGACACAACGTGTGGTCCTGATGCTGATTCCTTCCAAAAGGAGACCTGTCCCCCCCCTCCACACAGCCCCAACAAATGAACTGCTGTAGTTCACATTCATTTCTTCTGTTTTTTATTTTTATTTTATTGTCTCCGCCAGGCCGAAAGGCATGGAGAGAGAGTATGTTTTGCCCCCTGTCCGTCCGTGTGTCCGTCCGTCCGTCCGTCCGTCCTTCTGTCTGTGACCAGCTAATCTCCGCCACCGTTGGCCCTGTCGCTGTGAAACTGCGCACACACACTCCCTGGATGCCACAGCAGAACCTCTGCCCCACATTTTTTAGATCAGCCTGTCATAGCGCCACCATGAGGCCAACTTTTGCAAAACACATTTTTTGCTATTACTCCTACAGATTTTGTCCAAAAAACACGCAAATCGGTACACAGTATCTCCATAGCCATGTGATCAACACGGATCTGTCTGATTTTCCATATTCCATCCTGATTGGCTAAAATTGGCTTCCAAAGTATGCAGGATTGGTTCATTTGGAACAAAATGCCTCAAATCATGCACGCAGCATGCGATTTCTGTGAAATTTTCCACAGAGATTCCCACTTGGCCCAGGAAGAAATGCCACTTGAAAACGTTCACATCAGCCTCATGGTGGCGCTATAACATGCCAATTCACGTCTTTAGCTATAACTGCACCGATCTGCGTCAAACTTTGCACGCACACTCCCTAGAGGCCAAGGAAAAACCTTTGCCCTGCATTTTTCACATATGCCTTTTAGAGCGCCACCAGGAGGCTGAGTTTTGTAAAACACATTTTTTGCTCTTACTCCTTCAGATTCTGTCCAAAAATCACGCAAATCGGTACACAGTATCTCTATAGTCATGTGATCAAGATGGATGTGCCCGATATTTCATATTCCATCCTACTTGGCTAACATTGGCTTCCAAAGTTTGTACGATGGGTCCCTTTTGAACAAAATACGCAGTGTGCACACACATTCCCTCTAGGCCGAGGAAGAAATACCACCCTTTTCACATTGGCCTGTTATAGCGCCACCATTTGGTCTAATTTAGCAAACCACATTTTTGGAACAAATTGCCTCAAATCATGAATGCAGTGTCCGATTGTCGTGCAAGGCCTAAGAAGAAATGGCACCCTTTTCACATTGGCCTATTATAGCGCCACCAGGAGGCCACAATAATCTACCTGACCTGGCGGAGACTTGTGCTCCGAGGAGCACTTTTTCTATTTTTTTATGAGTTGCTCTGAGCCATTCTTTTTCAATAGAACCGCTTACATGTCCATCACCAGCCCTGATTCATTGCCACTGGCCACTTCCCAAACTAAACTAATTACTTCATAAATCACAGGCACTAGATTGCTTTTAAAACCCAAGGAAAACAAAACAAAACAAACAATGTGAGTATATGTTTTACCACTTAAACAATGTGTCATGTTATGCAGAAAGTAAAAAAGGTGCAGTAAGGTATACTGTAGATGTCAATGCTGTGTGTTTTTTGTCCACACATTTTTAGAAAAATTACCATTTTTGGAGATGTGAGGTTCCTCTGTTTTGACTGAAACATACACACCTGATGAGAGCAGCAAGCTGCTGTGGGCGAACACGTGATCTCAAGTCCATGTCCGTCTCTAACTACAAAGATGCGTTCTCTGATGGTCTCATGAGGAGTAGCTACATTCTTCCCAAGGATGCAAGTCCGTTTGCGTTCTTGGTGTTGAGAAACGACCACAATCTGTCTTTAAGTATCTTCAGCTTACAATTGATAACAAAAAAAAGTATCTTCAGCTTACTACAGTGAGCAGCATCATTACGCCTTGCGAGAATTAACTACTTTCACGTGTATGTTGGTTATTTGCAAACAGAATCGCTCAATTCACCGTACGCAAAAGTAAAAGTAAGTAAAAGTGCTATCAGTGTTGTGCATGAACATTCATTACAAATTGTACCAATGGTATGAAATGTTATAACACTTCCAGTCTCCTTCTCTAAGTGGGTGTGGTAAGGTTGCCTCTCAACCCACATCCCCCAACCTAAAGTATAGTTGCAAAAAGCGAGAGTGTGTTGATGAGACAGAGACAAGTTATTTTTAGTGTCAGAGTGTTCGGAAGATATGCGGTTTGTGAAAAATGGGTCCAGTGTTTACTTCTGTTCTGTGAGCTAAATAATCTGTCATAATGTGCTCACGTTCACTGCTCCCATTGGAATTAATAGCAGGGCTTGTCGCTGGTCTCCTAAAGGGCTGGGGCAAATGCATGTCTCTGCTGTATTCCTGGAAGCTGTGAAAATAACAAAAATTCTTCAAGTGATGCCAGCCAGTGTTAGCTTTGTAGTCTAAATTTAGTTTTTCTGATATTTAGTTTTAAGTGTTATTTTTTTTACTTGATGATTACTTTCCTGACACCTTGTCAACAACACATTTTTCACTACATCTTTGTTGAGTTGCAAAAACGTACACCGCAGCAAGACAGACAAACACCATTGACAGTTCAATTTTGCTTCCTCAATGATAATTAGATGCCATGCCTCACGGGACACTACATACACAAACAAACAAACAAACATACACACACACACACACACATGTGCGCACAAACACCTTGTCTGTCTGCTTTTTTTCTTGACACCCCAACCCACACACACACACACACACATTTGTCCGCCCCCCATTGAAAACGCTTGCCAAGAATTCACTGGCTCGACAAGGGGAAGAGTAAATCCTCTTTAGCCAATTTAAATTCTCCAGAGCACACGGTGCTGACAACTCCAAACTAATTAATAGACATGTCATGAATAAAAACACTTTGATTATGAAAAAATGTTGCCCTCTACCTCCTTTTAGGCTTGTCACCAGCATGAGGACACGTGTGGCGGAAAGCTGGAGCATTGGTACTGGCAGAGCGAGACAGCTCTGCAGATGCCCCTCTCGTGATTCAATTCCCCTCAACATGTTTTATTCAGGTCGCACCGCAATGGCTCCGGTTCCTCTGCCTCTGATTAGCCATACCCGTGCCAACGGGAGCAGGTCAGGGTTGGGTTCTGGCACTGCCCTGCTCAAAAGGCAGTACCAACGCCCCTCACAGGTAGCCCAGGGCCTGTTGTCAGTCAGTATGCTACACCCTGCTGATCTCTCCTATTCTGCATATTTTCTTCTTATCATTTTCTTCTCGACATGGGTCCTGTAACAATCTGCAGTTTATGGAAATGCCTCATTTAAATTAGTAGCATTTTAAGCTTATCTCCACCGTCAGTCATACCCATATGAGAGTGATTATAGCATGCACATGCTGGTTTTATTTTATCTTATTAAAATAACATTAATAATAATTCTAACAGAGACCCTTAAATATTCCTCCATTGAAACAAAGGTCAACGTTTTATGGAGTGATGCCACGGATGGTGGTCTCATCCAACCTCTGGACACGGCATGCGTGCATAGCGTGTCGTCGCTGCTGCAAGTGTTTCACCCGCCTCTTTTATTGACCATGTGGCGCTCTTGGTGCAGCATACATAGAGTGGCATAATGTCTCCAAGCTGTCACTGGCGGCTCTGAGGCGCCCGTGTTACACAGCAAAGAACTTCTGGCTGTCAACGCGTGGTCGCAAGGCCACCTGAGTGTCACCTGCTGCCCCCGAAGGAGCCGCCTGTATCCTATGCAAGACTATACATCATGCCCTCTGTAGTGCTCAATTTGGGGTTCCTTCTGCAGACAGCCTCTGGCAGCGGTGAACAGCATTGCACGTGTCTGGTAATGAGAGAACCTTGAATCCAGTACAGCCTGTTGGCTATAGGAGCTAGCCTATGGCTAAAGGAAATCAATGATCCCCATCCCTGGGGCTGTACCGCCTCAAGTTCACCCAGTGTCAGTCCAAGCACAGGTGTCTTCAATAATTGTAGTCAATAAACCTGAGAACAAGAACTACAAAAAACCATTAGTACTGTATGTTACTAGTGCAGTTGAGTCCAAAAGGCACACCTAAAGCCTGTTTTTGTTTTTCTGTATACAGTAGAATTTTGTCATCATACTATTATATATAATATTATCATTTGGCCTGGGGCAGAGACTGCTGAGGATGGGACATTTTTGCCTAGCACATGCAATCAGTCACTCATGCTTGAGGGATGCCCAAAACAACCACAGGAAAACACTTCTCATTAATTTCCACCGCCCAGATTTCCTACGGATATTAAGGGCTGTGAATTTGCAAACCTCCTGTGACAAGCCTCCTCTTCAACCTAGGCTAACGTTGCCTCATTACAAGGAAATAAATAACTTAAAGTTAGGATTTTTCTTTCTTTTTTGTTTTCTTTAGCCAGGGCACCAGAAGCCCCAGAGACAAGAACCACACGCAAGCAAACACATCCACATCTCAACAGTAATTGTCTGGGCTATTATAATTTGCTGTAGCAGGGCTAGCCTTATTATGTATGTTTGGATATCACAGAATACCAATTTCTATTAAATGCCAGTGTGGGTTTCTGGTTCATGGGTTAGAACATACTTGGATACATAAGGTAGTTTATCTTCTTACTGTATGTAAAAATGTGTGTTGACAGTTGTGGGAGCTGGGGTCGCACCGTTGCAATTACAAACCATAAAAAAGCCAATGTTGATAATCTGCTCTGCGACACAGCACAACACATCAGGCTTTGATGTGAAGCAGGGACAAGAAACGTTTCCCAAAGCCTCCTTTTCTTCTTAGGCTGATGGGTTGTATGCTCTTCAGTCAGTGTTGTTTTATTTAATGCAGAAGTAGAAAAAGTATTCAGCCTAATGCTCCTTGAGCCATGGCTTCACCATTCTCCGTGTCCTGGATAGGGCGAGTATATCTACAATGATCGCGCTTCAGACCTGTGAGTGATGCGTTCATTTGTCCGGCAGGTTGAGCTCTCAGAATCCATTTTGTGTCAGTTAATTCAATCAGCCTCAGTTGAGTGCCACATGCTGACCGTGTCACCGTACTCCCAGGAGCCACCGGGGCTTATGGGGGGGAGAGATAGGAGAAGGAACCACTCGGCAGGGGGTGAAGTGTCATAGTCCACTGCCCCAGCCACATGAGGATTGTGTTGCACACCGACTTGGCTGTTCAAGGGAGGCACACTCAATGCTGCTTATCATATCTAAGCTCGGGGAACGAGGCCAGAGTGTGTTGTCATACATTTTCTTGTCTGACTGAGTCCACATCTCTCCACATTACAAATCCTATTCTTCATCTTGTTTCCTTTCTTCTCTCCTTTTTCTGAGCGCTAATACATTCCCCCCCAAAATCACACGAGAGGATACCAGGCTGGCTCACGCAAAACACAACAAAATCCTCCTTCTAGTCTGTGACGCTGTGTATGATTTGGGGCGTGTTTTTTTTAACACAGTACATATAATACGGTATGTATTAACAGTAAGGAGCACAAGCTTGCAGTATTTAGGAGCCTCAGTTTATAGTAGTTTACATGAAAGCTGAGCTCAATTCAACTTAATTTGTAAAGAAAGATGTTTCGTTGTTTCAGTCTCACAGGGCTTTATAGGCCCACATTTAAAGATGGGCTGAAGTGGTATTTTTGAGCATATTTAGTTAGTCCGTATTGTGAGGTATTTCCTAGGAAGCTGTGTGTGTTGGGCTGCTTCAGAGCTTCCCAAACTCCAGATGCCTGATGTCTGCACATGCTATGAGCACTGATGTTGGGCATTGGCGAGTACCATTACCTGCCTCGATGTCACATCGGTCAAGGCAGTGACAAGGCAGTGCTGAATCAAGTTTCTGTTACGGCATTGTGTATTTCTCGCCTCAAATGTTTTCAGAAACATATTTTAGTGAACTCTCTAGCATTAAAAAGAGATTGTTTGTACCACTATCTCTTTGAGATAGCAGCCGTTGACAGTGCATGTCTTGATATTATTGGTTAAAATTGGTTAGTACTGTACCTGCTGATCGTAAGCATGTGTAACATTTTTGTTTGACAGGAAGTCATCAAGAATGGACTTTGGATTTAAAATACAGCCCAAATTTGTTTTATTTTCTCTTTTTTTGCACACACATTTCTATAAAGCCTCCAATTTTTCCTATGGCCTTAAATTCCTGTTGTATTTGTTCTTCCCCAACAGTACAATGTACATATTGTATCTGTAAGCATATAGAGAAATCTGTGCTATTTTCTTTATTAAAATTACATTGAATAAGTAGTAGAATGAAGATTCTATGTGAGCCAATACACACAGCAACAAGCGGATCTGATCATCAACCATGCAGTCGCAATTTCCTACATTAAAATTGAACTATATTTTTGTCTCAAGATGACAAGTACCTGCCAATGACATTCCATAGGGTGTGTTCACTCATGGTAAAATGTCTAATTATGCACCAGTGGCTGTGAACCATTCTGATGTGGTGTCTTTGTGTCCGACAGTTGAGCACTGTCAGCCAGAAATCTACAACGTGTTATATCCAATTATTTTCCAAATCTATGCACAAGAGTAGTCTCACAATCTCAATTGCAATATGCAACCTCTATTGCATATTATCCTGAATTGCAGCTGCGGGTATACTTCCCCTGCTGGTGAAGCAGATTTACCAAGTGATGTCATGAAAATAGAGGTGAACTTGGTCTCTTGTACTGATCCACCTATTGTTGTACTGTACCTATAGTACTACTGTACCTCAGATTATTGAATCCAACTTGTAAACTCTTTTTCAGCCTGGCCTGAGAGAGAACATTCTCCAAACACTCAAGGTCAGCATTCATTCACGGCCAGTCGCTTTGTCTGTGGATCTATCACTTTGTGAGTTTGCCTCGCTGCACTGTCTGCTTTTTAAGTGGGGCACAGTGTCACATCTTATTAGGCACAAGAAAGTATGAACACATAATATAACAATGAAAATGGTCTCAGTATACAGGATTGTGTACAATGTTCATTATTTCAGGACTAAACATGAATTCCTCGTTATAGCATTGTTAAAGGTGTGCTGTAGTCACTCTCTCTCTCTCTGTGTGTCCATGTGTGTGCGTCCGTGCGTCCGTGTGTGCGTGTGCGTGTGTGTGTGTGTGTGTGTGCACGCGCGCACGCGTACGTGCGTGCGTGTGTGTGTTAGTAGGGGAATGCGTTACTAACAAATACTTTGAAACCAATCCTGTGACACTGCACAGTGCACAAGGTCTTGCAGTGGATGTTTTTGTGTCTATTCTTGGCAGACATTACTTCTCACTTTCATTCTGATCAAACCCTGGCTCCTGGCTTTCCAGTAATGATCAGCTCTCCTCTCCATCTGCGAGAGTGGCAGCAAGACTCCCTGAAGACAACCAGCAAGCCATATAGTGTGGGAAATTATGGGAAATGAGCCAAGATCTCAGGGATTTGAAATAGCTTAAACACCTTGATAGTTCTGTTTCACCCGATCTGAAAGGAAAATACCAATGAGATGTTTTTTAAGTCTCTTCTATCATTCCTTCACAATGTAAATTGGACTGTGAGAGTGTATAAATGTAACCAAATGGACCCATAAGGGTCCATTTGGTTACATTTGTACACACTTACAAATGGATAAATTAACACTGCAGATTTACTTGCAATTCATTGCTCACTGCACATTCATTACAGCTTTTTGTGTGAGATCAATTCAAAGTCACCATCCACTGCGTCCACTTATTCTGAAATTGCCTCCCACATTCAGTGCTATTAACACGTTTTGAGTTTCTGGATATGTGCCGTTTGAATGAATTGGTGGTGGTGTGTGTGTGCGTGTGTGTTCATTTGCATGAGCAGATGCATAATAATATTGTACTTACTTACAATATGGGTGAGCACAAAGTGCACACCTTCATTTGAACGTGCGGTTGAGGGCCTGTCACTAATAACAGAAACTCGATTTGTGTAAATAAACATATGGGGATCACAGGGTGTGAAATTGACTACAGACTGTGAAATTAAAGGCAATACCCAGTGAGGTGATTGCTCCGGTTGTTCAGGGGAGGAACACTCATGTGTACACCACAATTCAATTAGCACTCTCGATCATCTTCTTTAGAAAGTGTGATGTGGTGTGACTCTGCGATACAGGCAGTGGGCTGCCCGCTCAATCAGGGGGAGATGTTTGATTTATTTGTTCATTAGTGGCTCCCTCTCCAGACTGAGACCTATCATCAATCCCTGTTCACACTCAACAAGCTCAATCAAATGACGTTCTGTTACCCAGCCAAAGGGAAATGAGAGAAAAATGCCCTGCATGCATCACAACCGTTGATATAGGACCCTCTCCTGCCAAAAATTATCAAACTAACCCCTTGCGTGGTAATCCCATCCAAAGTGGATTAAATATTAAACAGTGCAGTGCAGTGCAGTGTGTCTCTGTGTGTGTGTGTGTGTGTGTGTGTGTGTGTGTGTGTGTGTGTGTGTGTGTGTGTGTGTGTGTGTGTGTGTGTGTGTGTGTGTGTGTGTGTGTGTGTTTGTGTGTGTGTGTGTGTGTGTGTCTCAGTGTGTGTGTGTGTGTACGTCCGTGCTTGCTTGCGTGCGTGTGCTCGTGCCCGTGCGTGTGGGTGTGTGCGTGCGTGTAAAGAAGAGCTGGCTACTGAAATGCCAGAAGGATTAAGTTGGAGCGGAAACAGGGCAACGGCAGAAGCATGCCTTCCTGGAGTTGCTGTTTCACTGTAATAGAAATGTCAGGATGGGGGTTGGCGGTAATGATGGTGGTGGTGCTTTTGGGGGGTGATGATGGTGGGCTTCCCTCCTCCTCATCACAACAGGGCTTAGAAATATTGGCCACTGTGTAATTCGTCATAATGGCTGCTCGTTCAATGTTGGCATTGGCTTACAATGTCATCAGCCTCTGTTAAAAAAAAGAGTTCATGCTAGCATGACATTGAATTAGACTAGTTGAAAGCCTTGCCGTTTCATCTGTGTTTAATGTTCTGCTGGAATTGCTGGAATGCTCCAAATATACATCTGTGGAGTGACCATGGAATTCACTGATGGCATTTCAAACACTAGATAAATAGTGGAAAACTATCCATCCCTAATTGAAGCATTTATATCTTGTATTCGCTTGCTCGCACGCACACACACACACACACACACACACACACACACACACACACACACACACACACACACACACACACACACACACACACACACACACACACACACACACACACACACACACACACACACACACACAACTATATGGTAATAGTCCATGGCAATCTGTTGATGAACAATTTAGTTTAGTGAAACAGCCATTAAGACAATTTTGCCTGCAGGAGCGAGTGTTATTCATATCCATTTTCCCCTTTTATTCTATAATGTTTTATCTCTCCCTTAGTGATCACTTTGTCAGCATCAGTACTGCCTTTAAATCCAACAGTGGAGGAGATTAGTCTGTGAGAAGTGCTGCTGTCTGCAGTAATTAAAATTCTACTGGAGCAAGATGGCCAGGGCTCTACCCATCGTTTCTAGCAACCCCGACATCCCCACAGTTGTTCTCTCATTCACTCTGGCTCTCCTTTTGTCCCTCTCAATAATTGTAATCAATTAATTTTCAAATAAAAGTGTTATTATTCTCTTATCTGTGAGTGGTATTTGAGAGCAAGGCTGTACAGTACATATCTTGTTCTTGAAGTAACAAACAAATTTAATCAAGACTAAGAGCCTGAAAAGCCCCCGCTAGCAACCCTTAGGGGCTGCACTGTTCCTTACATCCAAATGGACATTTTGGTCAAATGGTGGCACTAAACCATGGGTTAAACCATGGGTCACCAAAATAATCCTAATCCCTATCATCCTGCAAACTATGTATTAGATTACTAGATATATTGGGTGCAAAGTTGATAATTGACCTGAGGGTGGCTAGAAGAAAGGTCATGGGGCCATTCAAAATGCTTTGGATTCATCCTCCAGCTAGAATGAATATGCTCAGCCAGTTTCATTGGCAATCTGCCAATTATTTTGGTATATATCTTATGCGCAAGTGGACATTTTGAACTCTAGTGTTGTGTTAGAGGAGAAGTCAATGGGGTCACTCAAAGCGGTTTGGGTCCATCCTCCAGGGAGCATGAATGTGCTCAGCTCGTTTCATGGCAATCAGCCCATTCGATTTTGAGATATGTACATTTAGACTACGGGTGGCGCTAGAGGAAAGGCCATGGGGTGGCCAAAATCAATAGGGGTCATGCTCTGGGGACAATAATAGTGCTCAGCCAATTCCATGTCAATCCAGCAAGACGTGTTTCAGATATGTTGTTAAGGACTAGTTGCTTGATGAACCGACATACCATGCTTTTTAGCATCTAGCCATGAAGACTTGTCGGTTGTGTTTGCACCATTCTGTGTGCAATATAATGGCAATAAGATAGGTACTGGAATTTTTATCGTTACTGTTGTGGCTTTTCACAACCTGGAAGATGAGGAAGATGAAGTCAGATTGACAAAGGCCATACCAAATTTGGATTCTTGTCCTGACAATTGTATACAGTAGCATGCACCCTAGCCCACTGAGCTACAAAGATGTGTTTAAAAAATCTTTAGTTTTAATCGTTATCGCAGACTATTTCCCCAAGTGTCTACATAACACAATATTGAAGATACCGTAGTCTCTTATCTAGGTTAGCTTCTAATTGTTTGAACCGTGTAGCCGTCTTCCCAAACGTCTGACACTGTGTTGATCTGTCAAAAGGCAGCATTCAAGACAAACCACAGTATACCGTACCTGTCTGAGACCCTCAGTTTCACTGCACAGGCCTTTACTTGAAGAGCAACAAAACAGTTTTACCCGAAACAATGTACTCACTCTAAAATGAACGTGATTTCCTGAGTGTAATTGTGAACATACAAAATTGGTGAGTCAGAAGTATAGAACAACAATACAAATTCTGTCACTATGGGATTTAAGAAATTAAGAAATTAGTATTGTGCTGAAATTCCATGCTTTTTCCATATAGGCCATGTCCTTATACTAGACCCCACCATGCTCGTAATAGAAACATTTACTGTAAGTGATTCTTTTATCGCCAGATAATGTCATAAAGGACCATGCCGGTCTAAACAGGTCCCATACCCACAGACCATTTTGCCTTTAATTGCTCATTTTTAGATGTTGTGGATATCCCCCGCCCACAAAGTCATTAAAACGCTACCAAACTTACCTGAATAACCGAGTCAAAGTTAGCTTAACAAAACTGCATGGTTATTAAGATGTGGACATTTGAGTATTGTTCATAAATGAAACATCCAGGGTCTATTTTTGCCAAGATATTTGAAATCAATCCCTGCTCTAAAATGCATTTCAATTGCACAATAAAATGTTGTGCGTTGGATTACCTTGGATTCGGTCACAGGTAGTTGGGGTTGGCAGTCTAATGATTAGCGAGGCACGCCACCAGACTAGCTGCTGAAATGTGTTTCAGGCTGTATTAGAATGTGACAGCGCCCCCACCGCCCCCTTTGGGGGCGGTGCCCTTGTGGCAGGCAGGGCGGGGCAGTAGGCAGGGCCGGGTTTCCCAAGTCCTGCAGGGCGGGGCTTCCCAAGTCCCGTGCACTTACAGTATATAGATTATAGAATAGAATAGTCCCCACTCCTTTAGGGTGTTTTTGTCACATTACATGTACGTATATATGTGCACATACTGTAGGTTTGTGCTTTTTACCCATCCTATAACAACTAGGAGCAGTGAGCTGCCATTTGCTCAGAAAGACGGCTCCAGAGGAGCAATTAGGGGTCAATTAGGGATACACATCGACACATTGGCCCAGAATCGTACCTGGGACAACCAGGGGTTCTGGCTCCCAAGGCGGACTCACTAACCACTCAGCTATGGCCGCACCCCATTATAGCGTCCCCAGCACTATGTGTGATTTCAGATGATAAACCAAGATTGCAGCTGCACACTGTTCACACATTCACCAACTCTCACACACATTTTGTACAGACATGCTGTAGTTTAACAGCAAATTCTTAAGGTTAAGCTTTTGTCAAATTTAGTATTGACCTTCTACACAGTAAAATCCCCAGTGTTAACTACACATGGAACTAAATGCAATACATTTGTACAGAGTTACAAATGGATAAAATAACACTGAGGATTTTACTGTGTACTGACTCAACAGTATCACTACCTCTGCAGGTGAAAACAAGTGGCCTAGAGAGAGGGGTGTACTTATATGCGTCTACACCAGTGGTTCTCAAACTTTTTCATGTCTAGGACCCCCAAATTGACACTTATTAGCCCGCGGACCCGCATTTAAAAAGATATGCCAGGGACCCTCATAAGAGAAGATCTTTACGGCTCTAGCAGTGCTTCTCAACCATTTTAATTTCAAGGACCCCCAGTTTGACATGCATTATGCTACAGACCCCATTTAATGGCATTTCTATCTCTGGGACCCCAAATCATATTGTAAAATCAATGTTAATTTAACTCTGAGAGTGTACAAATGGAACCAAATGGACCCGTTAGGGTCCATTTGGTTCCATTTGTACACTCTCAGAGTTACAGCCCATTTGCTTCCTGTCCATCATTCAGCTGGGGACCCCCTGGAACCCCCTCAAGTACCCCTGGGGGTCCCCGGACCCCACTTTGAGAACCAATGGTCTATAGTAGGCTACATAGCATTCATATAAGTAAAGTTTTTCACAGACGTGACCCAGACATTATTAAGAATAAAGCAATGTTATCAACAACCACACAAATAATAATTGGAAATACACGCCTCCGATAACAATAAACAACCAGAGTTAGCTGTGACTTGGATCCTAATGCGTATCCTGAGTGTTCATTCATCTCTCTAAGTGTAAAAACCTTCTAGCTGTGAACTTATATGCCCCGTCCAAAGATTTCACTCCCCTTGTTTTGACTTAGTTGGTCAGAGGACGTCAGCCGTCGCTGTGAGTTAAACTGATGCAGCGAGGACAGGTTGTGTTTGTGCGTGTGCGTGTGTGTGTGCGTGTGCGTGCGTGTGTGCGTGCGTGTTTTCTAAGTGTTCCGAGGAGTTATGAGTTAATCCCTGGCGTTTCAATCAGCATCCTGGCCCCCGCTCTCTGACGCTGACTTGGTTTATGGCATTGCTGACCTTTTCAGGGCCAGTGCCAATCTCCGTAATGTCCCAGGGTCATCACTTCATCAGTTATCTCTCCATTAAAACAGCAACATGGCCGAGCCTCTCTCTCTCTCTCAGCCATCCGAGAGACAGGTGGATGGTTTTATCTGTAACTGTAGCTCACTGCACTATACAGGCTGACATCCCCAGCTGATAAGAGGACCACTTTACAGGGCGATCAATAAGTCATGGCTGTTTTCCGTGTCCCTCCGTACTGCATGTAAAACAACAGGAACCACATCGCTGTGTCATCCAGCTTTTACAAATACAGCTTACTGCATGCCATGCTAATCAGTTAAGCACACAACAGATTTACAGTTTTGACCGCAGCACATTTTACTCAACTCTAAGCGTCTTTCATGCAACCTTTAAAAGGGCTTTTTATACATTTAATACGATCGATCGATCAACTGATTATTAGAGATGTTTCAGATTCTAATCTTCTGCATAGGTCGTTTATCAGTGGTGTCCAGGTAAAATGTATAGATGTAATGAACAGGTATAGTAGGCTAATGTATACCGACTATTACAGAATAAAACTAGTTATCATCTGTGTTGTTTGCCCCCCACCCTGCCCCACATACTTTAGCTTCTCCTTTCCGGGTGAGAAGTGGTCAGAAACAGCTGTTTATCTCTCCGGGCCTGGCACTGTGCATACATTACATGTATCTTATCAACTGAGTCGTATCCATGGAGTCAGACAATCAGGACTATTGATGGATATGTGATGACAGAGAGTGTTGGGTAGCCAGTGACTGGCTGGATGACTCATTTAGGTGAGCCACAATAAATGTAGTTTTTTCCCCCACAATTTCAAAAGCAGCTTCTTACAGGGGAGGCAATGCCTTTCTCAACTGAAGATAGTGTGTGTGTGTGTGTGTGTGTGTGTGTGTGTGTGTGTGTGTGTGTGTGTGTGTGTGTGTGTGTGTGTGTGTGTGTGTGTGTGTGTGTGTGTGTGTGTGTGTGTGTGTCTGCTGTATTGTGCTTTCTGCTTTGGCAATGTAAACGTATGTTTTCTCATGCCAATAAAGTCCTTTGAATTTAATTGAATTGTGTGTGTGTGTGGTTTCTCAAGCCAGCATGTCTATTCCACAATCTTTGAATGCTCCAGAGGACAGCAAAGGTGAAGAGCTACCGAGTTTCACACGAGTAGGTGGAAGCATTTGAGAATTGTGGGAGCCAACAGGACTGTCTTGAAACTAGTGTGTGTGTGTGTGTGTGTGTGAGGGGGAGAGAGAGAGAGAGAGAGAGAGAGAGAGAGAGAGAGAGAGAGAGAGAGAGAGAGAGAAAAGAGAGAAAATAAGGAAATAAAATGTTTTTCTTTTACATGACAAGTGTCTGATTCAGCAATAAAGCTACTGTATTAACAATAAGGATAGGGTAGCATTTTTAGCTGTAACTTGTACAGTGAAAATAGATCATTCAGAAGCATGTGAAAGCATTTCTATGATTAAGTCATCAATTCACACACTTAAATACGCATGTATACTGTACACTCGCATGCATGTCACGCACAACCCCCCCCCCACACACACACACACACACACACACCACTCTTATCGGAAACTTGAGCATTATTATATGAGCTAATGCACAAAGCAACGAGCAAGAAATTAATACAATTTCACAACATGGATAATGTGTTGCTTGATGGTGCTACAGTGCTAAGATTATAAATGCTCTGTAAAAAAATATATATAAAAAAAACATTGTGGCATTGTCCAGAGTTCTCAGGCTTGAAGTCAGCCCAAAACACTCAATTTCACCATAATTGTTTTTCCTGTAGGAAGCTGTGAAACAACAGTGCGGGACTGGCTGCCACATGATGAAAAACAACAGCTCTCTCATGTTCTGTCTAAATCAGAATTAGCTTCACCTCTCAAAGGCCAGAAAAAAGATTACCGTGCAAGGCTGTCCTTTCTAAAGTGTGTGCATGACCTTGTACTGGGCACTGCTCACAGTGCTGACACATTGACATAAAGTGCTGTGCGCATACGCACCTCCCAGAGGGCTTGTGCAGACAGGTAACTGGAGCTAAGTGGTTGGTTGGTTGGTAGGCTGTTTACTTGTGTGGTCACTGCAGGGGAATTCTGTAGCTGCTGTTTGATCGTGACACCCAGGATTCAAATTGTAAAAAAAAAAAGAAAAAACGTGCGATAAAAAAAGAAAATCTTAAAATTATTTTTTGGGAATGAAATAATTAAATTGTGAAATCAAACATAATATCAAACATGCCAGACAGCCTACATTTCCCCAAAGGAAATGCATTTAAGTCAGTCTGACCAGAAGCAAGGATCAGGCAATACAAAAACAAATAATGAGCAGAGGGAAATATCAAAAGCAGAGGCATGGATTATACCCAGGGGGCAAAACCCACCTTTTTTTAGGGTGCTGCATTTGCCCTGCCATAAAAGGTTGGCCACCAGAAATAATATCTATGACCCTCTAGGATCACAATCTATATGGACAACCCGGTAATTTTTTTGCTGGAAATCCAATATGGCCGCCTCAATATTGGCCCCTATCAGAAAATAGCTTTGGCGATAACTTTTGAACCAGATGGACTAGAAATGCAAACTTGGTGTCTATTTCATGGTTTCAGAGCATGAGAAACTCAATGGAATACTTATCTTTATGATTAGGTGTGTCTGGACCTTTACTTTGCATATTTCCAAGATGGACGCCCCCCGAAAATGTGTTTTACTATTTACAGTGACAGCTAACTGTTATGGCAAAAAGTCTGCTTTTTAAGCAATATGAACACATTTGGTCAGTTTGAGCTTTCATTTCTATGTTGTCAATATGGCTGCAGTCATAAATAATGTATGGTATTACATTTTTGCTCAGATTCTATCTATAGTTGTGGGGATGATTGCAGAGAAAAATCTGAGAAAAAGCCCACAATGTATCTTATGTATCATTTTAATAAACTAACTACAATATAAACAGACACATGCACACTCCAAGACTTGCCAAAAACTTCAACTTTAGGGCTATACAAATTAACATAGTGGTATGCATTCAAGTAACATAACAAAATATAGACTACTTAGTGACAAACAGAGTAAAAGCGGATTTGAGGTTGCCTACAAAAGGTTCATTTTGACCTCTATGGTGCTGGTCTTGCCTGCTTCTAAAGCCAATGATACTATGGTACAATGCTATTCACTGTCACTGTTGTCACGTGTTGCACTGATCCTGCTGCATCGTGTCTCCAGTCCCTGGCAACGGCATCCTAAGTAGCATGGAATTTCCTTCTTTGCACAGGAACAGTTTTTCTGGCAGCCTTTGATACAGCTGCATGATATTGCCTTGTTCATTGACACAGGCCAGGCTGGCTCGGTAGATGCAAGGGGGACTGCATTGCTAGCACTGAGAGACCATCCATACTCTGCGAAAGAGGGAATATCCGGCTTGGCGATGTGTGCACATTTATCTATTATGGTTGCTAGAGCAGCTCTTCTCAGGTGCAGGTCAAAGGCATTCTCTGTCGGGGGCAGCAGCTTTAAAAGGGTTGATCTATTATTGAGGAACTTGTACACTCTAAGCTTACTCAGGTCAAAATCCTCCGGGTGGTCCACTTTGGATGTATATACAGCAATTGTGAGGTCTTGTGCCTGATTGATGACGTTATCTGAGAGGGAATCAGAAGAGTTTTCACCAAACTCCTCAAGTGCAGGGAGATCCAGACACATGCTGGCCTTGAACCATGCCTTCTTCCCAGTGAAGAAGGGATAGCTGGTGGTATCTCTGCCACTTAAACTATGGATAAAGGGCAGGGCACGACACTGTGCGAGCCCCAGTGCTGATACCATTTGATGGATAGGAAGGTATGAATTTTGCTCTGTTCTCACCCACAGCTCTTGAAGGCATCTGAGATGGGTTGCTTTATAGTAAAGGCACATGATGATGATGTCTGTGTCATTGGCATGGATGACAACTCTGTCAACTTTGTCATTCTGGACACTGTACAGGGTGTGGAGTATTATTATTGTATCAGCCTCCTGTTGTGTGGATTCTAGTGCAGGGACATCTTCAATAGACCCCTCCTTGATCACCACACTCATTGCCTCTTCTTTAAACCTCCCACCCAGGTAAAGATGTGTTGGACCAAGGGCCGACTTAAGTTTCTCATTTTCACACCATTCGTCACAGAGGAAACTCAATAGCTTTGCCTTGTTAGCTGACACAGCAAAAAAACTCCCGAGGATCTGGAGCTGTGTAATGCATACTGACTTCATATTCTTTGGTAGGTTTTGCTCGAGCATATCTGTGTTCTTGCTCAGCTGTCTTAAGACTAGGTCCACTGTACCGGTCACAACAGAAGTGAATGATCTCTGTGCCAGCAGGCACATCATTCAACAGCAGACGTTGGTATCGTTCAGCGATTGTTCCAAATGCTTCACCTAATCACCTTTCAGGAACGACCAATGGTGTATGGCATACATGGCATCAATAACTACTGCTGTTTTTCTGTCTTCTGTAGGCAGGTCAGGGATGCATGCAACTTTGGTCTCCTCTTTCAGGACCTTCACAAGGTTTGCCTTGGTACCTGTTCTCATCCTGCCATCTTCCTGGAAGAGAGAAGGGGGGAAGTCACTGCACTCGTGGTTGCCTATAAAGTCAACAAGGTTGAGTTCTCCACCACTGGCTATGATTTGGGTCATGCGCAGGAGGGCAGTAATTTCATTGCTCTTGCCAGGTGCTGAGGTTTTCCCCTTCGATTTTTGGGATTTTGTGTTTTGAGTGTGGAAAGTGTTAAGCTTCATTATGCTTGTCTTCTTCTGATCACTGGGCAGTGATTCAAACAGTGCCTTCAGACCCAGTTCTTTCACACTCATCAAGTCGTCCTTGACTGTGGAATCAGCACACTGTCCTGTAGATATGTTGATCATGGATGATGTGCTCACTGTAAATGGGTTAGTCTCCACTGCTGCCATGACCTTGACTACCATCTCTGCATCCCGGGTTACACGACTCTGACCAGACTCATGGTGTGGGTTGGAGGAGTGGAGGTGGAGCATAGACTTGAGCTCTGCAGAGACAGCTACAGTGAGTGGTTTTGTGTAGACCCATTTAGTCCGGGCAGCATGGCTGAGTGTAATGCCATCCAGACCGCTTGCTTCCTTGGCATCAGCATTATAGGTCTGCTCCAGTAGCATGTCAAGAGCAACACTGTTGTGGCTGCCATCTGCTCATCTGCCAACAAATACACCTGCCATCAGTGCTTCATGTACCTCTGAAGCTGTTTCTGGTAGTTTCTTCATCTCAGCCAAATACAGAGGTAAAGATTGCTGCCCGTACTTTTAGTGGCCTGCTGCAGTGAGGTAAGGTAGCATTCTTGCTGATTCACAGAGATGTCCTGTCCAGTCACCTTCCCGATCGTAGTAGATAAACCTTTGGAGAATATCTGACATCTCCAGGAAGGTTGCCCAGAGGACTGCAGTTGGTTGCCCATTCAATGATTCCTGAAAAAGCAGCAGCTGCTCTCCTAGGACTGCCATCTCTGGACGCCTCGCCTGGATAGCAATGCAATCCCCCTTGCATCTACCGAGCCAGCCTGTGTCAATGAACAAGGCAATATCATGCAGCTGTATCAAAGGCTGCCAGAAACACTGTTCCTGTGCAAAGAAGGAAATTCCATGCTACTTAGGATGCCGTTGCCAGGGACTGGAGACACGATGCAGCAGGATCAGTGCAACAAGTGACAGTGAATAGCATTGTACCATAGTATCATTGGCTTTAGAAGCAGGCAAGACCAGCAACATAGAGGTCAAAATGAACCTTTTGTAGGCAACCTCAAATCCGCTTTTACACTGTTTGTCACTAAGTAGTCTATATTTTGTTATGTTACTTGAATGCATACCACTATGTTAATTTGTATAGCCCTAAAGTTGAAGTTTTTGGCAAGTCTTGGAGTGTGCATGTGTCTGTTTATATTGTAGTTAGTTCATTAAAATGATACATAAGATACATTGTGGGCTTTTTCTCAGATTTTTCTCTGCAATCATCCCCACAACTATAGATAGAATCTGAGCAAAAATGTAATACCATACATTATTTATGACTGCAGCCATATTGACAACATAGAAATGAAAGCTCAAACTGACCAAATGTGTTCATATTGCTTAAAAAGCAGACTTTTTGCCATAACAGTTAGCTGTCACTGTAAAAGTCATAGTAAAACTCATTTTCGGGTGGCGTCCATCTTGGAAATATGCAAAGTAAAGGTCCAGACACACCTAATCATAAAGATAAGTATTCCATTGAGTTTCTCATGCTCTGAAACCATGAAATAGACACCAAGTTTGCATTTCTAGTCCATCTGGTTCAAAAGTTATCGCCAAAGCTATTTTCTGATAGGGGCCAATATTGAGGCGGCCATATTGGATTTCCAGCAAAAAATTGACCGGGTTGTCCATATAGGTTGTGATCCTACTGGGTCATACATATTATTTCTGGTGGCCAACCTTTTATGGCAGGGCAAATGCAGGGGGGTACCCTTTGCCCCCTGGGTATTACCCCCATTACCCCCCACAACTCTTCACAAAAACCTATTTGTAAAAGTCATGATAATATGCTGTGTATTCACATACTAACCCACTCTCTTTTCTCTCTCTCTCTCTCTTTATCTCTGTCCTGCTGTTCTCTTCAAACAAATCACCACTGAATGGTCAGAACATAAAGGTAAGGGGCTTTTCTGTTGAATTAGACAATGTTGTTCCTTTAAGTGGTTGACAGGTACAGTGAAAAACAACTGCTGTTCCAGAAATAGAGGATCAAGCTGTCTGTGTGGGTGGAAATGATATAGTTGACTAATGGTCTGTTAGTACACTGTAAGTATGGTATATGCAGTGGTGTAAAATTACATATTCTCAACTGAAAAAAAGTGTACAGTACTGTATGTGATATTGCTTGACACTTTTTCACTTAAGCATGAATTAGGCATGGCACAATTTAGTGATTTTCAGAACGTCATCACCAGTAATGACATCACTTCTGCACATCAGTCATTTTCAATTATGGTCAGCAGCACATTAAACAACCATAATAACACAGACGCCTCACTCAATCCTTCATCTTTCCTTTCCCCTGGAACATATTTATGCAGATCTACGTATATACTGTACAGGCTGATTTATACTTAGTTGCGTGACGGTGATGCACGCCGAAAATAGATGATCTACAAACTCTAGCAGAACGGCTATTTTGGGTGCACGACACCTGCGTACAACTATAACTCGGGCACTGTGTGTAATGTATGCAATACGTCTGGCAATAACTCAACACTAATGCGGGAGGACGTTTGTGATAAATGCACTGACCATAAACTGTCACATCCTGGGAGAAGGTGCCTCCCGGCCACAGCCTTGGTCACGCTGCCTAACTTCACCTCAGCTCCTCTAACGCGTGGCTGGAGTGTCAGCCACACTTGGTCAGAGCCGACATTGACGGCAAATACAAGTGAGTCATAGCGTGGCCACGGGCATTAACAGTCACTGTTGGTCATTGTTAAACAGCTCCATGACAACCTCCAGATGACTCCTCTTGAACTACAAATCCCAGCCTCAACTTGCTACAGTATTAGCTGCACAGTAATGCCCCCCCCCCCCCAGGTGGAGTGATTGAACACACACACACACACACACACACACACACACACACACACACACACACACACACACACACACACACACACACACACACACACACACACACAATCACTCCCGATCAAAGCTCTTAGATTATGTCATTCACAGTGCCAGCATGGTATTACACAGTAAAATAATTGGTGTTAATTAACCATGACAGTAGACGTTTCATTAAAACCACTGACAGGGAACAACTTGAGTGAGTGTGTGCGTGCAGTGCATGCATGCGTACATGTGTGTTTAATCACTCCACTTTAGGAAAACAATTTCAGTCAGAAAAGCATATAACGGGCATTTACCTACTTTCGTTGGAATGCCAGCTTCCATTTTATTCTCTCACGCTCTCATTCATTTGCACAGTTTATCTCCTTTTGACAAGCTGTCATCCCCCTCTAGCATTTTGTCAAAGTTTTTATTTTAGGGAGAAAAAAAAGTACATTAAATTATTCACCCTGCTTCATGCATGATAGCGTTTCTGTCAGTGTGGATCACTTTGAAAACAGATTAGGGAGAACTTTGGGAGTTTTGGACCTCTTTGTTTGTGGAACCTGCCAGAGGGTACTGATAAGTGCTGATAAGGCCTCTCTCAGCAGGGTATCATCAGACTTGTAGAGCATAATTCAATGTGAACACTGTCTTCTGTAAACCATTATCGGCACACATCTTTTAGTGGTGGTGAACCGGCTCGCAGGCCAAAAACTGTCACGTCGTACAAAAAGATGTGTTGCACTAAAATAGTGACACGTCACTCTGACACCAAACTGCAGACCTGTGAACGTTGATGAGAGTGAAAATGTTGCTACTGTATGTTAGGTCATGTGTTACTGTTGAATAACTTTTAGCCTATTAACAGTCAGTAAGGTATTAATGGTCACCCAGAACGTAGGCTGCCCTAGCTTGTCTGATATCTTGTCTAGAGGGGCGGGTTAAAATCACCGGAGAGAGAATCCGCCTGATCCCATTGGTTAACCGATCTGTCCGTCACCCCCACCCCGCCCCGCTCCGCATAACATTTGGAGCGACGCCCACTGCACTCTGGTTGGTTGAGGATGACTCCCACTTCCTATGCCCGGCACGTCAACTGGCTGGTCCAGGCTCTTATTTTTGAGCAAAACTAAAAAATAAAAGCCTGGAGATCGAGGCTACCCAGAACGTACCATTAAATAAGGTTGTAACACAAGTTTTGCTGCAATTTACTGACACAATCACAAAATCAATAGTTTTGCATAAAGCTTTCCAAATTAGAGCTATATTTAAATAAATAAATAAATACATGGTAAACCAACTAATCAAAATTCTGCATTGCCGGTCAGAGAGAAAACCAATATTGCATTTTCTTTACAGCATGTTATTTGCCAAATAAGATGTAGGCTACACCGTCGCCACACACGACAGCATGACCACCGTGTGTGCCAGCCTGTATAGTGGGACTGCGTCTCTGAACATACTGTAGTAACTTGCTATCTAGTAGCATCACTACTTGCTAAAGATTGGACAGGGGCGTCACACCGTAATTAAGCCACCCTTTAAAATATAATTTGAGAAACAATAACCCTGTAATCACTATTATTTGATTTTTGTACCGTATTGAAATGAATGGAATGCAATGGCTACTTCAGAAAGCAAACAAACCATGGTGCGTATGCTTTGGTTAATGAATCAAGTATATCAAACCTTCCAGACCGCTGATACGGTCCTTTAAGTACTGACCGTTAACAAAGGAAAACAATAAGAAGAAGCTGAGATTCATCTTATTGCCAGAGCACTGTATGTTAGACATGAACTACTGTACCATAGGACTAACACTCCCCACATGCCTTGACATACAGTACAGTAACTATCACAGCTCAGTAAAATGGCTGACAATAATTATTTACATGGGAAATGGTCTTTATTAATGTTCAGCCTCTGTTCATTACATTTCCTTCAGGCTACTTTCATACTGATCCAAGCTGTTCCACTCTGGGTTCACATTATTAGGTTTGTCATACTTGAGTGAACACCCCAACATTTAGCAGTTCTTTAAATGTCATGTGTGTTTGTGTGTGTTCATGTGTCCTACTCATAATCATTGGTAGCCAGCTATGAGGTCACCGATGCACAGACCTTGATTATAAAATATTCAAAAATGATAATCGAGCTGTATAAATGATCAGGGGTTGAAAATGTATCCTTTGAGTGCTTGCTTGCCAGCTCTCTCTCTCTGTGTATGTGTGTGTGTGTGTGTGTGTGTGTGTGTGTGTGTGTGTGTGTGTGTGTGTGTGTGTGTGTGTGTGTGTGTGGTGAAAGTACTTTACTGAGTGACATGAAAATGACAGCTATCAAGCAGGCAGCCTACCGCATGCGGTAAAGTTCCATCCCTCAACTCTCACCACAGGAGCTCCGTCAAGCTATGATAAATGACAATGACAGATACTATGTTGCATGGTTTTGTATTAATAACAAGTGTGCAAGAAGAAAACGTATCCTGCAAATATGTCAGCAATAAAAATGTTATTTGTTTTTCACAAAGTGGCAGAAAATTTGCCATGCCAATAAGACCCAATGGAGTATTACTTGTGTTTTTACTAGCTCAAACCCACATGAGCCGCTGTAAGCCTGGGTGCAAATAATTGCTTTCATGACAATTTACAATGCCTGGACAGTGATAGACACAAGTTAATAGTTGTTTTCATGAGCTTTATTGAAACTGCTAATGGAATACCACCTGCATTTACACACAGGGTTGTCACAGCTCATTCTACTTTATATGTACTTTAAATCGTTTTTTATTTGATCCCTCTGTGTCTAATTTTAGATAATGGTTTTAAGTGTAGTGTACTGTAGCTAATGAGCTGTGTTTGTAGGTGTAATTCTTTTGGTGTTGGATTTCGTACTTCACAGGTGCAGTATCTGTGTTTGTTCGTTAAAAGAGGTTTCCCCGCCTCTCCACCTCTTTAATAAACAGGGGGGGAAAATTCTGGTGGGTTGCCAATTTCATCCAATCAGGAGAGAGTACCCATTTATCAGCATATATTTTATAGTATTTCAGTTTCAATTTTGCCTGGTATTTTTTGGTGTCATCACTTCCAATTTCATTGTTTATCTTGTATGAGTTCTCTCTCCTGATTGGATACATTGGCATCCTGACTTGAAAACGCATTTTCTGTTAATCAAAGATCTGGAGAGACTGAGAGTCCCTAATTACTGAACAAATGCACTATAGAGCTGTTTAAAGGTTCTATGACGTTCATTTTCACTTTTTTTTATTTTTTATGTTTTTTGGGGGGTTTTATGACCTCAATTACACCCAAAAAATCTGAACTTTGAACATTCAGTGGATTTTCTGTGGTCTGGGGTTTTCTGAATAATTAGGCTGAAAAGTAATCTGAGCTTGGCCCTTCGGCAGTGAGGTCACAGCCGATTAATCCCGCCCACTCTCCTCCTCGCCCCTCCCCTCCCCTATCCTTTGGGGGGGGGCGGAGCAGAGGCGATGATTGACAGGCAAAATCCCTCACCAGCGACACCCGCAGGCAAAGATTTATTTTTCATTGCAGTTGAAAAGGCTTTAGAAATGTGAGAGAAAAACACCTGCCATGGATCAATGGAGTGGATTTTTTTGTTAAAACTTTCTATACACGTTTGAAGGACCATGACAAAGACTTTTAATGTGTGGTAAAACTGAACGTCATGAAACCTTTAAAGGTAGCTCTCCACCGCACTGATGTAGGCGGTGGTACGTGTTGGAAAGCGTTCATTGCCGAAAATCTGCTGTTGAATGGGCGGTGCATGGTACACTGTCGCGTCGGGTTGCAAGTTGTAGTCGCAAAGTTGTAGCGTCGAAAGGATCGCAGCGGGCTTGTTAGGTTACAAATCTCCCGACTTCATTGGACTGGCAGTCTGTAGTAATCTGTAGTCTGTAGTCTGCTTGGTGGAGAGCTACCTTAACACTCATTTTAACAAAAGATAATGCCTTCCTGCACCTTTAAAATAACACTGAAGTCTTTACTGTGCATTGTCATGGTGTCATAGTATCTCACCATTAAATAATATCAACATTACTGTACAAAATAACTGCAGTCGGGGGGGTGGCGAATGAATTTGCTTGCAAAACTTCTAATCTATGACCTGATATTGATCTGCAAGTACTGTAGACAGTAGATGTCTTTGTAGCCAGTGTGTTCTTAAGATTTATCTTTTTTGGAATGGATTGTTTTTTACAACAGTTATTTGTTTTTCTTCTTGGCAACCTGTTTTGCTTACTGCAGTATTCGTGACTGAGCTGCCTGTCACTTCAGCACTTCTCCAGAGCTGTTCTTAAAGACAGCTGCTGCTGCAGGTACACAAGCTGATGTGACAACATGTGACACTCCTAACTAAAATTAATGTGTTCACTGTCTTGCATGAGAACATACAGTAGTTGTAAATAGGAAATCCATAAGTGTGTGTAGGAAGGATCTTCTCAGCACACCACCAACACAACTGGTATAGACCTACAGTAGCAGCAATTGCATTGGCTTCTCAACATGGGGTCCGGGGACCCCCAGGGGTCCTTGAACTGATTCTATAGGTGGTTCCCAGCTAAATTACTGATAGTTAAGAACCAAATGGGCCCTTATGGGTTCTGTAATGCCGTATCAAATGGGGTTTTGTAGGCTTATGGCATATCAAACTGGGGATCCGTGAAATTAAAAAGGTTGAGAATCACTGGCTTAAAGTGTTTAAGCTGCTAACCAAAAGCAAGGATTTTTGTACGATGTAAATTATTTAACAACACTAAATTGTTGCTTAAAATGTGTTTCCTAGTAGTGTATAATTTCTGACAGCTATGGGAGTCATTAGCCTTGCGTTTTCACCCGCAGGCATACGTAATTAACAGAATTGGCTTAATGCATTAGTTTAATGCCACCCACACAAGCTTAGTTTTATAAAACAGTGAGTGCATAACATCTCTGATGTATGCCTCATGGTTTTCACAGACAACCTATTAAAAACTTGTCATGGACACTGATGAGGAAGATGAATGACTGGACACTAAAACTTCTTTCCAAGCCCCTTTAAACCCTTTCAAGCAAAACCACTTTATTTTGACTCTTTCACTCAGTTCTCTCACACATAGTTCTGCTGGCGCCACTTCCGTTGAAATCCAGTGTTTGTGCTCTAAGGCAGACACCCACAAAAACACTTTCCATGTCTATAAAGTGCATCATAATTACATGTCAAACTAGAAAAAGTACTCCTCGGAGCGTTATTGTGGGCCAGCAATGTTCGCAATTCGCCAATCAGGATGGAATATGAAAAATCAGACGGAACTGTCTTGACTATAGAGATAATGTGTACCGATTTGCGCGATGTTTGGACAAAATTTGCAGGAGTAATATTAAAAAAAAGTTTCGCAAAATTCGGCTTACTGGTGGCGCTATAATAGGGCAATGTTAAAAAGGTTGCATTTGTTCCTCAACTAGCACGAATGTGTGTGCAAAGTTTCACTGCAATCAGACGCTGCGTTCATGATTTGCGGCATTTTGTTCAAAACGGGCAACTCCTGCAAACTTTAATGTCAATCTTAGCCAATCAGGATGGAATATGAAAAATCAAACAGATCCGTCTTGATCACATGACTAGAGATCATGTGTTCCGATTTGCGTGAAATTTGGATAAAATCTGAAGGCCTAATATATATATATATATATATATATATATTTTTTTTTTTTACATAAGTCTGCCTCCTGGTGGCGCTATAAAAGGTAGATGTGAAAAATGCAGGGCAAAGGTTTTTCCTTGGCCTCTAGGGAGTGCGCATACAACGTTTTACACAGATCAGTGCAGTTATAGGTAAAAACACAAATCAGCCTGTTATAGCGCCATCATGAGTCTGATTTGAAAAAGATAGATATAGAGATACTGTGTACCGATTTGCGGGATTTTTGGACAAATCTGTAGGAGTACTAAAAATGGCATCGCCATGCGATCGCCAATTGCACAAATCGGCCTCCTGGTGGCGCTATAAAAGGCCCATGTGAAAAATTTGGGGCAGAGGTGTGTGTGCACAATTTCGCTGAGATCAAGCTAACGGTGCCAGAGATTAGCTGTACACAGAATGACATACGGACGGACGGATGGACACACACGGACGGACGGACAGACAGACAGACAGACAGGGTGCCAAACATACTCTCTCGCCATGCCGAAACATATTCTCTCGCCATGCCTTAGGCCTGGTCAGACAAAAAGCTACCTCAGTAAGATTATTAAAACTGATTATAAACAGACAAAGTTAATGTGTTTTAACATACAGTATCAGGGACTTATAAAGTGTTTTGACTACATGACCATATTGTATTAAAAGCTTTACGCTGTAAATCCCTGTTCACCTGCTTTTGATGCTTGAGTAGCAAAACATGTTAATATATGCTTTCAGCCCACCCCTGCTATAAAGTGAAAACAGAGACATACACAAAAAAATCTAATCAATAATACTGTAAATAAATTACATTTCCAACATACTAAGCAACAAAAAATGCTAAAAACAACATGGGGTTCTGTAACTGGAATCATCCAAAGTGAGTGTGCAGGAGTGGGTGTATCAGGGGGCATCTGTGATGTCCCCAGGGAAACAAACAGGGCCCCTCCCATTGTCCAGCAAACAAGCAACATGGCATTTCAGGGTACAGTCGACATCAAAGCCAAAAGTAGATTTGAACTATTCCAGGCATTCTAACCATACAGTATGTGGTAACAGTTAAATGTTTGTATCTAACAAGACTGTTGTCCGTGAGGACGCATGAAGAATATTGAAGGCTTATCTACAGTATATAGGTTTCTCCTCCATAAATGTCTTCAGATCCCGAGTGCTTTGTTTCTAACAGCAGCGATTTACACAGTGCTTTCTTACTTTGGCTCATAACATTGCCTTTTATTAGACAATGTTTATGATGCTGAATAGAGGACATACAGAAAGAGCCAACATTTTATGGTGCTTCCCAGTATGGAGAATGAATGAACAGCGAGCCAGTTATTATTGTTGAAGTACGTAACCCCCCCTTCAGGATGACTCAAGACCGCCCGCTTCGCATCAGGGTCCTGCGTCACCTTTTTGGGGTTTATTTTGCAATAACCGGCTCGCTGTGCATTATCCTGCTTAATACACAGCTACTTTCTAAAGAGATCGATAATTTGGCTCAAAATATAAGAGCAAATATTTTCGGTTATAGATTTAAAAATGATTCATTGCTTCCGCTAAAGGAAAATCGTCTGTTAGAATCTATGGTTGGAACCGCATCCATAGCAATGTAAACAATGTAGCTTAAGATTAGCCTAGTACTTAGTGTAATTATTCCTGTTAAACTGAAGCAGGTTCAACGCAAAGCTGTATATTATCCTGCTACATGGCTATTTACTATAATTGTATTAAGCAAGCTTATTAGCTTACAATTTCTCACTTCCCTTGTAATGCAAACGAAGAGCAGAGGTCTGGTATCGAGAAATTATATATATATATATATATATATATATATATATATATATACATATACATATACATATACATATACATATACATATATATATATATATATATATATATATATATATATATATAAAAGAGAATAAAAAATAAAACTAGACATGTCTGGCCAGGGTCTACTTCTAAGCAGTACCTGTAATATCAACAATATGAAGGAATTCTCCACTCATAACAATCCCATTGAAACATTCAGGATATTGGTTGAATTAGTTATGGGCAGACATATTTGAACCCCAGTGATAAGCTGCAGGAGGCAATCTTTCATCCCTGCCTGTGGAAAGGAGGGCTGTTGATCTCCCATAAAGCTGCCTGGCACTCCCACCTCTCAGAGGCTACAATCATATTTCTTCATTAATGTGACCTGGAGTCTGCCATGCTGGGATTCTGCCAGGAGGATCTCATTTGTATCCAAGACCCAATCTCCAGATTCTCTCTGTAACATTATTTAAATGAAAATTAACAATAGAACAAATGACAAGCATACTTATGGCTCTTTTCCACCACAAGAACTACAGTAAGTGAACCGTGCCATCTAACATATTTCAAGGGTTCTGGATGTGTTTCCATTCCATCAGGTAAGGTTCTCAGAACCTAATTTGGGCCCTTCTCAGGTGGTAGTACTAACCCTGAGTTCTGGGGACCCACAACTCAGAACCTACTGTACTTTAAATGTATTTGACGAATTTCGAAAATAGCAGAAACAAACGTGCTGCGGCTTCTGATTGTTCTGTGGGGGGGGGGGGGGGGGGGGGACCAGTGGCTTCTAATGTAAAACTCAATTCACTTCCTGACTTGCCTACGTAATTGATGACGTTTGGAAATACGAGTCAAATTCAGAAGCGAAGTGAGAAAAAAAAGTCAGCGTACATCCAGTGCCAGCATATCTTCCATCCACTTACGCTGATATGTTTCGTGCTGTAGAAGCCCCGACGCGGACGTGCATGTAAACAAAGCCTGCGTGTGAGACGGCGGAGGGTCCCGACTAACGCCTGGAACAATAATATTTCTAACACGATCCTCCATTGCAGAGTGATCACCGATCGAAACGGCTCACTTCCACCACGTTAAAAAGAAATAGAAGATATTAAGCTTTTAGTCAAGGAGTTAACATTGGAGTGGACGAACGGAAGCATTTTTGACATGGATCCACATCCGGCCTCTCCTTCTTAGAGACTCCTTGGATGATCCCAAAGTTTCGTTAGAGCTCCCCACACGGGAAAAAGATATTTTTTTTAAAATGGGCCAAAAGCGGTCCGGACCGTTTATGGCACATAACACATAGCTTCTCAAAAACGGTCCGGACCGTTTTTGGCACACAATGTGTTAATATCGCACAATATATTAAAGCCTATATGCACTACACAGCATGGAATTATGTAGCATGCCGTATGTAAATATGTTTATAAGTTTAGTCTGCCCTGAGAAAAAATAGACTTCAATTTTGTTGAGTTGCAAAAATGTATGTGCACCTCAGCAAGACAATCACCACTGTCAGTTTCAGTTGTGCCTCCACCAGTGATATATTACCCTCCATGTCTCCATGGGCACAAACACAGAAGGACGCACGAACAAACGCACACATGCACGCACTCAGACGCGCGCGCGCGCGCACACACACACACACACGCGCTAGATTATAGTACTTTCATTTCTATATTATACAGAACACTGCCTTGTCTCAGATTTGTTTGCTTCAGATATCATACAGTACAATCGCAATTGGAGCACCTGTCATTTGGAAAACAGCCTTGTTCAAAATGGTTACAATTATATAATTGCAAACAGCCTTCTCTCTGCAACATTCAATCCATCCTTACCTGAAGGTCAAAGTCTAGATTAGAGGAAGGACATCCGGGGGTAGGGGTGACCTCCTTTGTTCCCCCCAGATACCCATCACAGTTCCCCAGGGTCTGCTTGTTCTAATGTCATGGTCAGTTCAGCCACCCCTTGCAATATGGTGGCAATGCATGACAAGCTGCAGTCAGAATGTTCAAACTGCAGCTTGATGATGTGTGTGTTTGTAGTTTCAAACCATATACTAGTTACTAGTACATGCACATCATAGTGAAATTGCATTAAATTGACTTTTAGCTCCCAGTCTGCGGTGTTGCTTTTGTCAAATGTTAAGGGAAATAGAAGTACCCATTGTTAGTGTGCAGAAAATCTATCTCTGCAAAAACTAGTAAATTAATACCCCTATTCTGAAAGCCATAAAAATAGGCCTTGTCTCTCCACTACTTGCTAGAAAATGGTGCACCTCTGCTGCAAAGGACTCTGTATCTACCAGACCACAGGCAGGAGAATCATCCATCACTGTCAGTGTTAATATTATTTCCCTTCACCTCCCAATAGGCAGCTTGTGTTTTGGTTTACAGCATTTATGTTTTCTGATTTGTGTACTCACAGGCCCTCACCTGACTTTGCTCTCTGGCATTCCCCTGCCAAACCGCATAAAATTCATTTCAGCGTTACATGCAGCCAGCATATTAAAATACCTGTGCTTGACATCTCTCTCTCCCTCCGTCTCTCTCTCTCCCTCTTCTTTTCTCTCTCTCTCCCTCTCATTGGCTGGCATGGTGCAATTCCTAACCTGTAACAATAGGGTGATTTTTGCGATTTGTATTTCACACATATATAGCTAACCGTGTAAGGACAAATGTAAAATGATCATTCTTGCAGAAGACTGTTTTATTTAACATCGCTTTAGTTTTTAATTTCTGCCCTACTGTCCCAAAGGTTCCCTGCACATGTAACCAAATTTTTCTGGTTGAATTCTAACTACTTGGGAGTCATATACTGTGTACACACTACTCTATAATGTACAGTTATAGCGGTTGTATATTTAAGGAATCAGATGATGGAGTTGTGGTGCTTTGTTTACAATGACATAGTGTGAGGTACAGTAACTCATGGTCAGTGTGAATTTGATTGGATTTTGGCCTTGCTGAGGCGAGCTATGCATTATCAACATGCCCACGTGTATCGTAAAATAATTTTACCAGACAGTCACCTAGTCCATTCACATATTGAGCTGGACATTACACAGACTTAACTCAAGGAGCTGGCTGCATAAATTCCATTGCATGTCAGGTCCTACTAAGTTCTATATTCACATTCACACATACAGTACACCCCCACCGGTTAATGTATAAATAACTTCAAGTTACAGTGCATGTGTGAAGAAGGCTTAAGCTGCATCAGTTACCAGCAAAAAAGCTCTATAAAATACAGGGACAGTTATATCACCAATATACATGTCATTTCTAATTTATCAGAAGAAAGGGTTTGAGAGCATATTGCAAATATAACGTTTTTGATTTCTAGACATTTACATTAATACTGTAGGTCAATATTGTACCAAGGACAGTATACCGGTAGTAAGTAGGCCTACAACTAGCAACTTCCTCCACTTGTATGATTCTTCTATTCCATTCAGCTACCCTCTGCCTTCTCAGTAGTTATGGTGAACCTTTCTAATTTTAAGCCATTTCTGTATAATTATATTAAAAATCCAAATGATATGTTGTTTAGATAATGATGGACTATTAGGCTATGTCATATGATGATTTTTTTTCATAATCCGACTGTTGCTTATCTGTTTAAAGGGTGAGAGAGGAGAGACTCAAGCGGGGAAAAGTATAAAAATGTTAAGTAAAGGATAGAGAGCAAAAGCTGCTACGGTGATGTGGTGCGTGCGTGACACACGGTATCTGGTTGGCCATTGGTCCACCTGAGTCATACCCCTCCAGCTAGTTCTTTATTCCATTGCCAGAGGAACACACACACACACTGACCTCCTTTATGGGAGCGTCTCTCCATCACTTATGTCCAATTTCCCAGCATGTTTAGTGGGAAGAAAATGAAATGACCTTATGATGACGATGTCCGTTCTTCATATTTGACAGTAGTGGTCTCTAGTCTGAAGGGAGATTCACTCCCTGTCATACAAACCCAATGCAATTTCCAAATGCTCCCTCCGCCGTGCCCCTTATAACTCTTTTCTCCTTTTCTGGATCATTGGCCGATCACACTTCCCTCCTCAAGAGACCACAGGAAATGCTTGTGCTCGTCATATTGCCCTTATTTTGTGGGACAGGAAGTCTCTACTGACTGATGCTCGACCGCCTCTCTACTGGGACAGACCCCTCCAAGTCACTCCCCTCTGCACTCACTTTCTCTTCCTGCCTGACCCCTTTTTACCAATCTTTTATTACACTGGCTCTCAACCCTTTTTAATTTCAACCCCCAGTTTGAAATGCATTATTAGGCCATGGACCCTCATTTGACACAATCTTTATCTCTGTGACCTTGGGGACACCCTGGAACCCCCTCAAGGGCCCCTGGGGGGAACGCAGATCGCACATTGAGAACCAGTTTCTATTTCTACAGTACAGTATGTTCATCCAGGAATAGGGTTAGTTGTTCATACTTGTACTAGGGTGACCACCCGTCCCGAAATTCGCGGGACAGTCCCGAAATTGGACCCTCTGTCCCGCGTCCCGCACAAGCAGAGCAATGTCCCGAAAATCAAAGATATGAAAAAAAAAAAAAAGTTTTTTTTTTGATAATAAAATCGGTAAAATCAGGCAAAAATAAGAATTAAATAACATAACCCTAAACTAACCCTAATCTTAACCCTAAAACCGAAATAAAGAAACCAAAAACGAACCCAATCCGCCCAGACCCGCGCAAAAAAAAACGCGCGCGCACGGGAGGACGCTGCGCGCGCTTGCATGTGTCCCGCGATGTCCCGTGGAACGGACAAGTCTGTCCCTCAATGGGTCTGTTTGAAGGTGGTCACCCTAACTTGTACTCACATCTGAGGCTCTCCAACACTGTTAATGGGAAGAAGCTTTCAAAATAATTAAGAATTAATCTATGGACCTGATCAGATATAAATCACAGTTTATGAATTTAAATTAAAGTTAATTTGGTTGTGTGCCTCTCCCCCTCTAATATATTATTTATTACAAAGCTACAGCTATTCTAGGCATTCTCTACGAAATACAATAGTATTACAATCATGGGATTGTTCAAGAAACCCACTAGAAGGGACAGTAGATTAATTGGAAGCCTATAGTTCCCCTTGGAGGGAGCCTTATACAGTCAGCTTTTCCATCATTCACAATTTTTACTCTATATAATTGTACGACAATACAACATTTTCTCTATTTTATTTATGTTTTTGTAGGTGGGAGACAGGAATACATTTCACCCAAATTCATCAAATGAGTCTGTGAGATCACATCTGTTCTCTTGCCACTGTTCACTGGGTAAGGCTGTTGCCAGTTTCTTCATGGTTCTTGAATCTAGACACTACCTTTTCATCCTCACTGATTGAATTGTTATAGGGCTGGGAGATCACTTGAGGCAGGAGAGAAAGTGATATTAGCCATGCAGCTAGAGAAGGTCTCTCTTGTCAGAGAAGGTATAGGTAATTCATCTTCATTTTCAGAGAATTCTCACTCGTCTTGTAGTCATCAGCCACAGAAGCCTTTCAGAACACATACTCATTACTCTGGTCTAGAGGGAGCATATTGCTCTCCATACTTTGCTCTTGTATAAGGCTAATATTTTTTTTAAATTGTATAGCAGAAAAGCCTAAGAAGAGACACAAATTATGGTTGCTGTGAGCTGATTGTTCTCATAGAACGAGTACAGAAGAGGCTTTTATGTTCACTGTTGATATCAATTTGTCAGACTTCACCACAACTAGTGATGCGCGGGTCGGGTTTTTTCATGACCCGCCCCGCGACGGAACCCAACCCGCCTCAACCCGCCCCGCGAACCCATATATAAATCTACGGCTCAACCCGCCCCGCGACCCGCGATTTTTTTTTTATTCTGTAAAATCATGGTTAGAAAATAATCCCCAAGTGTATTCAAACTGTTTTATTGTTAATATTCTTATTCTTATTAGGAATACAGACAAAACAAGAGCATGTTATTATTTTTATTTTTTTTGCGTGTGAGAGCGCGTGACCCGCTCACCCGCAGCCTGCATAATTTTCTCCGAAATTCTGACTCGACCCACCCGCGCCGCGGGTTGACCCGCGGGTCCTGCGGGTTACGGGTCAACCCGCGCATCACTAACCACAACCCAGTCATCCTCAATATAAAAAAGGTACTTCACCCATAGTTTGTCTTAATGTGAATAGATAAAATACTGTAATTGAAATAAATGAAATATAAATGCAAATATATACAGTATATATATTTACACATATATATATATGTATATTGATATATATATAGAGATATACTGTATATAGATATATATAGACATGTAGTGTACAATAACCACTCCTTCACGAGTTCTATGGTAAGGAAATAACAAAACAAAAAAAAGAGATAGATTGGTGCAAGAGGAAAGGTCAGGGGGTCACTCAAATTATTGCAGTTTGTTCTCCAGGGAACGTGCATTGCTCAAGATTTTGAGATACCCTGCAGTGTGTAATAGGACATTTTGGCCTGCTTGATTAAAGGCCATGGGATCACCAAAAGCAGTAGGGGCCATCCTCTGGGAAGCATGAAGGTGCATAAATCCAGTGAGCACAGTTTTCAAAATATCCTTTCGGGGAGTAAAGTGTTGGACAGACGTCCATCACGACCTCTAGCTACTGGGGCTAAAATGCCATGAAGAAGAGACACAATACATTGCTATGAGAGAGAGATATCAATATCTGTTCAGTAAAAGGACATGGAGGATTCTTGTATCAAAGGCTACAAGTCACTCTGGCATGAAACCGTGTGTGTGTGTGTGTGTGTGTGTGTGTGTGTGTGTGTGTGTGTGTGTGTGTGTGTGTGTGTGTGTGTGTGTGTGTGTGTGTGTGTGTGTGTGTGTGTATATATATATATATATATATATGTATATATATATATATATATATATATATATATATATATATATATATATATATATATATATATATATATATATATAGTACTTTGTTGTTAGAATACTATGGATGTCCTATAATAGCTGTCATACTGTACTAATGGTGACATGGGATATCTCTGCTTTGGCTCTGCACCAGCTAAAGGTCATGGCTTGTGAGCTCAATGGCACCATTAAGATGCAGTTTGTTTAAAGCCCCTCTGAAGGACACTGTTCAATGAAGTGAAACACAGACAGGCTGTAATGAATTAAAGGGAAAAGTTATGGTTCCACTTAAGGAAGGCAAAGTGCAGATGGAGGGTGTCTGGATGAGGAAGGAGCGCAGGTATTTCATCTTAATATATCCATTCTGCTCCAACCAAACAGGAAGAGGGATTTTTGAGGCTCTGAAATAGCTTCTTTTTTTTTACCACAGCACTGAATGCACTGTCTGTGCCTCATGTCTTTTTGAGAAGGACAAATACTGTCTAAGAAATAAAAAGGTGACCTTTTCCTGTTTAACCCATTAAATCCGGGAATGCATCTCTGTCATTTTAGATTTCTTTGGCTATTCCAAAATAGCAGATATAAAAGCTCTTAGCGCGACACCGAGTGCCGCACTATGAGCTTGTAGATCTGCTATTTTTGAAAAATCGTGAAATGTTGTGTAAATGTTTGAATATATATATATATATATAAGCGAACATTTGTCAAATATTTTTGTTCCAGGAACCCCCAGAAGCAAAGATTTGAGTTACAATTTAAATGTTCGCTTTAAAACCTATTCAAAGATTTGTAAAAATGTTCACGATTTTTCTAAAATAGCAGATCACAAGCTCATAGTGCGGCACTCAGTGCCGTGCTATGAGCTTGTATATCTGCTATTTTTTAATAGCCAAAGAAATCTGAAATGACAGAGATGCGTTCCAGGATTGAATGGGTTAAAGCTATATTGTTGTTCTTCCTGCCTATGCCCACTTAATTACATTTTCCACCGTTACTATTGGCTAGAAAAAAAGCCTCCTTCGGGGGGTTTGGGCCAAACAGATGCAGGTCCAGTGGGAAGCTAAACGTTGGGGGCACCTCAACGTGAAATGGGCAGTTTGTTTGCGGAATGTAAAAAAAAAGATGCATAAATGTATGCTTTCATGTACATTTTTGCACAATTTAAGCTTCTTGGTTAAATTCAGATTCTTGCTTGATTCAGCTTCTTGCTTATCCCAAAAATGTAGCAATGTGTAGCATTTGTAAAAATATTGGATCTTATTGTCTACGCCAGGCCGAAAGGCATGGCGAGAGAGTATGTTTTGCCAGGCGCGCGAATCCCGGGGGGGACGGGGGGGTTTCGTCCCCCCCTAGCTTCAGATTGGACCCCCCTAAGTCATTTAGAATAATTCAAATAAATGTTAAAATAATATATTTTTTCATAATAAATCAGTAAAATCAGGCAAAAATAAGAATTAAATAACATAAGTTTAACCTAACCCTAACCCTAAAATCGATATATAAAGTAACCAAAAACCGAAAAGAAACGCCCCTGTGTTTTGCACCCTGTCCGTCCGTCTGTCCGTGTGTGTGTCAGTCCGTCAGTTCTCCGGGACTGTTGGCTTGATCGCAGCGAAACTGTGCATACACACTCCGTGTTTGCCAATTCAGAACCTCTGCCCCAAATATTTCACATGGGCCTGTTATAACGCCACCAGGAGGCCGCTTTTAGCAAAACACATTTTTTGACAGTATTCCTACAGATTTTGTCTAAATGTCATGCAAATCGGTACACAGCATCTCTATTGTCATTAAACAAAATGGCTCTTTCATATTTTTCATATTCCACCCTGATTGGCTAAGAATGGCTTCCAAAGTTTGCAGGAGTGCTCCATTTTGAACAAAATGCCTCAAATCATGAACACAGCGTGCAATTTCCGTGAAACTTTGCACGTACATTCCCACTAGGCCGAGGAAGAAATGCCACTTGAAAATGTTCAAATCAGCCTCTTGGTGGCGCTATAACAGGCCGATTCGATTTTTGGTCTGCTCACTTAGGCCTTCAGATTTACACATTTCACGCAAATCGGTACACATGATCTCTATAGTCATTAGACTTCTCAAATTCTACCCGAACCAGACCCGACGTTTTCGGGCCGAGCCGGGCCTCAAAAGTATGCTAATTGGTCAGGCCGAGCCGAGCCTCGGGCTCCATGAAAAAAAAATATATAATTTTTTTTTAAATTAGTTTTTATAATATATTTTTTAATTCTGTTCTGTCTGAATGTGTATTTATCTATTATGAACATGGCGCTGACGGCGCTGACTGACTGGCGTTAACTTGCACTGTGCTGCTCACGCAGGCAGCAGAGTGAGAGAGAGTAAAAGAAAACGTGTTACGAGCGTTCCGGTGCTAACCGGAACGCTCGCCCCAAAACACACTCGCCCCATTCATTTCAAGGACAGAGGCCGCTTAAACCCAAGATATACACATAAAAGCATAATAAGACACTTGTGGTCCTGCAACATAAAATACAAATAAATAGTCTAATAAATTACATAGGACCAATACAGTACCTAGCACACAGCACGTCACATGAACTACAAAATACAAAACACTGAAAACCACCTAAAATCCCTAACAAATATCAAACCATGAAAACACATATCAAGTCACAAGCCTGTGCTTATTCCATAACAGTATTTTCACTGTCAAGCCATGTCTCACTCATCCCAATCATCATCCCAATCACTAACCAAATCAGTGAGTGATATTTGTGGCAAGTGTGGACCAAGTTGGAGTAGTGGACAAGGGGACAATGCTGAGCTGGCACACACCATGGTGGGGTTTGTCAATTCTAATAGAAGATACTCATTATTTTCTTTATTTTCACTGCCACACCCCAATCACGCCCACGGACCAGATGAAATTATCCATTCATCAAGAGGACTAATGGAATCATTTATCAGCTTTGTCATTTCATTCTTCCCTAATAGCTTAACATAGACCAGCGCAGACACCTTCCGTAGCACTCCGAGCAATCAGAACAAAGCTCATTCACTTTGCAACCTCCCCTCTTCAGACTTCTCCACTTTCACTCATCGGATGAATTCACTATTTGCAGCTGTGTCCAGCCCTAAAGTGAAGGCCATGAAAAGGAGTCATGTAAAGTCATCTGACGGCCTTGTATCTGATCATGGCGGAAAGTGCCTATTGATTCACTTGTCTACTGGCTCCCTGGAATAATAAGGGGGGAAAGCCTGTGCAATATCAGGAGGTTGATGTCAATCAGTCCCCTGCCACGGGGGGGCTGTCCCGTCTTATTAACAATCTCTGATTACTCCATTGATATACAGCCGGAGAGAGGAGCTGTGTGTTGTCATCTTGAGGATGATTCTTTCTCATTGGGTCATAACAGCCAGATCCCATCAATAGAAAAGCCCAAACTGTACATCTACAGTAATGTCACACAATGTAAAGTACCGTTTGGCTGTGGAGGCTGAGCACATATGACCATTAGTGGTATACAGGATACGGAAATCTCTCTCACTCACACACACGGCAAACTATGAACTTTTTCTTTTCATTCTGGCAAGACAGATGCACACATCATCAACATATTTTATCCACCAATTAATTCACAAATAATTCGATCAGTTAGAGGTGATCCTTCATTGAACACATGAAGCAGATCCCGGTGTTCAATTTAAGAAATCACAACTCATCGCGAGTCTGCGGCATCAGGGAATCTGCCTCGCCTCACTGCATCTTGTAACCTGTGCTTTAGAACATTTTGTGTTTTTGAGGGCAGGCCATGAGATGAGCTGACACAAGCCTCATTATGTTCAAATACTTCAGATGGGCATGTTGTTCTTGTACACTTTTATTCATGTTAATTTCACTGTCCATTTAACATTGTTTTTTTTTGTAATCAATCATATAACTGTAGGTGCATGATAAATATACCTGTAGGTCTTATAGGAGTAGGCTACAGCACTCGACTGACTACCGTGTTTGGTTAAAGATAGAAGTTCTATCATGACAGCAATTCAGGGCTGTTGAGGACATGTCAGAATCACATTCCTCTGACAGCATAGCGCTTAGTTTGACTCCCAATCCAGCGTCTGTCAGGGACTCAGACAAGTCAGCATATTACTTTTCCACCTGATTGGAGTCCTCGAAAGATAATTACTTGGAAGTGGAGATCACTGAGCATGTCTGAGAAATGAGGCCTGGTAAGGCTCATTTAGTTTTTGTCAGCAAGTCTGACAATAATACAAGATTCGCAAGGTTGTACAAAAATATCTCAATTTAAACAAGTACATGTTTTCTCAGAGAAAGTAAGTTTGTCTAACACCAAGAAGAAGAATGTATTCATTTACTTGATGAAAGCAGCTCAGATAGATATAGGTGTGTATACCAGGGGATGTACAATCCTGGGAAATAATGATGTCTTAGCAGTTTCTGGCACTTGCAGATGATTTACTATCATAGCCAAACAGATGTTTTTATTTTGCTAGAATGGATTTCCTTGGATTTGAAAGAGGAGATCATGGTATAGAAGTTTGTTCTAAAAACAATCCATTCAGTAACCATGTTACTGTTATCCTGTAATTCTGAGAAAACCTTTAAGATAAAAGTTAGAATGACTTTATTATTTACGAACAGTAAAGAACAAGAAAATTAACCGCTTAAATATCAGTGGTCTGACATGTTACACCAATTGACAATGACTCAAAGTATACGTGACATACAGTGGTGAGCTGTGGATTTTTGAACTATGGGTACTCTATTTTATGACGTCACGTGCACGCGCGCGGGCACGTGTGTGCGCAAGCATGTGCACATAGCCACTCAGCTCAGTGCTAGTTGAAATACTGTATTCAACATGTGGTTATTAATGTATTTATATTTCTTATTATTTTGTTGCATTGTTAATTTGTTGTTTTTATTTTTGTTTCAATTAATTATTATTTTATTTTCCTTTTGATTTATATAAAAGCCCTTTACATAGATTCACCCACACATAAGTACTTAAAATAATCAGTCAACTTGTCTTTACTTTAATGACTTTTTTTAAGACTTACATTGCTTTCAAAACAGTGTTTTTTAAAACAAGTTTAAAAAAAATACCCTTTTGCTACTCACCAAAACAAAGACGGTGTTATGGAGTTCAAAGCCTACTTTACTAAATGGGAACACTGTGAGGAGGCTTGTGAGCCCCCACCTCATGTCTAAAATACACTTTTTGGCCAGAAAAGAAAATATTTCACCGGAATTAAAACCTGTATTTGGTTGCTCCACGTGCCCTCTACAGATCTGGTCAATGGAATTTTCCTATTGACCAGATTCTTCCTTCAGGTGAAATATTTTATTTTCTGGCCAAAAAGTGTATTTTATACGTGAGGTGGGGGCTCAGAGTGTTCCCACTTAATAGAATAGGCTTTCAACTCCATTAAACCGTCTTTGTTTTGGTGAGTACCAAAAGCGTTTTTTTTTATTTTACTACAGACGAGAGGCTGCGCTACCGCGGTGCGAGGGGAAAGAATCTAAAGTACCATAGCGTTAAGGAGAACTCCTTCTAACGCTATGGACCAGAGCTAGATAAGGATACCTTTGTGAGTGTTTAAGGTGTTAAAAACGGCTCGCCCCTGAAGGTGCGTTGTTGTATTAATGATTGACTTCTCGCGGGCGGCTGAAGTGTGTGCTCGCGAGTGCATGTGGACGCGCGAGTCCCCAGCCCCCACAGTGTCAGAACTAAGGGTACGCCGTACCCCCCCGTACCCCCTACAGCTCAACCCTGGTGACATAACTGCCAATAATTTTCAAAAACATATTGTGGTTTGATTTTCGACGAAGCCATCAGATTCCGTTCATTTCAGTACAGTATGAAAATGTACTTGCAGAAATGTGCTTGAATACGTAATCAACACAATCATTGCGTAGCTATTTGTTGTAAAATATATGCTTGTATTTTAATACATTGTAAAGTGCAAATGTATTTGAAAAGTCAAAAATAGTTACTTGATAAAAGATTGATTTTGGACGATATTTGAACATCCATGACATGCAATGATGTTAAGCTAACATTAATCTGAGTTCCCAGAAGTTTTCGCCAGCTCTGGCGAGGAACTTCTGGGCCAGAGCCCTGGTATTTGTGGGCGGGATGTACCTTACGCTCTGAATCTGAGCGGACACGCCTCTTACCGGTCTGAGAGCTGTGCAACTCGTCTAAAAAGTCCGACGAGAGGCAAACAGCAGTACACAACAATGGCGGCCGAAATTTCTCAAGGGGAAATTGCTTCCCGTCGATCCTATTTAGATGCAACACCCACTGCATGTGGATCCCGCCCCCTTTTCTTCATTGGCTGTTGATTTGAATCACAACGCAGTGGCCGCGCCCCTGCTGTCCAAGCTCCGACGCTAACCCTCCCAGACTAAGCTAACATTGACTCAATTATTCAGGTAAAGGATTTTGGCAAAATATGAACTCAAAATAAAATAATAAATCCATCAACAGGTAATTATCTGTATTATTATACAGTTAATGTACGTCTACTACAATATTATGGCAGAAGCTGTGAATAAACAACAACGTATTTATTTTATCTTGAAATGTAACTAGAGGATAAGCCCCTTCGGATGCAGAATCTTGTTTTCGAGGGGTCCTCAACAACAACAACAGCTTTATTTAGGCTGTTACCTATACTTGCATCAGCCAAGTGACGTTACAGTACCCTGGGATTTACCTTAAAGGTTGTAATGAACTATCACGTATGTGGATGTTCTCTCTGTCTCTCTCTGTCCCCCCAATTTAAAAAAGCAATAATCAAAGATAGCAGTATACAGTTTGACCATGGGTCCTAGCGCTTAAGGGCTCTTGTGGGGGTCCCTGGCACAAAATGTTTTTGATGGGGGTCCATGGTCAAATACATATACATTTGGGGGTCCTTGACAAGAAAAAGTTTGAGAACCATTGATAAACATCTCTGTGCCAGTGTCCTTGCCATTATTTAGCACATTATGCTAAATAATGTGCTAAATAATAATTATGAGTCCAGACAGGCAGTCATGGTATTAGCATTTCTCAAGCTTATTTCTATTTTTCCTGACGGTTCGTTCATAAGCCTGACTGTCTGGGAAAAGTAGCTTTTTAGCCATCTACTAATGAAGCAACTTGGTAGTATCTGAAACAGTCCATGGTCGCGATGGCTCAGATCCTTGATAAGCCTTTGAACATGTCCGTTTGTTCAGTCTATTAATCTGTCAGTTGTGTCAATAAAAGGTAAGCTCATGCTGGGAAAGGGATTTTATCTCGTCAACAAACAAGACTGGCTAAATGGAGTAGGCTACGGATGTAATGTAGGCTACCTATTTAGTCAAACCTCATGAGAATGCATAGTCTATAATAGAAATATTTATGTACTGTATTTATGTATGTCTGCTGTAGGTATAATATTTAGACAGATTCTAGGTTTGATGTCTATCTGCAATCCTAGATGCTTTGTAACACTAAATTGTTTTCTTGGCTCTCTAAGTACTCGACAGCTTACCCAGTTGTTAGTTCGCTAGGGTTCATGCCGTTTACTCCAGTCTTGCAATTTGTAAGTCGCTCCGGATAAAAGCATCTGCTATGCCTAAATTATAAATTGTAAATTGCAATGTTGGTGGTGTCACATTCAGGTCTTGTTCTCTAAACATTGAATTACAGTGGACCCATGCAGATTAAATTTGGAACTCATTTACAGCGCCATTGTACATTCTGAAACAGCAACTGAGAACATCCAATTAGGATTTCTTGGATGAGAGCGGTGCAGTTCTTTCTCCTCTGTAATCAGTGTGGTGCTGAGGTCTTCGGCCGGAACACATTGATCCTCTATTGATCCGCGTATGAGAAACTCTGGTTTAACCCAAGGCTCTGCTCTTCGCTCTCACTCGATATTCTGACTGAAGGCCAGCAACCTGGCAGCAATTGAACGGTCAAGGGCCAAGTCATAGAGAACTGATAGAGAATGACATAAAGACATGAATGAGGGAATGAGAGAGAGAATCAACTTACAAGTCAGAAAACTATCTGTTACAGAAGCCTTTTTTTTTCTGAGAGTTGCTCTTCTAACTACAGTAGGTGTTCAGGCGCCTTCACATCTCGATTTCCAGGACACTTTGCAGCCTGGAAATCTAGTAGTGCTGATCAGATTACTGTGTCACGCAAAGCGTGGCCAATCAAACCCGGATGTCATGTTTCGTTTGTGACATTTGTTGGCCAATCAAATCCGGATATTTATACGTTTGTGACGCCCATCTGGCCACCTTCCACCCATAAGTCAGTTTTTATATTTAAGATTCAATCTTTCACATGCCTTTTTTCTGGAGGCTTTTACAGTCAATGCTTTGCAGTTATGAGGTTTGAAAAGGCTGGCTAATATACCACAATCCTGCATCGAGTCCCCTTACTACATCTCCTTAGTACTGAGGCTTGTCAAATATACTTAGTTTACCTTTAAAAAGCACTTTGGCTGCTCTAACTGTGACAGAATAAGGCTACAAGGAAATGTATCCACTCCATCTTGGAACATCAAACAGTCTTTGAATTTCTTCTGTAGCCCACAAAGATAAATGTGGTGTTGTCGAGCCTGCCAGTAAAAATCTAATGCCACGTGTCAACTCTCTGTCAGCCCAAAAGAGGCTGTGTAAATAAATTGTTTACTCGTCCTCTTGAATGGCACGATCACACTTTTACAGTGTGCAGTGTGGCCTTGAAAGCACTCTGCGTTAGCAAATGTTACAGTGGCTCAACACTTTTACTCAAGTGACACTTGATTTCTGTTGCCATTTCCCATTTAAAGCACAAAAGGGTGAATACTTCATCACCTGCTGGCAAGCAGCTAAATCAGCAGGCTTATTATCAACACTAACACAATTACCCAGTCATTTGTTGAATACACTTGCTTGATAATTTAATGTGTCAAGAACTGAACAGGGCATATTTGCAAAGGATCACTTTTTACTGCTGAGATGTTATTGTAATGAAAAGTGCCAAAAAGCACAGACATCCATAAATACATCACAGGTACCAGAGCAGGGCCAGACGTGAAAAAAGATCGAGAACAAAGAGTTACAGTGTCACTGCACACTGTGTACTGTAGCTCCCATGTGCCAATACATGGCATTTGACATTTCAAGCTACAATAAATGCTCTAGATTGGAATGCCTGATGAAAAGCATTCGGTGCAAAACGTCATGTCTTGTATAGGTGAGATTACACCAATTTTGCATGAGAGCAACCACATAAGCCTACAATATTTTCTTTTTTTCATGGACCTTAGTTCAGGGAAGCAATAATTCCCGAGCCATGTGGCCCATAGTTCAGGAGCTATCTATTTACTGTTTACCTAGCGTGAGGCAACTTGATGTACAAGCACACCCCCTGGACATAGCCTTAATAAATAAAAGGGTACAGCAATAATACCTGCTGGTGCACAAATTCCCTGACTGCAGCTCATTGCATCATCAAAGTAGTCACAACAAAAAAAGATAACAAAGAAGGAAAAAAAGAAGAGAAGAGATGAAGGGTCACTAACAAGGTCCCTGGTTACCACTAAGGTTGGCATAGCAACCAACCACAAAAACAACAAAACAAAAAAAACACAGCTTCCCGACAATTAACAATACAGCTGGATCACAAGTTTGTGTGGCAAAAAACAACCTTTGTATAACGTGTAGGTGTTTTTTTTTTAAATCTTGTATCACACTTAATTGGCAGCTCTGTGGTTTATGCAACCTATTGGGGTGCAGTGATTCCAGAGGAACACTCACCCTGGGATACTGTATGTCATTCATTTTCCACCAGTGTCAATACTGTCCTTTCATCTAGAACCATGTGAAGTGTGCTTGCAGCTCTCCCACCTCATTAAGACAAACTGTCACCCACGGAGTACAAGATAACGGAGGTGTCAAAACATATTGCGGATTATTCTTGTTTGTACGTACAGTACATGGGATCAAGACAATGAGTATATTGCTTCAATCAGTATTGTTCTTCAATAATAGTGCAGTCCCACTAGAGGCAGCTAGTATTCTCTGGGGTACAATTAGAGAGTACTGTGTCAGTAGTGACACGTAAAAACTAAATAAATTATCTGTACAAACAAAACAGTACCGTCCAGACCAGTTAGTTGAAGAATGAACAATAAGTGCATTACTGTTGGAAGTAACTATTTATTTGTGCTGGCAGCAATCGTCCAGGGTCGTCTGGTCAAGACGTGTTCTTCTATGAGGTAATCGTCCCTAAGTCCGGTCAAGCAACTTAGACGTAGATTAATTGAGTACTAATGACAGTATACTAAGAATTAGTATTAAATAATCAGTTGAGTCTAATAAAGTCTCAGAATCCTACTTAAGTCTTCGGACTTAAGGAGTCTTCTTAGTTCTCTTCTGTACCAATATTATTAATCTGCTCTTCTGGCTCTGCCCACTGCCCTTGTATTTTGATGTTTTCCCTGTTTGTTTCGGTAGACGTGGACATTTTTGGGCTACCAAAACAAACAAAGTGAAAGCTGCACCAAAATACAGCGAGAGGGCATCGTGTTTCTGCAGGTAAACACCACCACACTACTCCATGGCCTGATGACTGCTGGTATAGAGGGAAAGGATGGGTAAAAATGTAGTTTTCAGGTTAGCAAACAATTTAAAGGAGGAAGACCTAGTAAAGGAAAGCAGCTCTGGCTGAGTGGAACACTACTGCTGTCTCAGTAGAGGGATGCCTGGAAGCCAGAAACAAACATATTAGGCCATAAGAAACAACTGTTCTATCATTCCCCATTGTCAAGGGAACAGCTCCACATTTTATTTGTCTCCTGGTGTCACAAATTAAATCCACAGTTCTCTGTTTTAAGTAAATAAATAAATAAATAAGATACCGTAGTTACAGCAACTTGATCAGTCAAGAATAATACCACTGTAGGTATGTGAACTCACTCGCTGAATGAGTTTTACTGAGCTCACTGTTGTTCCTTGAACCAGTCTCTCTAAATGAAAAGAAGATGACCTCTCCAAAGGTTTCCTCTCTTCATTGGCACTAATCAAAGAAGACTTCCATTATCCAACACCGAAATAAACTGCAACTTGATTAACTACACCTATTCATGACAGGGATGTCGTGCCGTGATTGCGAAGAGATATAAAATGGCCTGCGACTCAAAATGTTATTTGGAATTTGGAACACAGTTGCATGGAGGATTGAGAACATAACATCTGACGTACAAAAGCAAATCAGTGACAAAGGGCAGGATTTTGACTTATTTTCTATAAAGTAGTATGGAAACATTGATATGGCCATATCATATTTACATTAAATATATATTAAATGTAGGTTGCCACTCAAATATGTTCTACAGTCCCCTCTCATATAAAATATATGTATTAAGAAGATTTAAGATGTTTTATTTAATTATAAAATGTAAATCCTGTACAAAAAATGTCTACAGGTGCCTTCTTAAACCCCCACAAGCCTTACAAATCATGTAGTAGTGTGTTTGGGTGCACACCCAACTGCCTGTTCTGGGTAGTGTGGGGTCAGGGTGGGGGACCTTAAAAGATAATTGGCCCAGGCCAGGGTGCTCCATGAGTCTTAATCTGTCCCTGCCAGCTGCTTATTTTTGACTGAGGCGTTGATGGCAACATGCATGTCACAGAGGAGCTGCTCCATCTCCAAAGTTTGAAAGGACAAATGAGGGGAATGGATTTATTCGAAGCAGTGGCTGCTGCTAGAGAGAGCCTGAAATTGCCATGGCAGAAGCTGAGTGGAATCACCACTGACTGCAACAAATCTCCGCCAGGACTCGGAGGCATGCCCTAATAATACTTACACAGTCTGACGCAGTAACATCAACCTGCGCCCGACCCCTCTTTCAGACAAATATTGTAAAACAAAGTTGAACATTGTGCTTTCATATAGTCTCTGTTAGGTATACAGTCTACATGATTTTCCCACTAGGAAGTTCCACCTCAACGCATTATAATCAAGTCAGGAAACTTGTTTATTTGTTATGTTGCTTCTGCACATAGATCTGTCACTAATAATCTGTCAGGATCCTTAAAACCTTATCCTACATGGTGATGGTGATAAGACTTACTGGCCCTCGTTTGTCAAGCTTACGCACACAGAGAAACGGGCGTACGCCGAGATCACCGTCACAGTATTTATCAATCTATCGTCACTTTGACTTGAGTGTACGGCCCGCTCAAATCTTACGTCTGGTCTCAGGTCGTGAAAGCTTAGGCTACACCAGTTTGTTCCATCGTAGACAGGTGGTGCGGCATTGTCTGGCAATCTGACAGGCATTTAAACATTATGCAGCAGCCACCATTCACTTGAAATGATGTAACTGTAGCTCAACAGCTCTAACATCTCAAGTAGCTAAGCAAGTATCCGAACATAAATACAGTAGGTAGTTGCAATTACGGGGTTAACAGGTGACATAATTACAAGTATTTAAAAGCAAGGGATTAAAAACAATCTATTAGATTGGATGACTTTATCAGTCACCCATTTAAACGGGAGCTTAAAGCTTTAACAGTTATTCAGATATCTGGACATTTGGCTTTGTTAGACCAAAACGTTCAAAACGTATTCCAATCATAACATAGCCTATATTTTGGTGTGATTCGTGTAGTTTGACAAAGATTATTCCCACATCATAGGCTATAATCCCACTCGCAAACAATGTAGGGACTCAGGACTCGGGACTGCACGACGGAGGAACAGGATGTCGGGAACTCATCACTTTGAATATTATGTCTTAACAGACAATGCACGTTTAGTCAAATATTTGTGTTTATATAATGCATGTTGCAGATTTTCATTTAAAAATAAAAATGTGTCAATGATGACTAGAAGTTCTTGATTTACTAGTAGTAAATTACTACTGTATCTCCACATCAGATTTATCAACACACCGTCCATTTTTACGCTGTGATTGATGCAATCAATGCAACAAAAGATTTATTTATCAAACTTTAAGCCAGGGCTCTTGCAATTGAAGATGCATTTGCCAAAATAAAATGTATAATTTCTGTTCCGACATAGAATACTCTACTATCATATGGCTTGGTGTTAAAGGAATGTTAATGTTTTCTGCTACTAAGCCTTATTCCCTATTCAAGATTATTGAACAACTCAAAATTCAAGTGCCTTTCTTTGACCACTACTGTATTGGGTGAAAAAAGTGCCACCTTCCTACTCTGCAGCTGTTGTCCGAGGGTACCATTTCCTCTCTGCAGCATCCTACCCACAGGGAATCCTTCATTACGTTTGCTGCTCATGTGCCAATTGTTCACCAATTATCTCCCAATTGAGTCGCTATGCTATTCCAATTCTCCATGTAGACCCTACTGTTGATCTAAGGAGGGTGTAGACAACCACAACCATGTCACCCAGCTGCTTCTTTTCACCGTGTAATGAGGCGTTTACCGGGAGGACTTAACCTATGTGGAACACACTATCCCTCCCAGTTCTGCACCCTGCTGAACATTCGTGAAGTCATTGCGAAATGTGATGGTTGTGGCTTCCTTGGTACTCTAGTATTCAACACAGAATCTATGTTTAACAAAACAGGTTATAATCATTTGTATACATGGGACGTTCATTTTAATTACATTTAAAAGACGAAAGTACAGTATCTACTCTGACCGTTTGTAAATTAACAGATATCAAATCGCTTATTTACAAATGCACCATATACAATATTTGACTCCATGTCAAATGGAGAAAATTGGTTTTACAGTGTATGTGTTATAATGGTTTCAAAATTGTCTTCCTTTCTAGTATCTACACCAGAACAAACAAATGGTGTCAGACAGAAAACTGCAGAGCTGTACAGAAGAATCTCAACACCCTCGGGCACCCTGGACACAGAGGGCGAGGTCCAAGCATTCACCACAGTTTCGCCACTGAACATACAAAACCACCGGCCTGTTCTCAAGGGCCTGCTGCGCCATGAGCAGCTGCTTACGAAGGACTTCAAGGGAGACCAGCGTTTCTTCAGAGAGGATGGATCTCTGGCCGCTGATCCCACCATGCCAGGCTCTGCCCCCGTCTCTGTCCTGGAGGAAGGGGAACCCACCACACAGCTAGTGCCCCATGAGGATGCCCCAGCATTCTCGGACATCGCTACGACCGCCGCCACGACCGCCACCTCAGCCGCCACCACCCCGCTGACCACATTCGCTCACACAACACCTCTGTTGCCTGTGTTTGTATCGCGGAAGAAGGTCTCCGAAGACAAAGGAACGGGGGTAGACGTGGGGCCAGCAACCACAGAGTCCCTGACAACCTATGTGACACAGACCAAGAGCAATGAAAACCACCCCACAACAACTCCTGCCACTCTGAAAGGCGGTGTAGTTCCTGTGGAGACCCCGTTTGCACCCACCTCAGTTAGGACGGAGGGCAGGGGAGCAAAGAACACATCTGCAAAAAACAAAGACAGCCCTGGCCGTCCTCCGCTCACCAAACTGACCACAGCCTCTGAAGTAGAAGAGCACGACGGAAACACAGCTACTGCCACAAGCACTATCACGACCACCACCATCACCACCATGCAAACATCAGGTACTATAACAGACCACATGTTCTCTGTCATTTAACCACCTTCATCCTGGCGTCCCTATTTTGAGCATGTCATCATAGCTTAATTTTTTTCAACAAATGTCAAAATATATATATAAGCAGTGGCTAACCCATTAAGACCTGAAGCCGATTCTACATGTCTACTAAATCTCAACAGTATTCTGAAAAACGTATGTTTCTATATCAGTGGTGCTCAATCCTTTTCATGTCAAGGACCCCCCAGAAGCAACGATTTGAGTTAAAAATGTTTGCTTTAAAAATATTTATATTCAAAGATTTGCACACATTTTCACGATTTTTCAAAAATAGCAGATCTACAAGCTTGTAGCGCGGCACTCGGTGCCGCGCTATGAGCTTGTATATCTGCTATTTTTGAATAGCCAAAGTGTAAAATAATGCTTTTTAGCTCTAATAAAAAAATGACACAGTTCCAGGTCTTAATGGGTTAATAGAGGGCACTAGTGCGCCGCACCACCTCTCCCAAACCTAGATCTTCCTTGAATAAATATTACTTTCAAATATATTCTCTATATATTATAAACGATCAAACCAGCAAGGTAAATTAATGACTAGCAAGTAAAATGTATAATCTGCCATTGTCTAAACTTACTTCTCTAGGCGCACAGACCTTTACCATTGACTCACCATATTAAGTTTCGCACATGCGCAGTTCACTCTTCAATGCAAGTGAACCGGGCCATCTATGCGCAAGTATCCAGCGCATAGATATATACTGTACACATAGCACTGCACTGACTGCTGCTGTTCATTCCACCATATTTGTCCTGGTAAACTTCGCTTTCTATGCCTGTTATGTCTATGCTGAGTTACGATACGATAATACTTTATTGTCAGTTCACACTGAAATTTGTCTTGCGACCCAGCAGCAATTTATGCAACACAAATACAAGTTACAATGAAATGTCACGGGCCGCAGCAACTTAGTTGTGCCGCCACTAGCTTCCCTTTTGTCACAGGTACAAGTACACAGTTACAGTCAAAACGAGGCACGCTGGGTCGCAGTGCAGCCGCTGTGCAGTGCACCAGAAATGTCCCTCCTTGCTCGAGGGGGAGTTATGCTTCGACACACGACGGTATCGCCGATCTACAAGCCCACAGCACGTCGCATACGCGCCGCGTTGTGGACTGTCGTGCGTCGCAGTATAAACCAAGCTTATTGAGGCATGAAAAGCACCACAACTCGCTGAGTTCTCACCCAAATTACAGGTGGTTTGGTTTGTATGATACAGGATTAACAATGCTGGTTTTCATACAAAAATGATCATGTAGATTGTAAAGAATTATACAGCCTAACTTATAAAACAAAACAAGTTTGTGTCTGTTGTTATTGCAGTGAATGGATATGGATCATATAATATAGCATTTTATTATTAGCCTATAAGTACAAAAGGTGTAGTACTGTATACTAATTTTTACTCAGTGTGATAACATAGTATATGTTAGCTTAATTTTTAGCGTAGCACTACCTGGGGAAAAAGGCACCAGCCGCCACTGACCCAAGGAAATGGGGGAGAAATTTAGCACTAGGTCTGCAGAGTGAGCTCATCCAGTGGTGATAACAGAGTTGTTCATGTGGCAAACCAATTTGGCCTGCACTTTGTCTCAGCCACTAATCCCAGAATGAGAGGGAGCCTGGAGAGAGTGACCGGCTACACAGGACTATTCCGACACAGGTGGACTGTCAGAGGGATCAATGGTCTGGGCAAAAGGGATCACATGTCTTTTTTATGTCGCCTCCAGGGCCCTGCACTCTGAATTTCACTGACCCCGAGGGTAACATCGAAATTGTGCAGCAACCCGCCATCACACTGGATCCTGGTACAGAATGCACCTACCTGGTGACAGTCTATCTGGGCTATGGCATTGAAATTCAGGTGAGTGCTGCCGACTTTTCAAATCCAATCGAAATGACTCAAGCTAATCAAAATGATTTAATTAGCTTGGGTTTGTGGAAAAACTGTGATGTTTAGACATTGTAGATTCAATACTGTAACATATAAGTGTTTTATTATTATTATTTTACATTTATTTTAAAAACAATACAAATAAATAAAATTAGAACATGCAATCAATGCTATTGCTAAGCTGTAATATTTTCTTAAAGCCAGGATGTTTACAGCTAATACTCTTTATAGACAGGGGTAACATATTCCTTAGCTGTTCCACTAAACCTATAATATACCTATATTGATTTTAAACCTGGGAAAGCACAGGTCTACAATGCTGGCTCTAGTGTGGTGAGCATGAGTGTCACCACTCCTCTGAATGATTGTTGAGGTACTTGGGGGGGCCGGGAGCCCTGTTGTTACGGATGCTATGGACCATGCTGAACTGCAGTTGTACTGAACTAGCTTCCAGAGGGAGCCAGGAGCCAGCCCAGCTGCTGGAAGTGCTGTTTGCCAACATGGTCCCTCACGGCTAGCCCCAAAACAACCCTAACAGGTTTGTTCTGCAAAACCTGCAACTTCCCTTTTAGGATTTTAGTCAGGCCTCCCTACCATGAGCAGATGGCATAATCAAAACGACATAAAACAAGAGAGTTGGCTTGTAGATGGAGATTAGCTGTGGCCAGAAACTGAGCTTTTCTGGCCTGAAATTTGGTTCACCAAATAAACCATTTACCATGCTCATGATTTTTAATACCATAATTTCACCACCCACGTTATAGCAAAGGCCTGGCACCTGAGGTCAGTCTCGGACAAAGCCTGTTTGAACAGCCTGGGTTGGGAATCAAATAAAATCTATTCTGTTTTGGCCATGTGAAGGAACAACTTGATGTTAGTGAATTCCTCACAAACAATGGCCTACAGCTCTACCACATCCTTATCTGAAGCTAGGATGCTGAGCCATCTGCATAAGAAAACAGGTTTATATTGCAAGCAGCTTTTACTGGAGGTCATTAATGTAAATTAGAAACAGCAAGGGGCACAAGACACTTCCTTGTGGGAGCCCACAAGTCACGGGCTGTGCCTTGGAAAATTGTCATTTCGTCCCTGTCCGACAAGTAGGAGATAAACCATTTCAGGTTGGAAGGGCTCAAGCTTAGAGCATAAAGTTTGCTCTAGGCTAGCTCTGCCTGTTGAGGGGCAAATGTTCTTGAGGTTAATTGGGAAACAAAATCTCTATGGATATGCTTTCATTGACTTTTCTGTAATTTGCATTGTTACTTTTCCAAGTAGTAGTATTTCAAACTTGTGCATGTTTGTGGAAGTATGTGTGGGGTCATGTTTTAGGGTCTGTAGGATGCCTGGTATGTATTCTGCCCCTCTTGCACAAGTCTACATAAGTGAACTTCGTCAGGATGTGCATCACCTGACATTTGCAATTCTTCAAACACTTAATTTACCAGCAGAGAGACTTGAAAATGGGTGAGCTTTGTCTTGCTGCCTCTGGAGGGCTAAGATAAGTCTAAACGAAAAGTGTTTGTTTGAGCACCATTTCTCTGAATGCCTCCTTGGGGTAACTTTGGTAAAGCTTAAAATACACAAACTACGCACGCACGCACGCACGAGCGCGCACACACACACACACACACACACACACACACACACACACACACACACACACACAATTCACATATGCACCTCTATCTGGTTCTAAACACACCTGTGAGGCCTGAAAACTGGGCCTTGTGCAGTCATGTGGGGACAGACTGTTCAGAACAGCCCGCAGACACCTCATCTTCAATGAAGATGTACAGTAGGTGTTGCCGGCTGAAGACATGAAACAGCTGACGGAATATAGAGGCTCAAGTCTCAGTTCCCAGCAACGGTAGAAACTGATTGAAGCAGAGACTTACTGTCTCATCACAACCGTCTTGTAACTGATTTATGACAGATAGACAGACAATGAGAACAAAGCAAGAATGAAAGGTATCAGTGAGTCACATTTTCATTAACACATTACCAAAGACGCATATATGCGTTCTATTAAATACATCACTTGCACGCCAAGGACGCATAAATGTGTTCTATTATCTTACAAGGGTCGCCCTAACAGAGCTTTGGAATGATCGATCGTCACTCAGAGAACAAGTAATCGGATGTGACGTCATTCCAGAAAACCAGACACCCATCCAGCCCAACTATGGGTTTTTTAGAAAAACACTCCTAACTCTGTTTGATTGGGACGCCTGGTGGTGGATCGAGCATTAGCGTCATTGTACAGCTTCATCATGGCAGCCAGTACAAAGGACTGACCCAGTCCATCAGTATTCTGTACTGGAAGGATGAATCTGCATTCACCGATGGTACTCAGTCGCCCTACTATTTCCCTCTGGAGGTGACGGGAAGGGTTAGCCATGATGGCCACCATCTTCCTCATTGTGCTCCTCCTCCACCTCTGCCACCACCTCCTCCACACCATCCTGTTTAGATCCAACAACAGAGCCAGCCCTTTTCACTTGCTTGTTCAGCCTGTTACTGTCCCTTTTGTTGATGTAACCCCCCAGCATGCAATTGCAAGGAAGAGGACGCTGGCCATAACTGACTGGTAGAACATGCAGCACCCTGTTACACACGCCAAGAAAGATGTGCAGTGATATAGTAAAGCAATAATCCACTAGAGGTCGCTGTTTACAGAGTAGTGTAATTATAATAGCGGAGGGGCGTAGTGGGGCACGACGTGCCAGCGGAGTGCCTCCCACCCTCTCAGCCATTATAAAATATAGGTAAACTGAGACCTAGCGTGGCTTATTGATTTTCTAAAACGGTTACAAATATGGCAACACGAAAATCCTAGACAAGTCCCAATTAAAACAGTTCTTAATAATTCACTGCAAGAACAACTTCTACAAGAAAGCAGTTCCTGGCTACCAGGAAGAGCAATTTCCATCCTGACAGAGACTAATGCCTGTTTACTCAGCCAGTCCAGCCATGCTGTGTGTTAGACGTCAACTTTTCCCAAACAAACACATAGAGAACCAAAACTCTCTACTGTAAGTTTAAAGATTTAATTTACAAAACTGTAAGCTCAATCTAATTGTAACTAAGATATTTGAAATAAATTCATAATATATATATATATATATTTTTTAAACTCTTTATTTCTGAATTTCAAAATTGATTAAGACATACGAACAGATAGAGACAAAAAAAGACAAGAAAAAAAGGGGGGGGGGAAGGCAAAAAACAAACAGACAATCAAACAAAAACAAAAAGAGGTCATGGGCCATTCAGTACCAATAAAATAACCATGTTTACAGGATTTGGGATATAATGGAGAGGATGTAACCAATATTCAAGCCAGATTTAGCTATGTCTGTGAACTTCCCGTTTAAACTGCTGGTCCTTACCTAGCTACTTAGCCTTGCCAAGAATCCATGTCTACTAAACGGAAACCAGCCAATCAGAATCAGGGAATGGAACTAGCCGTGGTGATTTTTAGATTTCAGCACTTCACACTACTCAATCTCTTCCGTTTACCTAAGGATGCAATTACTTCCCAGCTTGCTGCTTATTGTAGGGATCAATACACACACACAAGCATGCATGCGCGCACGCACGCCAAACACAGACCAATCACATACAGTACTTCCGATACAACCTAGCCAATCAGAGGGTTTTTCTCTGGCAAAACCTTGACATGCTAACTTGTGATTCAGACCTGACCCTCCGTTTCTGGAAGTGATTAATGTAAGATGGTGGGTCTGAACATGAGACTACTAAAGCCGCATGCTACTGCTGTAGTACATACTAGATGTGCAAAATGAGTTCTGTTTCACCGTGGAAGTCACTTCTGTTATTGAACCACTTTCAACCTGGGTTCCCTATTTTTGGCATGTCATTATAGGTAAAAATCTATTATAAACCTAACAAATTTCCCAATTTTGTTTTATCTTTCCCCAAAATAGAGAAAACAGACTATAAACTCACAGTGTGTTGTATTGCGACACATTGTGAACTTTCAGACTATTTTCGCTATTTGTCATAATGATAAAGAGCTTAAGTGGTTAAAAGAGTTAAAATACCTGGAAACAGAAACTCTTATATTTGGCTGAAGAACCAAGTCAGTTGTCAATAGAAGGAGGGTGTGTGCCCGCTTTTGCGTTTGTGTGTGTGTGCGTGTGTGTGCGCGTGTGTGAGTGAGTGAGATCGCGTGAGTGTGTGTGTATTAATGCTTTTGTGTAAAGCACTTTAAATTGGCTTGTTGTTTAAATGTGCTATACACATGAACTGTGCCTACTTTTGTTCATTAGACACAGTGTCCCTCCTTAGAGACTTGGTGATTATATTTCTGAGACACAAATAGTGTATGAAGCATCCAAAGCATAGGCATCAGTGTTTATTTTAGTATACTGGATCAAGATGATACACCTGTGGGTTTAGTTAATCAGAGCTTCAGCCATTGAGTTGTGGCACTACATATCGTCGCTGTCGGGTGGAGACGTTGAATGTTCAAAACCGTTCCTTTTTTATTACTATTTAAAAAATAATAGATAATAGTGAAAATAGCCGATCTACAAGCTTAGCTCACAACATGTCACATCACGATTGTGAATCCCTCATCTGATTTCAGAAGTGTGTAACATTTGCTCCCTGAACTCTCCCATCTTCTCTTTCTATGTGCATTTTGTACATATAGACATGCATCCCTGAATGTCACTGTGCACAACGCTTTCTGTTCTTTCAACCTTATGTTCAGTGTATTTCAATGCTCCACTATCCTGGACCACAATGGAAACAAACCTTTAGCTTTTTAGGGTCATCCATTGGGCGTGTTTTTAACCCGTTGTACTGCCTGTACTTTTCACCGTCAAACTGTCATATGACTATGTCACACCGAAAATAGATCTACAAGCTTGCAATGTGTTGTGATATGATATCAAAACATTGGTAAAAATATTCCTCCTTTATCGTCCTTGTGTTGGTTTTTAAATGTGGTTACTGTGATAATAACATTTCCACCTGGGAGGACTGAACGTTTTCCGATTACATCAATTAATAACACGCTGAAATATTGCTCAGATCAATGCTTGGGCCTTTCATTTTGAGAGCACTATTCATCAGCGTCCTTTACGTAATCTTTGGTGACAGTAATCTCCTCTTCATCATAGTCCAAGATAAAGAAACAGAGACAAAATGGATTGTTGTTGGAGCCGAGCAAATTGATTGCTTCCACTTTTCTTATGAGCTTATTTGTCATGCTCACATATCTACCTCCGGTGGGATCACAGACTGCTCCCTTCCATTAACCGCTAGAATTGCGAGGTTTCGTCTGAGATAATCCATTAGCAGATTTGTTGTCCTGGTGGTCCATTGGGCTTGACTGTTTTGAGAACTTCCCCTTTGTCAAACTTTATTACAGGTAACATTATTTCCCTCAGAGATGAAGGTAAGAGACTAGACTTAGCAAAGTGAGTGCTCCTCTTTCAAGGACTAACATGCTTTATTATAGGAGGGTAGCATTGTCACAGGCAGACAGGCCGCTGTTGTAGGTGGTGAAGGTGAAGAAAGTAAAGGAAAGAAGGTGAAAGGATACATGCAGGATACAAGCTGTAGAGGAGAAAGGACTTTATCATAAATATTCTTCACGCTGTTCTGCTTGAATTACACTGGAAATGATAAAAGGAGACAGCTCTTCAATTTTTCTTGGAATATCATTTCATGCACTCCCTGACAATCCACCAACAATATATCATAAAGAGGGAGACATTGTATTTGGTTAATACTCCTTTCAACACGCCGCCAGTTTGTAATTAAAATGAAAAATAGATATACACGATTTAGAATATTTGGCCAGTCTGTTCACCTCTGCAGCCAACGGTTAATCTGTCTGTACTGTGATTTATTTGAACAATAATCATCAAATATAGGCAATGGATGAATTTCAAGCTTTCAATATAGAAGAACTTTTTAGTGCTACCTGCATTGCAAAACCAGTAGCACTTTAGAATGCAGTGATGAAATAAAGTACAAGGTACAGTATATGGTAACAACATAGAAGTACAGGTTTCAGTACAGTACTTACATACAGGAGTGCATGTAAGTACTGTACTGTGTGTGAAATAAGTAGCCAATAGCCGTACTTCTACTAAAATAACAGGTAAAACACAGCATGCAGTAAATTATGTCTATTATGTAACTACTGTAGCTTATAGTATGTCAATTGAGAGCAACGCATGTGTCTCATATACTGCATGTTGAAGGCTGTTTCATAATGGTAAACCACACTCGCTTCACTTCTAAACGCCCCATAGTCATTCTTCTCAGCTGCATAAGTGGACTTCACTAAAACATCACAGCTTAACATAATAATAATAATACAGTAGCAAGATATCAAATAGTTGCATTTCATGAAAGCAAACTGGTATGATATTGATGTTTTATGGCAATTACTTCTTGAGAAGCAAATAAATATTGTGTGCCAGAGAACCCCATTAAAGATTTGTGTTGTTAAAAAGCTTGTAGATCAGCTATTTTCGAATAGCCAATGCATATAGGGTTACAGTGGTTAAACTGATTTTGATGCTATATTAACTCATTTTGCTGGGGACCCCCTGGAATACCCGCAAGGACCCCTGGGGGTCCCGAACCCCACTCTGAGAACCATTGGCTTAAGGTACAGTATATAAGCAAAATTAAAGAATATTTAATGAATATGCATATTTCCATGCATATGAAATATAAAATGCATGTCAGAGGTTCAGCAGATCCCCATAGTTATGGATAATGTTGGTTTAGGGGTGTGTGTTACTTAATTAAAGCTGGGCATGAATTTGGCCTAGCATGACCAACATTATTGCAATGACACATACAGTAGTGCTGCTAGTCTGCTCCTAGTCTCATCATCTTCAACATGTTGAAGACTGATCCTCTCAATGTTTCTCACTCATCCTGCATGGTCAGGCATTTTCTAAGTCCCTTACTGGTCCATTTGGTTATAATTCTTTTAACAAATTGATAAATTCACAAGTTACAAAATGGATAATGGCATGTAGCTTCTACATTATTTCTTTTTCTCAGTACTGTATGTTTTATTATAACATATTGTTCATATTTTGGTGTATGAACACACCTTTATGCATTTATACGGTCACAGACTACAGATCTACAGAAAATGTAGAGTGCCATGTGAATAGAGCACAATGAAAGCTAGTGGTTAATGGTTATTCACAACACAGGGTGAGAGTGATGTTATGATTTTGAGATATTACAATTTTGTGCATAATTTGAGACTATCGCTATGCTATCCTAAAACCATCTAATGACTGTCTAAAACCCCCCACACCACTCTATTCAGGCTTTGATCCTGAGGTCTGATAAAAATCTGATGTGACGTGTGTTTTATCATTTGATCAAGTGAATCCTTTGGCTCTTTCCAGGCCATCTGTCTTCTCCCCTGCTCTGCACTGATCTAACATTACCTGTTTGAGTCTCTAGTGGTTATCATCCAAGGGATATAAAGCGAGGGACGGAGAGAGAGAGAGAGAGAGAGAGAGAGAGAGAGAGAGAGAGGGGGGGGGGGTCAGTCTAGACTGGACGTGGTCATTTTTGCCCAAGGCACAAAGTGTGGTGGTGGGAGTGGTTTCCATTGTCCAACATGATCTGAATCAGTGGTAGAGCTGGAGAGAGATTTGGATGGCAGGCTATGATCACACTGTGATGAGACCTAGTTTACCAGTGCTACCTCTTTGTTTCTGTGAAGTCACTTACGGTGGTCTGGTCCTTTGAACATTCAGAGACAACCGGGGATAAATCATTGGACTAATTTACATGAAACTATTTTCGGCACAAATGTTGCAAAGCAACTTCGGCTGCTGTGATGAAAGAGGAAAAAAATAATTTGGCTGTGATTTGACATTTTGACAGATTAACCACAGTTGACTGGGGACCCACAAGGGTCTATGCTAGGTTGTTAGTATTTCCTTCTACCTTTATTTTATTTAACCTCTATTAAACCAGGCAAGGCAGGATTGAGAACAATTCTTATTTACAACTGCAGCCTAGCAAAAGGCAAGGCGTTTTGAGGGAGAGGGGAAAGGGGGCTAAAATAAATCACCAAACAGGTTAAAACAACAAAACAATCACACTATATGAGCGAAATATCTGTCAATGCAAACAACACAATATAATAATCTAAAAAAGCATCTACGCCAAATATCTAGCTATTTGTTAATCTCGCAATTTTTTAAGCTACTGTATTTGCTCATCTGGCAATTCTTTCCAAATGCTCGTCCCAGAAAAGGGACTAGGAATCATGTGGTAAATGCCTAATTGGAATTATACAACAGGTAGTTCCGACGAAGCTGATTGGTTGAAATAGCTATCTACCTGTGCTTCCAACCAGCATGACAGCACACACCTAATCAAAATACAAAAATCAGCTGGGCTGATCAGACGAGGGTCTCACAGAGCAGAGCCGGCTAAGTGGCTAGGCTAGCAGTTTGCATGGGACGTTTACGGCCGTAGTAGCTAAATCTGGCATTAAACATTTAGAATTTATATTCTTAAATACAATGATATTGAGGTAACAGTTAAGTTTTGTTTCTCTGTGTCCAGTCTGAGAAAAGTGGTCTAGCGTGTCTCAGACGGACCCCATGTATTTCCAGGATAACAGAGATAACACACTCGCAGAAAAGTTGTTATTTTGAGAGAGAAATGTCCCCAATATGTTTTATTTTGATGGTAACTGTTGTATAATCGCAATATTACACTGTGTACGTTTTTGTGATTATTGGCACTTCAGTGATGCTTGCAGAACTCAGCTTTCCTTGTTCTTGACCAAATCACTGGCATGCCAATAATCACGATAACGCACACCCTCTTGTGTAATATTGCTTAATTACTACAATTTTAGATGTTTTTTAAGGTGTTAAATGAGCCGTGTATATCTCCCCATTCTGAGTTGATTCCATTCCTATTACTGTAGGTCTGCAGCTTGACCAGTTGAGTTCATTGCCATTGACCCCATGTGCTTGCAATGTATTAACATAAAATATGATGATCTACAGTACTATCAAACGCTGTTGACAAATCTTGTAATAATGATGACGATAATTAATAGTTACCCCTATTAAGTCAACTAGTTGTACCAAGGCCATAGAAGGTAACCTAATGAAGGTCCATGCACGTGCACCAACATGTTAATAATTATAAGTGAGTAAGACAGTGTGTGAGATAGCTTTGTTTCTTTGCCATTTCTTTGTTTCATTGCGACACCAGATCAGCAGGTATTGGCTTCCAAAAAAGACTATTGCTGGCAGTGATGGCTCAGGAGGTAATTGAGCGTTTGTCTGGGAATCGGAACATTTCCAGTTCGATCCCTACTCCTCACATGTCATCAGGCAGAATTGTCCTTGAGCAATACATTGAACCCCTCACTGCTCAAATGAGCAGTTGGTTAATTGAATACATAGGACCACAATGGAAACAAGTCCCCAGGACTTTTTTGTGTTATCCATTTAGCCTAAATGTATGTCTGCACCACGTTTAAATGTCTGACTAATAAAGTATTCAACCAATCAATCAATCGAAAGCAGGGTGGTGGCTTGCATGGCTGCCTTCACCATGCATGGGTGAAACGTAATGCATACACTCAAGGGCGCCGATACCGTGGGTGCCCCGGGGCTAAAGCACCCACTGTGAGTGAGGAGCACCCACTGGGTGATGGTCAAAAAAAACAAAAAACGTTTTTTTTTTTTTTTTTTTTTTTTCAAAATCAGATCGCCTGGTTCAGATTGCCACTGAACAACCAAATTAACCGAAATAAAGTTACAAAACCCCCCCAAGAAAGTGAATTATCCGACCAAAACCCGCAAAATTTGGTGTGCCTTGTTGGGCACCCGCTAGAGCTTATAAATATCTGCACCCCTGCATACACTGTAAAGCGCTTTGGACAAAGGTGCTATATAAATGCAGACCATTTACTTGACGCAATGTCAAATAACAAAAAAATAATGTTTAACCAGGAATGGCAACGGTTTCAGCCCATCTGTGACCCTCGCCTCCAGCAGCATCAAACACATGACACACAGCAGAATGTCACTGGGGAGCCATGCAGGCCTGGCAGTGTAATGGAGGCCACGACAGGCCTGCTGGCTTTAATCAACTTGAGATGAGACAGCAGGAGCCTCCGTGCCATGCCTTAGGGGAGGATGCCAGGACATAAAGGAGGCCAGTTTGATCTTGATGAGCTTTTTAGGGTGTCAGGGCTTAGCTGAGATGAGTTTTCGTCAGACCGGGCCCTCCCAAGAGGAAGGCTTTCAGGTGACACTAATTGCTACTCCACCTAGCTAGCTGTCATAAAGGGAAGACGACTCTGTCTGGCAGAGGGGAAAAAATGCTCTCTCTCTTTAGCTCTGTCAGTGTCATGGAGAGTAGGGGCTGAGTAGAGATGCAAGCCCGAAAAATAAAGAACAGAAATCAGCAATGCATGTATTCAAATCTATGCAAAACCGCACCCTTCCACAAATAACAAACTGAGATGTCCAGGCCCATGAGGGATGTCAGGAAGCAAAGTCAATTCATCAGAAAGGAAGAATCTAATAAGTCTCATTAACCCATTCAATCCGGGAACGCATCTGTGTCATTTTAAGATTTCTTTGGCTATTCAAAAATAGCAGATATACAAGCTCATGAGCTTGTAGATCTGCTATTTTTGAAAAATCTGGAAAATGTGTGCAAATCTTTGAATATGTATTTTTTAAACATATGCAAAATATTTAGTTCCAGGGACCCCCCCAGAAGCAAAGATTTGAGTTAGAAATGTTTGAAAATATATATATTCAAAGCTATGAGCTTGTATATCTTCTGTTTTTGAATAGCCAAAGAAATCTAAAAATTACAGTCAGATGCTTTCCCGGTCTAAATGGGTTAACATATTTCATATGCTGAAGTTCCTCTAACCTCCCAGCTGAAAAGAACTTCCTGAAGGAAGTGTATCTTTTGGGTATATAGCACTGTGTCAGGCTGTGGCAACTGGGGACTTGAGAAACTTACAAAAGTGTCAGCTAAAATGTGCCAGCTGCTATTGTGTTTAAACACAACATGGGCTGCTGTGCTTTGGGATTAGCATTCAACTTTTGCTGATTAGCAAGCCGCCATTGTTTTAGACAACCGTATAAACAGGAAAGGGTTGGGGCTGTTTATGTAGAGGTGAATGTTCCACTGAGATAGCCATAGTCATACAAATAGCATCATAATAGTGCTCTTTCTCTCTCTGCTAATGCCTTTGTCAGGATATGCATGAAAACATCAGTTGCCAGTGCTGCATCACAGTGGCTGACATTGTAATAAGTATTCAGAAACCGAAATCTTAGATTGACCGTATTCACACAGCAGTAATTTATTTCTTACTTGGGATGGGGTTTTCCACCCCCGAGTACAGTGTTGCCAGATGGATAATGTACTATTGTAACCCTACACATCCAAAAAAGAGAAATCACAAGTGTAAATACAATACGTAATTTCCAAATATCAAAATAGCTTATTTATTGTAAGCAACAACCTTGTTTGACATGCCTATACACACACATACTTCAGCCAATGAGTGCAATACAACAGCCACAAAGGGGAGAAACACACATTTGCGCACCTCATGCAGCCACATACAGTAGTACAGTGCATTGCATAGAAGCAATGTCAAAAAGTCTCAGTGCATAACTGGCCCTTCCCAGAGCCATTGAGAAAGAGAGTTAAAACACTTCCATTGACTTCCCTTTTAAACAGAAGATATTCATAATGCTATCATTGTCAGACCAACGAGAAGAATGTGAAATGAATGCTTGCCATCGACACAAACTACTGTATAGTTTCAAACATTAAATCCTCATAATGGCTGTTGATGAAGTGCGATACATGAACCTCGTGATTGCGTCATGGCGAGATCAAAGACTGTCATAACTCTCTCTTTAAACGGGTCTGGCTCTCTCTAATCTGTGAGTTCAACTTCAACCTCCGAGTCGCTGTCCATCACAGTGTGTATTGGAGGTTGACGGGGCTGGGGCAGTCATTTTCAGATTTTGCTGTTTGCTGTGGTCAAAGAGCAACCAGTACGTGTAAACTTGACACGTCCGCCCACAATATTATTCTGACACTCTGATGGAGAACGGCAGCCACGCACGCTCCAATGGAGGCACACACGTCATGCATCAAGCATCATTGGGTGGAAGATCGTACTACAGAGGGTACAATTATCGTACAAATACGATAATTATTGTACAGCTAGCAACACTGCCTGTCTACTGAGTATGAACTGAGAACAAAATGTTCGCTTTGTAAATATGGTCAATGGATTAAGGTGAAGTACATATAAGGACAGTTATCAAAGCTCCGCTCAATTACTTGGGAAATGCCCTTTCTTGGAATGTTGCTCTGGAGCAAACAAACCAAACTGTGACGTAATAATTGTATCATACTGGCATTACTGGAACTACTGAATCCAAATGTTGGGTGAGTTCCTTAGCAGTATGGAAGTACTTATTTCTTATTCACATAATTTCCCATTTCTGTGTGACTATGTATGATTGTGTATTTCCATGGTAGTGGATCACCGGGTGTTTTCAACAGTAATAGTAGAAATAAGCTCAGAGTATATTTCTTTACTGATTTATTTGAGAGGGAATCACAAATAAATTCCTGGCTGTCACTATAATGTATTGTCAATGTCAACAGAAGCATTCAAAATGCAAGGCAAAATACACAGACATCAAATGTATGTTTTCTTGGTGGAACAGACTTTAGTGTGTATCACATGGTATGGATTATCTTGAGGCCATGTTTCATGTAGTCAGATAGCCTGTAACCCTAGTCACACCTGTCAGCAGCAGCAGGCCACTATCTGCCTGGAACGTGATAAGATGCATCTTCCTTTTTACCCTCTCTTCACGCTCACACGTTGCTGCACAGCAGTGCATTCCTGGGATGCTTTCTATACAAGGACTTTCACAAACAGTTCCACATCAAAGTATAAAGAAATCACGCAGAATGGCAAACATAGCAAGTCTGTGTTACTGTGATCTCAGGGTCATCGTCATTTCTTTTCTTCAGATTTTTATACATTCTGGCAGTAGACCAAGGTCTGTCAATGGTATTTTAGCCCTGCAGGATGGTCAGTTCATTAAAATCGTTTGATTGAAGAGACAACGGCCGGAGGGAAGAGATGACTCCCCGCATTGCCCTGCTCTCTCATTCTGACAGAGTTCAGGAAATATTTTATTTGAAGAATAAGAAACTGAGGGAGCACCTACCCAGAGGACAGAGTGGAATTACTTGCACATTTTTTCTTACTGTTCAGTATGATGGCTATCAACATTTACAGTTGATGGAAAATTATAGGCTATGTACAATTCTATATATGACTCATATTATCTCAGGTGGGAATGGCCTATCTTGATAATTGCACAGTGTTGGCGGAGGTCTGGACTCTAGTGAGAGCAATCTTTCTAGTATTATTATAATTATAATAATGGAGTAGCTGTTATCAGAGTACTGACACCAGTCTATGACATCAGTCATGTACTGTATGACCACCAACCTGGGAGCGATCTACAAGCAGTATATGGGCAAAAAGTGGACACAGAAATCTGCCTATATTGATAGTATAGTTATAGTAGACTGACAGGAAATGGGGAGAGAGAGATGGGGAGAGATGGGGAGTGACACGCAGCAAAGGTCGTCGCGATCGGGATTCGAACCCGCGACACGCTGTCAGGCTGTTTGCCCGCACCTTGCAGCCATGACTACATGACAAATTTCCAAATAAGAAACCAATTCTGTAGACCCTGCCTGGGGGTCTTCACCAAATGTTGTGTACGCAAATATATGCAGTGCATACTCTAGTACATCTCAGCATACACTTTTAAACTTAATTAACTGACATTCATGTAGGAAAAAATTAATGTCATTACCAAACTTTTGGTTATTGCCTGGATCGGGTGAAATGGGTTCCCTCTCCCTCCTTCCCTCCCTCCCTCTCTTCCTGATAGAACTCTGGTCTGACATCATCGCGTGGGTGAAATAGGCTCTCTCCCCAGTCCCCTCCCTCTTCCTCTCCCTCTCTGATCTCAAATAGGCTCTCTCTCCCTTTCAGAGTTATTGTCCAGCCCCCCACCCCCTCTAATATAACAACTCTATGTGTTCACTTCACAATGGACAATATTCGCAATGGATAATGACATACTGTAATAGTAACACTGGTATTGTCCTTTAAGCCAACTCCCATTAAAATCCACCGGGGTAAGGAATGTACATGTATTTACATGGGTGCACTGTAAGCATGTGAGCCCAAAATGAGTATTGTGAGGAGTGTGTGTGTGTGTGTGTGTGTGTGTGTGTGTGTGTGTGTGTGTGTGTGTGTGTGTGTGTGTGTGTGTGTGTCCGCGTGCTCCCTCGGGACCTGTGGCTGCGGTGCTGGTGAAGATAAGGTGGTCTGATGTCTCCTGACACGGCCAATGATTCATAATTGAGGCAGGACAGCTGTTCCTGGCTGCTGTGACAGGTCCCAGAGTGGATGACAGATGACAGTGCCCTGTGGAGCCAGCCTATCTACCGTTGCAAATTTCCACCCACTGCTCGCTCACCTGTCCCTCATACTATGAGCCTCCCTGCTACATGAATAGAGAGTGGTGTCAAAGGTCAAAATCCCCCGCTCCCTACAACCTGCTTATACATGAATGTGAGCTGTTGCGATTCAATGTAGGGCTGCAACTATTGATTCTTTTTTTTGGTGGGTAATTATTCTGTTGATACATTTTGAGATTAACCCATTAAGACCTGAGGGGATTCTTAAAAATGTTTTCTAAACAACAGTTTTTTGAAAAAAAATCAAAAATAGCAGATCTATTACGTGCCACGCTATGAGCTTGTATATCTGCTATTTTTGAATAGCCAAAGAAATCTAAAGTGACACAGATGCGTTCCAGGTCTTAATGGGGTAATCAAAATATTCAATTTTATATTTGTTTAATTGTACAAACTCGAAAAAAATAGACAGAACGGGACAACCAGGTGCTCACCAGAGACTCAAAGGTCAACAGAGTTAAAATAGTAAAAAGGTGCACCTGGATCAGACGGGATAAGACACCAGATAAAAAATGGGAGTACGGGCCACTCGAGTTAAAAGAGGGAGCAGCCTTTATTAAACCAACATGTTTCTTTGTCTTCATCAGGTCTAAAAGGGCTTTTTCAATTAGAAAGAAATCTAATTGATGTTCAGTTAGATAACTCACGAACAGCTTGAGAACATTTTATTTATAAAATGTAAATACATATAACTGTGAATATTATACTTGAGCTTGGTGTTCAGACTCTGCTATACATAGCTCCGTGCTCAGCACATTAGAAGACAACCATTTAAGAGCAGAGGATATACATCTATAACAACCTTTTCACCTACAGTATGAATTGCCCAAAATTGAGACAGCAGGTTCAAAGTGGTTAACTGTTGCTGCATAGGACATATTGCATGCATATTTTTATAATCAATTAAAAAGCATCCGTGTCATTTTAGATTTGAGCTAAAAAGTATTATTTCATACTTTGGCTATTCAAAAATAGCAGCTTGTAGATCTGCTATTTTAGAAAAATCGTGAAAATATGTGCAAATCTTTGAATATATATATATATATATTTGAAAGCGAACATTTCTAACTAAAATCCCTGGAACAAAATATTTTGAGATGGGGGTCCGCGGCCAAATTATACATATCATTTTTGAGCATTCTTTTCATGAAAAAGTTTGAGTACCACGGATAGAGCAACATACGTTTTTTAGAAAACTGTTAAGGAGACATTTGTAGAATTGTAGAATCAGGTCTTAATGGCGTAATTCGATTAGTTTGATCTGAATCCCCTAATCTGAATGCGAGCTGTTGTGATGCAATGTACATTTTGACTTTCTTAAAATAGCTACTAGTTACTGTAATGCTGCGTTCACACTGGCAGCTAAAAAAGCTACAAAGCTACAATATGACGCAGCATCTCTGGTGCCGAGTCGCTGTTGAAGTGTTGATCAAACACGATTGTTGACGTCAAGAATGTGTCCGACCAGCGAGAAAACACAAAGGAAATATAAACCATGGGATTAAAAAGAACAGGGAACTGGCTGACGGAATTGTGTAGAGAGAGAGAACACTTGGGGGTTTTGTAGCTGCAGTTGAAGCCAGTTCGACTTGGATTGTAGCTTTGTAGATTTTGTAGCCGCTACAAACATCGGCGTCGCTTTGTATCTTCATGTCAACTGGCTTCCCTTGAAAATGAATGGTGGCCTGTAGCTTTGTAGCTGCCAGTGTGAACGCAGCGTGAGGCCTCTGAGTCTGTCGGTGTACATGTTCAGATAAGTGATCACATGTTGACACACTGTTCACTGTGCTTGCTGTGATGTAAAATTATTGATTAGCTGATTGTTGATTAGCTGTATCATTATTAACATTACTAAATGTGTCGACTCTTCTTAACAAGGAGTAATCAGTGACATTAGGATGTCTTTTTTTTACAAAATAGAAAATAAAAATCTATTTTTGTAGTTTATTTTCACTCTCTGAATTCCTCTGTTACACATTCTCCATTTTGCACAGAAGACAGCTTTGAAATAAATTAGTTCTATGGTTGGTGAGGGTTGGTGAGGACCAAGACTGAGACATCAGAAAACGATAAACATTTGTGTGCTGAACCAAAAAATATGATAATTAACAGTCATAAGCTATTGCATCTTTATTTATTAAACTATTTTAAACTGAGAGCATATAAATAAACACTATCATTTCAATAATAAAACATTTTTTGAATCGTTTTGAATTATGATCACACTGACTTCCTGAACTTGCATATTTGCATATTTGTGATGCAATTTACATAGTCTATCAATAATACATATCGTTGCTGTCGGGCAATAACCTAGTATCTTCTTCTTTTTTTTTTACTTTTAATGTAATTTGTGAAAGTATTAAATATGTTTAAGTGGTTATACTTTTTATTTGGTATTAGTAAATAAAAATGAATACTGGTGTAGGGTGACCACCTCCAAACAGGCCCATTGCAGGACAGGTGAACCCGTTTTGCGGGACAATGCAGGACACATGGGGGAGGGGGCGGTCTATACTAATAATGTATTTAATTTTATTATAATATAAATACTGCATACATTAAATTCCACTTAAATCATAGTCATATTCTTGTCATCTGGACTTTACCAACCAAGTGTAGCCTAATCATTAACAACAACTTGAACAAAATATTTGTATGCCAGAGAGGATCGCTTGAAAAAAATCTATGGCTTTGATGCTATAGATTAGATGTAGGCATATTTGACAGTGCTTAAAAACATAGTTGCCTTGATGCATGTAACATTAACGAGCGCCAACAAGCGTCAGCTGGACATAGACACAGTGAGTGTCTCATTTCCGTCCAAAAGCCCTTGAATAGAGAGTATGCACATGTGTCACTTTTTAACCGGACACGCCCCCCTCACCTAGACTGAGTGGCAAACAGCATGGAGCATTGAGAGTTTGGAGGCGCTCGTTGGAAATCACTCAACGGTCCTGCGTACCATAGACATATAAAGGTAGACACCTCCTCCGGCTCTGAGGGATCTGTATGCCAGGCGCGCACCAGCTTCCGCAGGGCAAGCGGAAATCTTCTGCGTGCGTCACAGAAGGGGCCGTTCGGTAGGCCAATCAGAAGCGGATGGGGGCGGGTCTTTTCGTGACCCAGCCTTTAACCCTTTAAGAGGCAGCCGTGCAGCAACTAGTTAGTTAGACGCGATGTGCTTGGCCAGTAGTCAACGTGCTGTGATTGTAGTCAGTTTGAGTGGCAGCTTGCCTTCTCTAAAATGGCGGCCGCGATACAGGTCACTCCAACGAACTGCAGAGGCCAATGAGATATCTAGTTCTATATCTTCTATGTATATGCTGTGTACCACTACCACCTGTTTCTAAATTGCACATAATGCAGGAGGCAGCAGGACGTTGCGTCATTGAAAACGAGCGCTTCCAAACGCTGACACTTCAAATCACCTGCTGCCATGTTGTTGAGTTAAACGTTGTTTAATACAACCAGGTAGGACTTTTCTGTTTAGATGTATGGGCTGTCAATGCCATAAAGTAGTTTTTGCTACTCAGTAGGAGTTCCCGCATAACTTCCGGGTACGATGATGTCACATGCATAGCCTCTATATGATGGAATATGATTAAGGATTACTGTGATTATGGTAAGCTCACATTTCATATAACACAGACCATACAGTAAGAACTCCTGTAACTTTCACTAGCCCCCCCAAAAAAAGATAATCGACAGGTGCACTGGTGTGCCTTGAGATTTTGACTTGCCTTGGCTGTGGCACAAAAGGTTTATAGTACATACCTATGAATTTCTATTAAACAAATATTATATGATACCAATCACTCTCAAAAAGTCTCCCAGCACCTGTCACGACACACTTAGACAGTGTATTATTGCTTTTTACCATCTTCCCTGGAGAAGCTTTTAGCATGCAGGACATCTACCTTGATGATGACAGACTGATATTTGTAGAGAGAATGTTGACTGGAATATGTATGAGCCTTGCATGGCACTGGCAAGACGTTATCTCTCATTGAATCAAAAGCTTTACATAATTGTGTTAGGAGATAGAGGATAGACATGGGAGAGAAAGAGTGGAGAGAAGAAAGGGGATTGAGAAGTATAAGAAAAGTCACATCGATTTAATTTTTAATTTTATGGTGTGGCTATAGGAGTCTAGAATGAGGTTTGTCCGTCTGTATGTTTGTCCCCTTAAAAGTAGATGCATCACAATGGCAGCACAATGTGCAAGATGTCACCAAACAGAACCATATTTGGTCACGAAAGCCTGAAATGCCTGGTGAAGTAAAAGTGAAACTCATCTCTTTGTTACACCAATATTGGATCTTTTGGTAGGTATTGGACGTTGGTCAGCCGTTTGATAGGTATAGAACGGCCTGTAGGTCAATAATTCCTTCGATAGCTAGGATGGTCTGTCGGTCATTTGGTAGGTATAGCACGGTCTGTCAGTTGGTCGGTTGTTTGGTAGGTCTAACCGTTTGCCTGCCGGTCCAAAACTTTCAAGCACAAACAGAACAGAAAGCCACCGTGAGGTGAATTAGAAGGTTGAATAGATGAACAAACACATGTATGCCTTACTGCAGGTTTTCAGCCCACATACTGTAACCCACTGCAAAACACTGAGCTTTCAGTAATAATGACGAAAAAAGACAAGTGAGAAAGGATCTGTGCCTAAGGCTCTGTCATTGCTAGTGCCCTTGAGAGTCGATGACAACTGAGATGCACCAAGACTCTGACACTCTTTGATCACATACTGGAGTGATGTTGTTTAAGGCCGCTACACCTACGGAATTGCATGACAATTATGATATACCGCATATCTTTTCTAATTATAAAAAGATTGCTGGTTTATTGGTTTGACTTTTCAGTTGAGTATCATGTGTTTTCATGTGGCTGTCTGACCTTACGAAACAGAGTACAAGTCTCTTCTCTCTGCACCTGTCACCAGTTTCCTTTCAACTGAGTGACAGCTATCCAACAAGCGCTGCTGCCATCTTTCTATGTGTTCATGGTTGTTATCGTCTCAGCCTCACCAGGCGCGCGCACACGCACACACACACACACACACACACACACACACACACACACACACACACACACACACACACACACACACACACACAAACTTCCTGCCATTGTGGCTGTACTGGACAAAATCTGCTATGACAATGAATCCACCATGGGGTTAAAGCCATTAACTTAGAGATGACAGACTTTCTATACAGTCAATGTACAGTGAGCATCAACACAGAATAACAATAACAACCTGCTGTGAGATTAACATGTTAATAATCACAAGCTCAAAATGTCTCACATGAAGAAAAAAAACGACTAACTAAAGATTGACGATTTCAGTGGGGGCCGTCAGATGTTGCTCTTAACCACTTGAACCCCAGCATCAATATTCTGGGGGGAACATTGGCGTCTATTTTTTGGCGAAGACATTTGGTGAAGAGTGAACTAGCGTACCAGAAGAATTGAGGGTTTAAGTGGTTAAATGTGTGGTTATTGCGTTATTGAGAGGGTTTAACCACATGCAATCCCCTGGAGGTCCCCTCACCAGATTTAGGAGCAGCTGCTGTTCAAACAGGTGGATGGGGATAAAGCACAGCTGTCACAGAAACTGGCAGGAAAAGGGGAGAATAGAAATAGTGTTTTTAACCACTGATACAGATCCTGAATACTAAAAGGAAAGAAGCCAACCGTGCAGCAAACCATGTGTGGAATGACCCAGGAAGACGTTTCCATTCATCAAAAACACTGCAGGAGAAAACAATCGGCTAAATAAAACACATCTCACCCTGACTTTGTTATTATAGAACTGAACAAAATAACACATAATGCTATTTTTGTCGTTAATATCCATCAGTGGACTGTCCCTGGCATGTACAGTACTTTGTTGTATATCAAATAGCTAAAATAGCAGATCTACAAGCGCACAATGTACAATGCACCATGTTGGGATGCATCCAGCTCTTTAATGAACAGAAAAAATATGTTCAGGTCGGCATACTGTACTGCTTTTTATGTAATCAGGAGAGAGAACTCATACAGCATGCAAGATGAAAAAGTGAAATTTGTGAAAGTGGAAGTGATGAAACAAAAATAAATTAACAGACATAATTTTAACTGTTAAACTATGAATTATAAGCCGATAAATGATCTTTGTGGGGTTCTCTCTCCTGATTGGATTAAATTGGCACCCCACCTGAAAATGATCTGGTTCTATAGAGCTGGAGAGAAAGAGGGACCCTGTTACTGGACAAACACACTATGCTCAATGAATATCATCAGAATGTAGTCGTAACCTTTTTTTTATTATATCACAGACGTTGACACCTTAAAAAGACATGTGCTCTCTAAATTTCCAGGTGCTCAATGTGAGCGCGTGGGAGGCGGGGGAGCAAGTGACAGTGGAGGACACAGGAGGCCGCGAACCCTCCATCCTGGCCAACGAGTCCGTGCTGATGCCAGGGCTGGTGGTACGCAGCTGGAGCAACCAGATCGCCATCCGCTTTCACAGCAACTATCAGCCCCAGTCCGGATCCCTGCTGCTGCACTACCAAGGTGAGTTAATAATACTCCTACACTCTTTCAGCCCAGGCCCCGCTGCTCATGTAAAAGGGAGAGCAACACAGTGTTCTTTCATCCGGCTTTACAAAAAGGCGTAATGGAGTAGAACTATATATGCTGGTGCTTTCCACAAGGCAATGTCATTTATTATAGACTGAAGACTGAAGAGATTCCACTCAGTTTCCAAGGGGAGGCATGCAGACTGTCAACAGGAAGTACAATGCATTGTTCCAATACAGAAATGAAGAATACAGCCACATGCTGACAAATGTTATCAAAATAAAATTGGAACTCTTTGCCTATGGTTCTAAAACTAGAGACGGTAATTTGTTTAACAGAGGACTCAAAATATGGTTGAAATCAAATCAACTGTGCTCACATGTACTGACTGGTTAGTTATCTGAATGATTATGTCTACTTTTGTTTCACAAGTTAATGTATTGGGTCTGATTTTGATGATGTTAATTATTACTAGTATATATAAATTATTTTTTGTAATTGATTGGGTTTTAGACTAGTGTTATTCTATTTTAGAAAAGCCTCCTGTGGACAGATGTTGAAAACTACACTTTAGGCAATGCATCTGGTTCGTCCAATGTGATTGTGATGTCCATGTCAAATAAATAAACATAACGTAAAATAACTCCTAGAAAGGTGCTCATAACCAACCAAAGGTCTAGGAAGTGCTGTGTTGTTTCCCCAGTTGTACAGACTGCAGACTATAAGGAAAATAAACCCAGGCAGTCCAGTCTTCAAGTGAAAATAATATTTTAATATTTATTAGAGCAACGGCAATAGATGACCAATGCGTGTCGAGTTCGGCCTCAAGGTCTTCATCAGGGTGTACCTGCTTACACCTTTATGATAGTATAAGGCAGGGTCTATTCATTTTCTTAAGCCCTACATACTTCGTCGTACGACAAATACCAAAAATAGCAAATCTACAAGCTCATAACATGCCGCGTTGTCACTGGCTGTGAGATAGTCGTGATGTAACACGTTGTGAGCTAGTAACTATTTTAGACATTTTAAAGAAAAATTGCGATCATAGTATTCACTAATAAGAACAACACTACTTCACAAGACAATGTTTGCTGAACTACGATGAAAATGTGTTGCACGTCAGTATACAGTAGCAGAAGAGACCGGAGTGAATTCACAAAAATGTGATAGTTGTCATTAAATAAGGATTTGAGTTGGCCTGCTGGCAGTGTGCACAAGAAATATGATGCTGATTGGTCTAGTAGTTTGCAAGATTAGCTGACACACACACACACACACACACACACACACACACACACACACACACACACACACACACACACACACACACACACACACACACACACACACACACACACACACACACACACACACACACACACACGATAATAGCTAGGCTCTCAGTTATAATAGATGTGAATGTGTTGAAGTTGATGATGTGTCAGCTCTACCTCTCGTCTTGTCTAGGCCATTGATCGTCTCTGGACACTACATTGGTAGTGGTTCATTGTAACATACAAATTGTAATGGCCACCAATTACATGCTACATCAGCTGAATTTAGATTTGACCACCAGTGGTTCTAGTAGGAGACACGAAGAGTCTCCTTTGTGTCTCCTGCTGGAACCGCTATTGGTCATCAAATTATTGGCTATTGCAAAAAAAAAACATCCATCAATTCAAGTCTCCATGTGGTGAGTAATCGATAGAAAAAAGTAATTTTGGGGGTGAACTACTCCTTTAATGCTGAGAGCAAAGGTTCAGTGGCTCTTCATGAAGGGTAATGCCCAGATTGAAGTAAATGTAACTACTTGAACCATAGCGTCCCTAATGTGGGGGCAAACATTTATCAGAAAGATCAGATCCACAAGCTCACAATGCGACACATGTTGTGAGCTTGTAACTCAGCTACTTGCCGAAGATATTTAGTGTAGAGCGAAAATAGAAGGGGCCTAGTACAGAGTCCTGGGGGACTTCAGTCAACTAGGTAGGGTTTTCAAATTGTATCTTTGTGTGCTGAAACAAATCAACCCATCTGCAGTATCATGCACCATTTTTGAACACCTTGTCTAATGTTCTATATGAACTAGGTAAATTGTTAAATACAATGTGCCCAACAGCGCAATCTTTCTATTCACTGTGCACATTGTTCTATTGACTCCTTTGTGTTGTGAAACAACATGCTGTATGGAGCAATACCTTTTAGGAGCAGCGGCTGGTGTGAGTGCTTTGTTCTTTCTGCCCAGCTCTCTGTGATTTCACTGTTCATATAAATGGTTTGAACTGCACTGAGCTTGCAGCTCCGAATGCTGCTCGACGTCAAGGGGCACACGTCAAGGGTTTGGCACTTTCAATGTTAAAAAGATATGAAAGATAAAAGCCATCCTAAAGCAAAGAAAGTATGAGGGAGAAAAGGGCGCATGGACATCAGCGAGGGAGATTAAATCAAAGAATAGAATCCAAAGACGACAGGAATATCAAAAGAATATCAAAATATCAAAAGAATCACCATAAAGCAATGATGGAAATTAACCCCTCTTGATTCTTGGTAATCTTCAAAAGGAGTTTTTCTCTAATGGTATCTGTGGAACACATTTACACCCTGTTTTTTGTTATGTCCAAGCATCACCCCCCAAAGCATGACAGCAACGTATTACCTATTTCCACACATTTCAAAAGGATATTAGTGTTTACTGTAGATTGCTGGAGATATTTCAATTAATGCACAGTATCACCTTATCTTTCATAATTGTGAGAAATGTGATTGGACAGGCGTGGAGTGGCAGACAGATCTGTGGAGCGATGGAATCTGGGCTCAGGGTAATTAATGTCTGCTAAAGCATTGAGGCTGTGCCTCTGATGGCAGACTGATGGATGCCTCAATAACAGCAGCAGCACTGGGATGTGATTACATGTGAACTGGGGGGTGGTGGTGGGAGGTGTGCCGGAGGACAGCTCAATTGGCTGGTTTTTAAAAGTTTGTGAAGCGCACATGAAAAGTGGAGCGTCCATTAAGCACAAGGTTGTTTCTGCACACAGTATATATAGAGTAACCTGCACTACGCATACACAAAATACACACAATCACCACGCTGGGCAAGACCTAGCCGGGTTAAGTGTCTAAGCGGAAGTACCACCCAAGGAAATGACGTTGGCGCTTTACAAATATGTTTACATTCTCTGTGAATGAAACGAGTGTTGTGATTGCTCGATCAATATCGTTTCCGGGGGAAAAACATACGACAGAAGTCCCGCCCCTATAGACACCTCTGCTTTAGGTGGTGACCAGGCTTTTCTCTTCGCAGATGAGTAAGGCTGGGAACGAGGCTACACAATCAGTGTCCTTACAGTATCCCACACTATGCAAATAAATTCACACAATCACAGTTGTTAATACATGAACAGAAAACACTGATATCAATGCAGTGTTGTACAATAACCACAATCTACAGTGTCACATAGGAATAGAATGCTCTGATGAACATATTGTATTGTGTTGTTGAAATTTGCCAATGTAATGACTGCAAATGGCTTATGGCTATATATTGCATAGGTCACAATATCCACCTGACAAAGCCCTGAGGGTCTGAAACATGTCCCTTATATGAGATTGAGTTTATTGAGAGTCTCCACCTGTCTTTGATCCTCTAATCATCATCAGCAATACTTTGGACCAAAGGCTACCAGTGTTAGGAGTCATCATTTCCATCCTGTCCATCACAATTCATGCATTCACCTGTCAGTCAAGTTTGTCTTAAGTGACATTCTGGCTCACTGGATAACATGAGAATGACCAAAAAGGGTGATTTATACTTGATATACAAGCTGCGATGTGCTTGCAAATCTTCTATAGTGGTGCGTGACCCAGCACACAACCACGTTTAAACCAGGCATAACTGTTCCTATACGATTGGCAAACACTATATCCTCACTCTGCATGGAAGCAATGCCTTTTAGATCAATAGCGTTGTCCCTGGGAAAGTGATTCAGCATTAGAGAGACGGGCCAGTAGTTCTGCCGTGATGCTATTGACATTTATGTGGCCGGGTTAAACACTTTATTTTAATGGTCATCAGTTCAATAAAGGCTATTAAGAAGAAATAACTTTGGGCCACAGGCAAGGTTTCATTAATGAGAAAGACCCATTGCAGGACTGATGACCTGGAGGCTGTAGAGGTTAACATGCTCACAGGTGACTTCATTTGCACTGGCTGAACCACTGATTTCTTTTGGAGAATGGGGCGCTGCCCACCTCGAAAGCAGCTCTGCCCTTGGCAAGGAGCACTGCTGAGTCACTGGGCTCAAATCAATTGAACTTTAACCCAAGTTGCCACTGACCTTTCGCAACACAAGACCAGTTTACAGCTTCATGTGACGTACAGTATGTAATATGTGACCCATATTAAAGTATAACTAGCTATAAAAACGCACAACTTTTTTTCCGAATCAATTATCCGATACACATGGAGTCAACAGATGCTACTTTTCACAGTTTCACTGTGGTGGAACACACCATCTCTACCAATTCTGCTCCTTGCTGAACAGGCACTCAACCTGGCACTGCAGATGCAATACAACAAACATTTACTGTCTGTGAATAGCAAGGTAATTAGGTTATTAACTAAAACTAACGAAATAAAAACAACTATAATACCTTTTTTTTTAGCGGCGCTAGCCGCTCTATACCTTTAGGTACCTTTAGGTATAGAGCGGATCATGCTCTATACCTGACTTTGTCCGTGGTCACCGTCAACGTTCTGATTGGTCAGACCCGTCAACGTTCTGATTGGTCAGACCCGTCAACGTTCTGATTGGTCAGACCCGTCAACAAAGTGATTGGTCAAGCTTCACGTGACACGTGGCTATAAACACATTATAAACACATATCGATGACAAAATGTATCAAAGGCGCCGCTACCTTCACACAGGGTGTGATTTCTTTAAAGAATGTGTAGCAAATATTCACATTGAGCTATTAGTTTGGTGATGCCATGGATGCTTTTATTTGAGAAATCAACCTTGTTTCGAAAAATAATTGCGTCGCTTTATCGCCTGATTATATTCGCATTCTGTGTTGATGTACTTATGACACAGCAGCAGTTTAAATTAATGTAGGATAAGGATAAGGATAATTCCTTTTAACAGGTCGTTCATGAAAGTCCTTGCGGTCTTGTTTCCAATGAGAACCTGTGAGCAAATAGGGGTTAAGAGTCTTGCTCAGGGACAAATTTCATTTCATCGACACATATGCTGGCCTGGCCTGGAATCGAACCTGGGGTAACCAGGGCCTCTGGCTCCCTAGGTGGGCTCACTAACCACTCAGCTATGGTCGCATGAAATAAACTCTCCTGGGGCATGAAGCCCCAGGTTAATTTTGTCATTTGTTTTCCAGTTCAGGTTAAAAACTGCAGCAGATTAAAAACATGGAGTTGTGTCCAGAGCCAAGGGCATGCCAATGTGCAAGAATGATAGAGAGTATTGACACACCTAAAATCTAATAGATGTAGCTTTTTTTTATGAATAAAATATAATGTTGTCTAATCTGTATAGAGTATGTAAACCCATTAAAACCGGTAAAGCATCTGTCATTTTCGATTTTACGTTGGCTATTCAAAAATAGCCGATATACAAGCTCACAGCACGTCACTTTGTGCCATGCTGGAGCTTGTACATCTGCTATTTAAAAAAAAAATGAAAATGTGTTTTATTATTTATTATTATTATTATTTTGAATTTTGAAATTGTTTGAGAAGGCATTTGTATAATCGGCCTCAGGTCTTAATACAATAACTTATACAATTGGGGTGGCTGTATTTTGTCTCCCTGCTTAATCTCCCTATAGCAGGGAGATAATTAATGCTTCATCTCCCTGCTATAATACTTCAATAGAAGTATTGAGACATTTAGGTCATGTCAAAGGTCATGTCTCACCTAGACACAGGATCTGACACGAATTTTGACCTGATTGTCAAGATTCAATTTATCCCCTGAGCTCTATCAGCTCAATGGTAAAACTTTCAGCACTTTGCAGGAAACCGGGTTCAAATCCGGGGTAGAAGAGGAAAGTTACATAGTGCAGCTTTAGTTTCATTAGCAGCAGCTGTGGTGCTTACATCACTGCGTACTTTAAGGTCAGTGTGATGCAGCCTGCCATGTTTTTACCCTACCTGAAGTGGAAAACAAACTTTGAAAAAAAAGCAAAAAAATTGTCTAGGGTTTCACTGCCCTAAGTCAGTCTGTCAGGCAGCTTTGATTTAATTACAATGGAGATTTATACATTCTATATTTATTACTTAGTACTTGTACTTTCAATGGTACATTGACATAGGTTTATTGCATTGTGTTCTACTAAAGTGGAGAATGTGTGTTGCTCTGCTAATCTCAGATTGAAAATGAAAAGTAACGCCAATATTAAAGAAAACGTAATTAATCATGTAATACATTGATTGTGTAAACGCATATACTACTGTATGGAAAGATACACTTGAAAACATTTGATATACATCCATATTAAGTAAAAATATAGTTTTAGTAGAAGGTTGCTCGTACCATAATACATAGCACTAGTAGTCGGCAATTTTGACAACAAACTATTTATGACATTTTTAGAATGCACAATCTGTGCATTCTAAAAACCTCAGTGATAAATGCCAGGCCTGCAGCCAGTGGAAACAAAGGAATTACCTGAGCATTATCAGTGTGACTGGGTTGTCTCCTCCAGACAGGAACAATAACTAAGGACATAAGCTCTGCATCCAATGCCGATGGGCCCACCATCAGCTAATCTTCCAGGCTGCCGGCACTGTGGAACCATTATTTGTAATAGCAAAACAATCATACTTTATGGCCCACTAACACATTCAGCTGAATGGAGGCAGAACGTAATTTAATTCTTCAGGAATTGGTTCGACATTTTTCCCCTCCGGCTCCCTTTACTGTATGGGCTCAATAGAGATATAAATGCTGCTATGATAATGGCAATAACTAGGTTCATTGGAGCCAGTGATAAACTATGAATTGAATGGATGTCCCTGAGGCGCCTGTTTTTTGTGTCTTACGAAGTAGCTGTTTCATTATGGTGAAAACCACTGACTTGTGCAGGAGAATAACCTAAGTCAGTAGGTTAGGCAGATTAGTTGGAGACAGTTTTACAAGACTTTATTTTGTGCTGCACTGCAGTGCATATAGTTATAAGTTATTGTTCAATTGGTGGTTTGACATTTCTTAATATACAGCATGCCTTCAATGCCCATGCCAAATTATCACGTATCAATATCAATGCCAAAATGAAACTGTTCCAACCCAATCGGCTGTATGAACTGTATGTACTTACAGTAATGTCATAATCCTTCAACTTTTATAGTGCCCCCTTTCTGTGCCAAATACCGGCTTTACTCCCAAAGAACCATAGACATAAAAGTATAGATTGGTCATAAGCACCCTACTTCTGTCTTCACAGCCACATACTTAGCTGGGGGACCTGGTGTTTATTGCTATGGTATGGATATTCAGCCGCATCTTCGTATCAAACACAACATTAGAACACGGTTATATTTTATATTTTTGACATACAAAGTTTCCACCCGACAGTGACGATTTGTTTTATGCATGGGGTGCCAGATGGGTGGGGTTTACTGTTGGGTCGTCAACCATTTCTGATGTTTTTAATCATAGTAAACATATCATTTTTTGAAGGAACGGTCAGATATAAAAATTTTGCCACTTGCGTTTTTTCACAGATAGCAAACCCCACATTTTTGCTTTAATACAAATTTAATTTATGAGTCACATATTCTGTGTATTCATCCTCCAATAAATATGAGCTAGAGAAAGCTTATCTATCAAAGCTCTGTGCACAATGAAAAACAGAGCTTTAAAATTGCTTCATCTCATCACTGTCTCAATACTGTAGATGACAAATGATTCTGTGTGAGCTGTTCAGTTTATGACTCACCACAGATTGTAAAGTTATGCACGGTTTTATGAGCACCTACATAAGTGGGCTGTGGACAGAGCTAATGAAACAATAATAGGTTCCCTGTAAATATACAGTACCACAGCGATGTAGGAGGCCTAATTTTATAATCAGTTGTCAAGGCAGCTCATTTATGCTTCATTGCACAATGAAAATAACATATCTTCAAGCTAACAAACTTCTGTAAACTTCTGCAAAACAATGATACATTTACATAAATGCTAAATATCGATATACTGCATTGCCCAGCCCTAATTTGACAATTATTTGAAAGTAATGAAACCACAACAGCAACACCCCTTTATCATCAACAGTCTGTTGATGACAACGTTTTGTGCATAACATATTTCTCTCCTGGACTGTAGATGTTCGTCTGATTCCCCTACATGCGTCCAGCCAGCTGTCACTCAAGCTGCCCCATTGTTCATTTAATTGTTTACGTCCATATCCGCTACAGCCGCTGCTTGGGGTTCTGTTAAACTCAGTCTGTTTGCCAGGCAGCATTATGTTCTGTTTGCTCCACCTGTTCCAGTATGTTTGAGCCCTGTGCTTACCTCAGTAAAGCTGCTTGTCGACTATACCTCCATGAGTGGGGCAAAAGTGAACACATCTTAATACAGAAAACTAAGTCTGTGTGTGTGTGTCTCATTGAAGTTTATATACAGGGCTTTAGTCTTAACTAAAGTAAATCAGAAATTGTGATATCTGACGGAAGTAGTGGAATAGCCATCGAGATTATGATGCCAGATCTATTTAGCAAGTGCTTTAAAAGAAATCACAATCACAATTCATAGTGTAAAAAAAAAGGGGGAGGGGTCAGTGATTGTAATTATGAAGCATTGAACACGATATTCAGTGAAGCAATAGCACAAACGTGTTGAACTCAACTATTGTCTTACTGTTGTCGATTGACAACTTGACAGACCAATCTGAGTATGCTGGACGCGCCCTCTCTTTTGATATGAATAAAGAGTATGAGGTTATGTCCAGTGGTTTGCAACGGCTTTCTACCTTTTCTATGTAGACCCAACAACAACCCAACCAATATCCCCCAATCACAACTAACAGTAGAGCAAAAAAAAGCAAAAAAAAGGAGTGCTCCGTTTGCACGCACATTCCCACTAGGCCGAGGAAGAAATGCCACTTGAAAATTTTCAAATCAGCCTCATGGTGGCTCTATAACAGGCAGATTAGTGTTTTTACCTATAACTGCACCAATCTGTGTAAAACATTGTATGTGCACTCCCTAGAGGCCAAGGAAAAACCTTTGCCCTGCATTTTTCGCATCTGCCTTTTATATCGCCACCAGGAGGCCGACTTATGTCAAACACATTTTTGGATATTACTCCTTCAGATTGTATAAAAATTTCACGCAAATCAGTACACATGATCTCTAAAGTCAAGTGATCAAGACGGATCCGCAAGCTTTTTCACATTCCATCCTGATTGGCGAATTCAGAACATTGCTGGCCCACACTAACCTACCTGACCTGGCGGAGCCCTGTGCTCCGAGGAGCACTTTTTCTAGTTATATCTGTACTTGTTTTATTTTGTTTTTGCAGTGAAGTGAAACAGCAGTTGACTTTTACGTACAAAGTTGAAGCTGGGTGATTGGTCCAATTTTACAATGCTTGCTGCATGCATGAATGTGTGTGTGCGTGAGAGAGAAAGAAAGAGAGAGAGAGAATGAGAGAGAGAAGGGGTGAGAAATTGCAAGTAAATATACTTTTGATTTATGCATTGCACAATGTTTTAGGAGGAAGTATTATAAGAGAATGAGAGCTGGTATTTAAGGAAAGTGCATGTCAAGATCGTGTCACACATCAGTGGACACACAAGATTAATCTGTCACTTTATAGTATTCCCTGCACATTTCTTTTTGGATATTTGTTCATCATAAAGAGACACAGCTTTATGTCTTTCTCAGACAACAACCAGGTTGAAGATTCAATTTGAGACCTTATTATAGAAAGCCTCTGTTGGACAAATTGAGCTTCTCCTTCCCATTCCAGAAACCATGCACTTAGAAGACCTACAAATAATACAAATAATCCAAACTCATGTTAACGAACATGGACAGAATATAGAGTAGAAAATCACAAATCATAGTCAATTCCCTGACCATAAGCCAATCAATACTCCATAGCTACTTCAACACACAACAATGTTTGACATAACTTGAGGAAAAGTCAATTATACTGTGCTGTATGCATAAGAATAACTTTGCCCAGACCTTCATTTACATTTATAGCGTTTTTCTACCACATGGTACAGACTCAACTAGACTCGACTCCCCTATAACTGAATATTGTTAATAACAAACGTTATACTAGCCATTGTAAAGAAACTAAAATGTCATCAGAAACTGTTACCGCTAAGTACAGTACAAAGGTGAAATACAGATTGTTTTCCAGAACACATCGCCATTGTTCAGTGGAAAACGGTAACAACAGTGAGCAGAATTGTGTAGATTTGAGTTGAACTGGTGCCATGCAGTGGAGAAGTGCCATAATAAAGTTAGAGGCAGCTGTGCTTTCAGTCATATTGTATGGCTCTAATCAAATGCAACCTTGCTATATTAACTTGCTGCCTCTTGGCCAGGTTACTCCTGCAAAAGAGATTTTTTTTATCTCAATGAGGGTTTTTTCCCCCCCCTGGCTAATTAAAAAATATCTCTCCTTTCTATGCCCTGTCATTCCTCCTAGCCTTTGTGCTGAGCTGTGTTTTCCCGAAAGAGCCTGCTGGTGGAGAGGTGTCTGTAACACATCTTCATCCCGGCGGTGAAGCCTACTTCCGCTGTTTCACCGACTACAGGCTGCAGGGCCCCAGAACCCTCACCTGCCGCAATGCCACCACACCTTACTGGAGTGGAAAGGAACCCAGATGTGTGGGTAAGAACAAGACTGGGTTCCCCAGATGCCTCTGTTTCCCGCAAGAAACATAATTGATGCCATCATCTGCCTAGTCACATTTAGTCTGCTGAAATGGCCCCTTCAGAGAACACTAATAAACGCTACATACTGTAAATGGCCCAAACAAGTGTTAAAGGCATTGTAGGGAACATTAAGCCTAAATTTAAAAAATATGTATATATATATTTTTTGCATTTTCTCCCCTCTATCAGCCACTATATAATGATGCTGGGGTGTTTTCCTTCATTGAAACACAGTCCTCTGTCTGAAATCCGTATTTTCCCTTCTGTTTATGTTCATGTTGTTTATGTCCGGGTCGTAAATTAACGCACGCATGTGCGTGTCCGTGCGCGTCCGTGCCCGTATCAACTTTTTACTTTCGGTTTTAAAACGCTCTCAAACTTCTTTTTTGAGGCACATAATTTACTTTTAAAAAATCGTTTGGATAGAATTTAGTTGTTTAGCTTCATATATGTGGTCAATTTATCATGAAAGAGCCTATTTAAAAATATAAATTCAGAGAACCGTAGGGTCGGGCATTTCCGCGAATTGTATCCGCATAAGGCAACCTATTTTGGGCATGACTCATTTAAAAAGTCCCCCCTGCGTCACCCCCTGGTGGTCGGGGAAAAGAACTGCTGGAGGGGCGGTGTTTGACAACAGTTTTTTTCTTTGATTATGTCTGAACTCCCTACAATGCCTTTAATTATGCCTTGCATGAACTGACATTGGGGCTTCTTTTACCTTTGCTGCAGTAATAGCAATATATTTTGGCAGCCAAACGTTGGCTCAAGGCTTATCTGTGCAATAAGCATTGCAAACTTTGCAATTCGTTCAATTAGATGTACGCCTTGGCTGTGCAATTTTGCATGTGGTCTGACTCTGGATTCTAAACTGTATTACAGAATTATGCACAGACAATACCCACATCGATGAATATTGTAATCACTTCATCTTCAGTCCTGCTTCAAACTTACAGGTGGTGGTCCTTTTTACAAGCTATTTAGTAGTTCATTTTCGCCCCCCTTTCGCCTGGTTAGTTATTTTCCAAGGCCAAAAATGAGTGTGACTTGTGATTAGCACCACAGACAGGCTGTTCGATGGAGACAGGGCAAAATAAGGACCATTGGACCAAGCTGCCTTAACCCATTAAAATTAAGACCTGGAACTGTGTCATTTTTAGATTTGAGCTAAAAAAGCATTATTTTACACTTTGGGCTATTCAAAAATAGCAGATATACAAGCTCATAGCGCGAGTGCCGCGCTACGAGCTTGTAGATCTGCTATTTTTGAAAAATCGTGAAAATGTGTGCAAATCTTTGAATATATATTGTTTTACAGCGAACATTTTTAACTCAAATCTTTGCTTCTGGGGGTCCCTGGAACAAAATATTTTGATGGGGGTCCGCGGCCAAATACATGTCATTTTGGGGGTCCTTGACATGAAAAAGATTGAGCACCACTGATATAGAAACATACGTTTTTGAGAATACTGTTGAGATTTAGGAGACATGTAGAATCGGCTTCAGGTCTCAATGGGTTAATTAGAGGTGGGCTGCATGACTATCCTTCTCTGGAGTCGTGAAGGTTCGTCTGCCAGCCCCAGTCGCTCTCTCTCTCTGCATGCCCGCCTGCCTGCTTGCCTGCAGCTGCTCCCCACTGATAGTGCTCCTGCTGTGCTTTGCGCTTCCCCTTACAAGTCCTTCCCACAGACCCAGACATTTGGGTCCTGGTGAGCCAGCTAGCACACACAGCTTCCAGCCATTGATTACCGTTTCAATACACCCTCAGGCGGGGACAGAGACTTCTCTCCAAGACTCGTTCCATAATCTATGCCATCACTTTCAACCACCCTACCCTCTGTGTCTACTCTTCTCTCTCTCTCTCTCTCTCTCTCTGCCCTCATCTAGCATTCTGTGGTGGAATGATTAAAAATGCCACCCACGGCCGTATTGTCTCTCCTGGGTTCCCTGGAAATTACAGTAACAATCTGACGTGCCATTGGGTCCTGGAGGCACCAGAGGGCCACCGGCTTCATATTCACTTTGAGAAGGTGGCTCTGGCAGAGGATGATGACAGGTAGAGTACTGTATGCACACTGCAGGAAGCACATACACTGTCAGGACAAGTGTGTGTGTGTGTGTGTGTGTGTGTGTGTGTGTGTGTGTGTGTGTGTGTGTGTGTGTGTGTGCGCGCGCGCGCGCGCGCAGCGGCTATTTTACAAAAAGAAAAAAAGGAAATAATGTACATCGGGTGCGATCGACGTCACATTTGAAAATAGTGATTTCCCTTAGACCCTTAGGGGTTGCCACAAATACTACAAATGTCACTGATTGTTGCAGAAACACCAAAAATAGGTATAAATGGGTTTTGATATCCCAATCCGTTTGCCCTTAAATGGTGGGAGGAGCCTATTTCTTACTAAAATGCCATATATCGAAACAACATCAAATCAACCTCAAATTCTAATCGCATGTTGATGAGCCTCAACTTTTGCCCGTAGGGAGTGCCACAACAGTACTGATAGTTGCAACCAACAACTTACCCATCCTGTGTAGACAACCCAGCCTAGTGGAGATATGCATGCCGTGGAGCACCCTTTTGTAATAAAACAAAATAAAAAAAGCGTTACCACCATTCAACTTCCACTGTTAAAAGATAACAGTTCAAACATTGTTTTACATAAGTATAAACCCTGACAGTTTCCAAGGGTTATTTAAAGTATTTCACAAGTACTGGTGCTTCAAGGGAGGGGTGATGTAAGATACTAAGAACTAAACTAAAATGGACACTAAAATGTATAGCCTAATACTAAAAATAAATATAAATCTGTGTCCAAAAACAAAAAAAAAGTAAGCTAAAACTGGTGTGAGGCACTGTTTCAATTTGTTTAGGTAAAACTAGAGTAATCAGTGTTGGTAAAAAATGTATTTGAAAGTTGGTAACCAACCTTCAAAAGTGATAAATATACATGAAGAACAAGAGAAGTGAGCATTTCGGTGCGCAGATCTATGCTAGGCCAGGTTGCCTACCCAGGGCCTGCAAATTTGGAAGTCAGTCCTAGCCCATTAGAATGGAATACGGAAAATCTGACAGATACATCTTGATCACATGACTCAAGAGATAATGTGTAACGATTTGCATGGGTTTTGTAGTAGCGTGTGTTTTGAAGAAAAGGCAAAATGGCGGAAAATGTAGTCTGGCACAAATGGCTGGGGCCTATATTTGGGGAGTTACGTCATGATCGAAAATAAATTCAACAGGAAGGTTCGAAGAGTTAGTGTTGAAGTGTCGTTAAGCAAGACACTGAATCCCTAATTGCTCCTGAGGAGCAGGTTGGTCCCTTGCATGGTTTCCTCCGCCGTCGGTGTATGAATGTGTGTGTGAATGGGTGAATGTAATGCACATTGTAAAGCGCTTTAAGCTCGATAAAAGGTGCTACATGAATGCACCATTTACCAATTACTGACTACATTACTAAACCTTGTATTACAAATTGTAGGCCCATCATCAATGCTAGCCTAAAAATGGCAACATAACATTAATGTTATTAAAACCACTAACAATGGGGCACTAAAGTGGTTCTCAGATGGCGTGTGATCATTCTCTTAGTTCTATTGAATGCTCTTCATATTCGCTCCATTTGTATTTCAGGCTTCTGATAAAAAACGGGAACAACATAGACTCTCCTCCGGTGTATGACTCCTATGAAGTGGAATACTTGCCCAATGAGGGAGTGATCAGCACAGGACGTTATCTGTTTGTGGAATTCACCACAGACGGGACATTTACCTCCACCGGTGCTGCCATTCGATACGAAGGTAAGTTAATGCCGAAGGCCCCTTTTAGAAAATTTCTCAAAATATGTTTTCAAAATATACACATTCAGGTATTAACCCATTGATACCTGGAACGCATCTGTGTCACTTTAGATGTCTTTGGCTACGAGCTTGTAGATCTGCTATTTTTGAAAAATCTAGATTTTTTTTTTTGGGGGATTTTTTTCGAAAAACTGTTATGATTTTGATTTTTTTAAAGAATCGCCTCAGGTCTTAACGGGTTAAGTTAATCATATTCGATGCATTGCATTTTGTTTGTGTCCTTAGCTTTTGCCAAAGGAACGTGCTATGAACCCTTTGTCAAGTATGGGAACTTCAGCGGTAGTGACTCCACCTACAGTGTAGGTGCAGTGGTGGAGTTCTCCTGTGATCCAGGCTATACTCTGGAGCAAGGATCTGTTGTGATTGAGTGTGTCGATGTGCAGAACCCTCAGTGGAATGAGACGGAGCCAGCCTGCAGGGGTGAGTCCATACATTTTAAATCGGCACCAGGAATTTTTGGGGCATTCAAATATCCTGACATTTTTATTTTGCACAACCAGGACCTTCTGGGTTGTTTCTTTTATCCAAATAACACACCACTGGCAGCTAATTCTACCATGCTAAGCTGCTTTTCCTCTGACTGTCAAATTATACATTTTCACTTATTATTATAATAATAATCTATGCGGCATCTGTGTGCTTGCAGGGCAGACAAATAGCTGGCCTTGGAGGCACATGGCCCCACCATAAAGCCTATTCACCATACCTCAGGGCCTCTACACACACACATACAGTACACCTTCACAAAGAGACAGAGGTGGTGGCTTCATGTCATGGTCGCTGTGCTTTTCATGGACAGTGTGCAGTTTTCCAAGGTTTGAATTCAGGAGCCTAGAAAGCCAATTTAAGTTGTTTCAATAGAAGTCGACACTCGCCTGCGGTCCGATGAATTCACAGCAATTGCACTTATAATACCAAACTATTCCACTTTCTTCACTTCAGTGTGTCCTTCTTGTATGGGAGGCCTATGTCATCTTGAAGTGAGGTATTGTAGAATAGACTATCGACATTTGATGCCAAAAGGTCATAAACACATTTTCCCATTCAGAATTCCCATTGCCATTTTACATTGTGACTCTGGCTAGCCATCTGTGAGTGTGCATTGGTCTGCGGTTAATCTCGCGAATGTCCTGTACTCACTGCCAGTAAGACAGTAAGCATACTTAGTAGTTCTGTCACATACATTTTATACTTATGTGACATTTAACTTTAACTTATTTAACGTCATAATGGAAGTCAATAATGATAGGGCTGAAACTGTCATACGTCTTTGATAAAGAATGAGATCCACATGTTTTTGTAGACATACTGTTCACATGTGGATCCCGAGAGCCACATGATTAGATCATTTATTCTTATACCGTATTATATTAGTATATTATATATATTAGTATATATTAAGTGATTACAAAAAGTTAATTGGATTTGCCAATAGTAACATTTAATTATGACTCCAGTTAATCTCCCAATTTCATGCACAATGCATGCGCAAACAACCCTGCCTGACGCACGTCACTTGTCACTGCGCTCACAGAAGCCCTCTCTGCTGTTTGCTGCTGAAAAGTGAAAATGGATGAAACCGTTCCCAACAAGAAATACACTTCTACATTCCAGTCTACTTTGTCCGAAATGTTCCCCTTTCTAACAACTATTACGTGTTCTAATCACTAGCCCCCTCACACACAGTCCCACCACACTCACAATGTAGATCTGCTATAGACCACCGAAGTCCTGACGTCACTCATTCATCCCCAGGTTCGTAAAGTAATTTCGCTATGGAGAATAACATTGGGTCATCATAGAATCGTCTCATATAAGAATTGTGGTCCAAAAATAAACAAACTGTCTCAGCATAATTGTCAGGGAGGAGGCTCTGTATCGTTTATGATAGTCAGTGACTTATATTTGATACAGTCTGTTTCTGGCGAAAATGTAACTAATTCGGCGGAAGTAACATTATCGTTTTCTCACCGTCAGTTGATGCTTCATATCCATAAGAGTCAAACCGCCGGGGTCACTTGTTTATTTTTCGAACACAGTTCTTATTTGACGCGATATTAAAGACGTCTATGGGATTCAGAATGGGGGTGGAAAACCGCGAACCAGGTAGACAAACCAAGGATGTGTAAATTACGTCAGACTTAGGTGGTCTATTTTTGTACATTTAGTATTCTGTATGAATACTGAAAAAATGTAATAAATAATAATGAATTCATTTATTTATTTCAGGGCAGGCCATTTGCCAGAGAAAATCCCCCACTTTTTCACAGCCTAATGTTGGCAGGTGTGAGCTGAATTAACTGAGGATTTGACTGTGCACCTTATCTATTGGTGTGTGTTTCCAGCTGTGTGCAGCGGAGAGATGACCGACTCTGCTGGGGTGGTGCTGTCTCCCAACTGGCCGGAGGCGTACGACCGCGGTCAGGACTGCATCTGGGGCATCCACGTCGAGGAGGACAAGAGGATCATGCTAGACATCCAAGTGTAAGTGATGTCACGCAGGTGATTGAGTGATTGATTGATTGATTGATTGATTGATTGATTTTGGTGACGTTGCATAAAAGAGCTCATAAGCACTTTCTGACATACAGTCAAGTTAAGCATCATCACCGAAGATAAAAACACAATAAAGCCCAAGGGCTCATTTCCATTGTGGTCCTCTATACCAGTGGTTCTCAAACTTGGACAAAATGGACACTTATTAGCCCACGGACCCCCATTTGAAAAGATAAGCCAGGGACCCCCATAAGAGAAGATTTTTACGGCTCTAGCAGTGATTCTCAACCATTTTAATCTCAAGGACCCCCCAGTTTGACATGCATTAGGCTACGTACCCCATTTAATGGCATTTCTATCTCTGGGACCCCAATTCATATTGTAAAATCAATGTTAATTTAACTCTGAGAGTGTACACACATTTGGTTCCATGTGTACACTCTCAGAGTTACAGACCCATAAGGGTCCATTTGGTTCCTATCCATCATTTAGCTGGGGACCCCCTGGAACCCCCTCAAGTACCCCTGGGGGTCCTCGGACCCCACTTTGACAACCAATGCTCTATACTGTAGGTGTGAGTTTAAGGCAGTGGTTCTCTACCTCTTTCATTTCTTTTCATTTCAAGGACCCCCAGTTTGTACCATTTTTAATCTCTGGGACCCAAATCTTAAAAAATCCTCAGTGTTAATTTAACTCTGAGAGTGTATAAATGGAACCAAAATGGTGTGCAAATTCACTCTCAGAGTAATACAGACCTCTAAGGGTACATTTACAGTAGAGACCTCTATCTATGGGTCCATTTGGACCCCTGGTGGCACGCCGAACCGACGTTGAGAAACAACAGGTGAGACGACGGAGGTCAAGAGGTCAACATGATATTTAAAGCTGCAATCCGTACGTTTTACGTCCTCCCCGAAGTAGAGAGATGCAACTGTAACACGGGATTCCAAACCCGTGTCTTTTGGTTTACTTGCAGACAAAAACATATTCTGTACGATTTTACTGAAGCAGAAAGGGAAATAAACAAAAAAATAAGAATACGAAAAAAGTTCAGGATCCGTAAAATCCTGAGTGTTCATTGTACTCTGAGAGTGTACAAATGTCAACAACTGCATCCATAAGGATCCATTTGGTTATATACGTACGGTACGCTCTCTGAGTTGCAAATGGATCAATTAACAATGAGACCGAATTTTCTCACTTTCACTCTCGAATCGAATACACTTCTACTCTACGTGCGCTGTGGAAAATAGCTTCTGTGGCAGCAAGCACAGATGAGATGTTTTTTTCCCCTCCGCTATGTTAAGGATTCTGTGCCTTTTCCAGCACACGTTCTGACTAGATTAGCCAGTAAGCCTCTATTCTCACTCTCCCCTGGTGTGTGTCTCTCAGAACTGGCTTTGAAATGAATATGTTCTGCTAGTGAAACCACTCCCAGCCACTTATCCAGACTTCTCAACAGTAATTCGGCTCATACACGTGCACAGTGCTGTCATGCACAGCCACACACACAGACAGACAGACAGACAGACAGACAGACAGACAGACAGACAGACAGACAGACAGACAGACAGACAGACAGACAGACAGACAGACGTGCATGCACATTCCCTCTCTTTCTGTCTTTCACCATCCCCCAGACACTATTCACACAAATAAGGGTTACCGCACAGTAAAATCTGTGTTCATTTGTAATTCTGAGAGTAAACAAATGTGGGTTTAGAGGCAGCCTGGGAATCAGAAGGTCACTGGTTCTACCCTTGGCTTGCCCAGTCTATGTGTCCCTGGGCAAGACACTTAACCCCTAACAGCTCCCCAAGTGCACTCAACCATTCCCATTCTACAGTGTCACTCAGTAGCAAAACTAGCCTACAAGCTCACTAAGCGTCGCATTGCGACGTGTGACCAAATAATAACTACATTGAATCCATTGGAACACAGGTTCCATTCCAGGACATACATACACAGCTTTGGACATACAAGGTTTCCACCTGACAGCGACGCTATTATTATAAAGGCCTAACACGCAATTTGATTCATAGTCTCCATGAGCAGCCATAAAACACTGAGATATGACAGGGTTTCTGCCAAAAGCAGTTCTATAGATGCACATGCAGAGGTCACGTTAGCCCAGTGGGGTTATTCCTGGGTTGACGAGCCTCAAACACAAACACTGCTGCAAGGCGTTGGCGATGGGGCTGATTCATTTTGCATATACTCTCACAAGGACAGTCTCACGCAGATTTAATGTGACTGACGTGAGTGTGACGTTTGTGAGTCACAGCTGTCACATCTGTAAGCTGCTGGCTCTTCACACCTATGGCAAAATGATAAAAGATTAAAGCCTCCTACATAGAAAAAGTTTAGTCATATACTTCATGATGAACTAAGCGCTGCAGTGAATAAGGATTTTTACGCACGCGAATGAAAACATTACAACATCAGGGATAACAGCCAAGAGAGGAAAAACAATTTTTAGAGAATCAATTAATCAAGGGCAGGGATGAAATGGAACCTGTCAGAGAGTTTAACCCATTCAAACCGGGAACGCATCTTGTGTAACCACTTTATTCATATTTTATACTTTGGCCATTCAAATTCTTTTTTTGCAAATCTTTGAATATATATATATTTTCAAGCAAACATCTTTTATATAATATTTTCAGATGGGGGTCCGCTGCCAAATACATATAATTTTGGGGGTCCTTGAAAAAGGTTTTAAGCACCACTGATATAGCAACATACATTTTTTTGTAGAATCCCCATGAAGCAAAGATTTAAGTTACAAATGTCCGCTTTAAAAATATATATATTCAAAGATTTGTACATATTAAAAAAAAAATAGCAATCTACAAGCTCATAACGCGGCGCCGTGCTGCACTATGAGCTTGTATATCTGCTATTTTTGAATAGTCTGAAAGAAATCTATAATGACACAGATGCGTTCCCGGATTGAGTGGGTTAAGTCAATCTAAAGTAAGAACAAAGATTTCCACAGAGCTCAGCAGCTTCTTCCTCCGAGATTGAACGAGTCGTGGCGATTGGGGTGGGAGGTGAATGTCCTTGTTCTTGCTGGTCCAGGCATATTGCTTGGGTGTGACCCTGCAGGATGTACCAAAGTGTTTTTTCCTAGCAATCTCAAAGTTCAAGGTTCATGTATTTATTGTCACATCTTGTGCACAGGTAAATATGAGTAAAACTTTTTTTTGTTCAGCTTCCTTCAGACAATGTAGCAGCATAGGCAATAATAATAATAAGTGAAGAAAAAGAAAGAAAGAGAAAAAAAAAAAGCACAAAAGAGTAATCAGCATGTATCAGTAGCTGCCACAGTAGTTATATAAACACCTTCACGGTACCTTCTAACTTCACAGTACCTACCTTCTAACAGTTTAGGTAGGAACAGTCAAGCGTTAAGGTGGATAAAAAAGACCGTATTAGCATTTTCTCCTGTTCCATGTATTCAAAAATGAGCTACAGATGGATAGAAATGATAGCAGAAGAGGGTGCTAATGGACAGACTCCCAAGATCACACAGAGGGCATCAAGGCTCCTTTGTTTGTATGCACTTGATGTTGAATTTAAGGCTCCATAGTGGATACCTGATTTTAAAAAGCCAGCCAATGACCCTGAGGGCAACAAGACTAACATTATAAAAGCCCCGCTTAGCAAACCCTAGACAGAGGCGATGCTGCTCTTACACCAAACCAGAAACGTTGGTGAAAGGGTGACACTGCCAGAGGAATGGCCAAAATCAGTAGGGTTCATCCTTCGGGGAGCATGAATGTAGTAGCTCAGGAAGTATGATGAAACATCTCCTCAACAGTGAAATGGGGGGGGGGGGGGCACAACAACACTATTCTCAAGAAAGCACGCAGCCTTATCTTTTTTAGATAGCTGAAAAAAAGACATTGTCTTACATCTGGCAAAGCCGGAACCTCCCGCACGCACACATTTTTTAAAGGAGACACACCATAAATAAAATTAAAAAAAAAGATATTTAATATCATATGGTGTATGTCCCTCAAACCATTTTCAAAAGGTTTGAGCCTAAATCAACACTCAGATATACTCATCCCAAGTCAATTCTCTCAGGCTTATAAAGCACTTTCAGCTGCAATACCAAAACGTCCTGTTGGGCAGAGTGGTGCTACTGAGCAATTCTGGAGCAATTCTGTCTGTCAAAATACATGGGCAGAAAGTTTGGTGATGTAAGCAAACTTGCCATTCTGAGATGGCCTGTTCAGACACGCCCATTCTGAAAATCTCTGAAATGAGAATGAATGACTGAATGTTAAAAAAAAATATTTTTTGGGGTACAAGATACACTGGGGAGCCCAAAAAATACAAAACAAATAAAAAAAAGTGAAATTCATGGTGTGTCTCCTTTAAACAATGTTATTAGTGTGCTTCACAATTATGTTACATGTGGGAGTTAATGATGATTTTGAGCATGTTTAAAATTTTGGACTACCGCCAAAAACAAGGCTTCAGCCCCCTCCCTCCCTCCCTTCTGTGATCTTTGGCGTGCCCCCAAATTAAGTTTGGTAACATATCAGCTGAGGACAGGAGAAAGTTGGACAAAGCAGTTGTGTGTACTGCGTTCAGAAGTATTGGATGTGATCTCCCACCCCTAGCGGAAATCTGTAAAGCTAGATTGAAAATAAAAGAAACCTTTAAAGGTCCAAAGGACACCTAGCAGCTCTCACCCAGCTAACAACAGTTTTTGTTGTAACCTCTTACAAAAGACTAAGGTTCCAGAATAGCTCACATCCTGAAGCTGTCCGCCTCCTTAATTCTCCAAACATTGCACTGCGGGTCACTCGCAGGTCAAATTACTGTGCTGTACGGTTTCGCCAGAAGACAAGAGAAACAAGCAAACAGGTCTATGAAAACAAGCCTCAAAGAAGCGATTTTCAAAAACCAAAAAGTTATTTTTAGGCTACAGATGCAATATCTGTGTTTTTTTCAATCATAGGGGAATGTTGGACATCTCCAATATCCCTCTGGAGTTCCTTGAACATGGTTGGTGTATATTTGTGTAAGTGTGAGTGCGTGTGCACGTGTGTATGCATGCATATGGAGTGTGGGGGAAGGGCAGACAGAACTATGTTGTGGATGTGTGGCTGGTACTACTATTTTGTCTTTTTCCTGTTTAAGTGATTAAGACAAATTAAGATTAAGACAAATAATAATAATAATAACTGTATTTGTATAGCACCTTTCATACAAAATTGCAACCCAAAGTGCTTCACATCAAGACAATAAACAGTAGAATGCCAGAAAAAGAATTGGCAAACAGAAACATAACTAAACTAGAAAATGTGCTCCTCGGAGCACAAGTCTCCGCCAGCAGACCCACATTGGTGAGGATTTTTGGTAAGGAATTTATTCCAAGATTGGAACTTTTTCTGCTAATATCTCCTGACTAAATGTTAGCTTGGCTGATGGCACTGATGTCACTTCGAAACATGCAATGAAATGTTTCGAAGTGATTCACCTATTTATAGGTATGTATTTCGTCATGCGTCTCGCTAGCCAATCAAAGCACACCCTTTCAACATATTGTCACGTGTCACGTGAAGCTTGACCAATGTTAGCTTGGTGGAACCAAAGGAAATCAAACGAAAACAAACGAAAACATACCCTCCACCATGCCTTCGGCCTGGCGGAGACAACAATGTAGTTAAACTAAAAATCAAGTAAACATAGGGCATATTTATACACAATCAAAAATAGAAATAGCAATACAAAATAAAAGCAATAAAAATAATAAAAACAAAACGTGAACACAAGATGAATTTAAATAAATGCCATGTTAAAATTAAGATAGGTTTTTAGTTTACTCTTAAAAACACTGAGAGAGCTTGCCTTTTTAAGCTCTAGTGGTAGTGTATTCCACAACTTAGGGCCATAGACTCAGAAAGCAGCCTCACCAGTGTTTTTATGAGAAGCATCGGGAACCTCTAGTAGGAGAGCGGAGGAGGACCTGAGTGTTCTGGTTGGAACATAACATTTTATAGACTCCTTGATGTATAAAGGTGCTACGTTATTTTGAGCTTTGTAAACAAATGAAAGTGCTTTAAAATCTATTCTAAAAGATACAGGTAGCCAGTGTAGTGTTGATAAGACTGGACTAATGTGATCTCTTCTTCTAGTGTTGGTTAAAATTCTAGCTGCCGTATTTTGAATTACTTGTAATTTTCTAATGGATTTCTTTGGTAGCCCTGTAAAAAGAAATGACAATCATGGTGATATGGCAATAAACTATTACTGCTAATCGTGACTCTAATGGTGGCACTAAAGTGCCGTGGGGTCACCAAATTCAGCAGAGGTCACACATGGCAATCCAGCCAGTAATGTTCAGGATTATTCGGGACTAAAGTGGTGGCCAGACGAACAAATGTTTATCATGTTTTTCCATGCTGATTTATTTGAATACTTTGTCTAATAATACTAATGCTGCCATGGCTCTAGTTGATCTCAGTTTGGTATGCACATGTTCCTCAGCACAAACCCACAGCGTATCTGGTCCCATGAAATGACACTACTGGTCAATTCTCCCTGAGGAGTCTGTTTTGCTTATGTGCCATACGGAGTAAGGATGTATGTGCGTGTGAGTGGCAAGAGTATGCGTTTTTACTTGTGTGTGCTGCTGTGCATGTTGTGTTTGATTAGTCTGTGTATTTGTGTCTGTGTATTTGTGCCCGTGTGTGTGCCCCCCCCCCCCCGTGTGTGTGTGTGTGTGTGTGTGTGTGTGTGTGTGTGTGTGTGTGTGTGTGTGTGTGTGTGACAGAGAGATAGACAGAGTCGAAGCGGCAACTTTTGTGAATGAGCGTGGTCTCGTTAGGAGGGTGGACACACGCTTTGACATTAATGAGAAGGCTTCAATTCAACCCACTATTATCATTCATCAGCATGTCTGTACCAGCAGTTACAGAGGAGCGGCGTACATAATGAGGGCTGATTAATTAATTTAGGCCAAACAGGAGGGTTGGCTCAATGCTAATTAACACAGAGCAGGAGTCGAGCCGTAGCCATGTTGTAGAGGAAAACAACAGGTGACTGCAACAGTTGTGATTCCCACCTGCACTCATAATGATCGTGTCATCTGCGGTACATTGCACAGTGCCAGAGTGCCTGCCAGTTTAATGCTGCGAAAACTCTAGATTAGTTTATTCGTTTTTGTCAGTGTTGTTAGTTATGTAGTATAGATAAGACATCCTGGCTCTACTCTGACCTCTTGTGGAGATTCTTGTGCTTTACAATGTGCACTGTAGGGTTAAATAAATAAATAAACAATAACTATTTATATAGCACTTATATCACCAACTAACAGCACAGCACAAACAGTAAAGTACTAGGAGATGGCAATTTAAGCAAGTTACAGACCCCTTACACTTTAGCCAGTGAGTGAGGAGAGGTTCCGAGACCCCAGTAGAAGAGTTGGCCAGTGAGTAATGTGCTTGGTGGATGGAGGAATTCAGCACGATTCCACAGAGGTCATTTTTCAATAAACCCTGGAGCTCAGCAGAGGGTCAGCGGCCTGGCCTTTAAAAATCAATTCTTTGTAGTTTAATTAAAAAGGAATAAAGTCCAAGCACAAGTAGAGGGGACCTCATTACTTTTAAATGTTGTGAAATATCTGTTGTTGTGGAGAAGGCTGACTGAGACCTCTATTCAGCCCTGTATCAAACCGTTTTTTTCCATAAATGAATACTGTAATTAGTGTATTTTATACTTCATTGTATGACAGTGTGACGTGTCACCATGTGTCACCTATATCATCCACCTGACGGTGATGATATAGGCTACTTAGTTCTTCCCCACACTTCTTACCACGTAACATTCATTTACCCATTTTTAGATACTCCAATGCAGCCCATCATACTGTAATTAAAGTAATGTAACCCTACCCGATTACATGATGATGATTACATTAATAACTTATATTTACCCTCTCCTTGTTTTGTCTTCATCTCTAATGGAGAAATTTTGTTATGTTTTGTGTCTGCGTGTATCAGATTCTCTACAGACAATAGAGCAGGTTAGACATTCTGAAGACAGACAGAAAGGTTTGCTGAGGAGCCAAAGACCGGAATTCTACTTATATACCGTGGTGGAAGAAGTACTCAGATATTTTACTGAAGTAAAAGTAGCAATACAACAATATAAAAATACTCTGTTAAAAGTAAAAGGCCTGTGTTCAAAATGTTTCTTGAGTAAAAGTACAAAAGTATTGGCATCAAAATATACATAAAGTAACGAAAGTAAAAGTACTAAAATGTTTGAAAATAGCAGATCTACAGGCTCACAACGCGTCGCAATGTGACACGTTGTGAGCTTGTAGATCGGCTATTTTCATAAAGCCTATGTATAAAATAGGACTAAAGTGATTAATGTATATTTTATAATATAATCATTTATATTATATATAGTAACTAAAGTTTTCAAATAATTATAGTGGAGTAAAAGTATAACATTTGCCTCTGAGATGTAGTTGAGTTGAAGCAAAAGTAAAAATAGCTCAAAATTGTACTTAAGTACAGTACTTGAGTAAATGTACTTAGTTACTTTACACCACTGCTTATATATCTGATACTAAAACCCCTTCCAGCGTTTGGCCTAATGCCTAAACAATTATGCTCTGCAAAACGTATCATGGTAACATGCCTTAGGATTTGTGACTGCGTGCTTGATGTGTCCTCAGAGACAACCTCACATGGACAGTAGTCAACTTACAGTAAGCCCGATTTATACTTCCGATTCATACCAAAAATATCAGACCTACAAGCTCACACCGCGCCGCATGCTCAGCACATTAAGAGCTTGTATGCTATTTCCGCATGAGACCATCGCATGACGAAGCATAAATTAGGCTTTACTCTGTCTGCCCTATCATCCTCAACACAGACCCATGCAGTCTTGCCTCAGGCTTTATGGAGAGAAAATGGAGGCTTAATTTACTCCATTTGCTGAACAGAACAGAGGGATCAATTGTCCAGCTCCACCTCATTCTGCTGGGACACACTTAAGTTCAGCTTGAATTTGTCTGTGTTTTTTTCCTCTCACAGTACATAATGTCAGCTGATGACATTTGGGCATAATAGGGGCTGCTTAGAGCTCAAACCAGAAAACGTTCAAAATTCAATCTGGCTTATTACCATTTATTTTACATATGACTTAATTGAGTTAATTTTGCATAACTTCATGCACATGCAAAGAGGAGAGAGAAGTAAACTGATGCCAAATGGGAAGAATTCTATAATGTGAGAGGTTCCTATAGTATACAGTATGTCCGAAAGTATTTCTTGCATAGAGGAAAGTCAATATGGTGACCAAAAGCAGTGTAGTTCTTTCTCTGTAGAGCATGGATGTGCTCAGCAGGTTTTATGGAAACCCGCCCAGTAGATCTTTGTGTGAAAGTGGAATAATTGGCCTAAAGGTGGGACAAGAGGGAAGACCATGGTGCCACCTAAATCATTAGGAGCTTGGGGAACATGCACAAACCTTTCCATGTTCCCCAATTCTGCTTTACCTTTTCTGGCTCCTGGTTGAATCACGAATCAAGAGTCATGAGGTATTTATTTGTCACTTGCTCATACAGGTATAAGCAGTGAAATGTTGGAGGGACATGTTCCACAGAGACTGTGCTAACACAATACAATAACAAGATAATAATAACTAGAAAATGTGCTCCTCGGAGCACAGGTCTCCGCCAGTACAGTTCCTGATTAATCCTGTCTTACCTATTTATATTACATATTGTTACGTGTCACTTGACAGATGTTAGCTTAGCTGATGGAAGCTCACTTCAAAAAATATAAATGATTTTTTGAAGTGACACACCTATTTATAGGATTTTATTTCGTCATGCGTCTCGCTAGCCAATCCAAAGCATTGGTGACAACATATTGTCACGTGTCACGTGAAGCTTGACCAATGTTTGCTTGGCTGAGACGGACGGACACACGGAAGGACAAGAACGAAAACATACTCTCCACCTCTGGCGGAGACAAAAAACAAAAGCATATTTTAGCTATATTCAAATATTTTTTGATCGGGAACGCGTCTGTGTAATTTTTGAGTGGTGCCAACCACTCCTACATTTGACTTTGTCCGTGTGTCCGTATGTCTGTCCGTCCGTATGTCCGTCCGTCCGTCCGTCCGTCCGTATGTCCGTCCGTATGTTTGAGCACGGCTGATTGGTCAAGCTTCACGTGGCAATATGTTGTCAAGTGTCACGTGACAACATATTGTTGCTGATTGTTGCGGATGCAACCAGTTACACTTTCAAAGGCACCACTCTCTTCACACTGGGTGTGATTTTCTTTATTTCTTTTGGCTATTCAAAAATAGCAGATATACAAGCTCGTAGATCTGCTATTTTTGAAAAATTGTGAAAATGTGTGCAAATCTTTGAATATATATATATATATTTTTTTTTTTAAGCGTTAGGATTTCGATTTTTTTTTTTGGCCTCAGGTCTTAAAGGACGACTTCACCCATTTTCAACCTATCTTCATATAATAGTCCTCACTAATGCTCAATGCTCAAAAAAATGTACTTGGTCTGTGTCTCATAGGAGGGCTGTGGACAGTCCAGAAACCCAGTTTCATCATCGTTAGGCAGGATTTTTTTTCCAAAAAGATTAAAAAAAATGTATTCAGATTTTTATTAAGGCGAGAAAAGTGGGATCTATTATTGCATTGCAACTTTCCAGGAATACAAAGCCTGCAGTTTCTATTAGCCTGGATTCCCCATCGATGATGTCACTGGTAGACGGGTTTCTGAACTGTCTACAGCCCTCCTCTGAGACACAGACTGACTAGAAAAAGAAAAAGTGGGCAGTGTGGTCATCAAAATAATTACGTTTTTTTTACGGGAATGAGTAAGCACCCGTCAGTCGGTCAAAAGAAATGCGGTGCGCCACTGGACGTTCGTAAACGTGTGTAAGATCTGTACGTTTCAGTCTGTGCAGCTGCGTCCATGCTCCATCATGCTTCCATCAATGCTTTTGTCTTCAGCATCCCTATTCTCCTCAGAGCCTTGTCCACGCTGGGGATCAGCTTTTCATGAAAATGCCACAGCCTGGTGTCAATGTGCGGCTGCCCTTTGCAGGTCGGGTCGTAAGTGGGCGGATTGGTATTTTTTGTTGTTTTTCTCATTATGCAACTCCGGACATGAATAAACCGAGCCATATCTCGAGTGACGTCAACAGTGGTATTCCCGAGGTATTTTGACAGGCAGTGCACCGATGTCTCTTCCACCATGCGCGGCTGAACTATCATCTTCGAATCACAACAATCACAATACGGTGTGTTTATTCTATCTATGTGCTCCAGAATATTTATTCCTGGCACGCCTTCCCATTGGGGAGGGTGGAAGGTTTCAACACTTCTTCTGTCGTGTGTCAGGTCAGTTGGAAATAAGTCCATCTTAAATCGGAACACCCCTGCCTTTGGTTCCTGCTTTTCGAGCTGGCTCATCAGAGCCGTTAGGTTGTCGTGACGGTACGGTACAATAATCTCATCGATATCGTTCAGTAAAAGATAGCGAGAGCGCTCCATATTTCTGTATAAACAGTCATTGAGTGTGGCCAGCTGGCCATAGTAGTGCAGGTCTCCTCCGTGCTCATCATATTTCCATCCCCTCGATGGTGTCAAATACCTGTCTATAGGCCAGGGTACCATCTCTACGAAACCCTCCTGGCTGTAACTGTGCAGTAAGCGATCAAGATCCGGACCACAGCTCGTATTGTAGACCACCACTCTGTCCACGCCCAATAGTCTGTACATTTCTAGGGCCTGTGTGAACTGAAGAACGTTGTTGAAATCTCCAAACAAAGTGGATATGCAGACTGTGAAGTCAAACTGGGGCTTTATTGCCCCTGTCCCACCCGTCTTCTGATTACGTATAGGGAGGAATCTCTGCTGCCGTGCTTCTCCGCTGTCGGGACGAGTTGAGAGGGTGACGTGAGTTGGATTTTTGCAAGCTGTTGGAACCTTACATATGACAAACTTGGTCTCAAAGGGAAAACCAAAATTATCTCCATTTCCGTGAAAGCTGGCCGGAGTGCTGTCGCTGGACAAGTAGCCACCACAGCAGAAAACGCAGTGAAGCGGCACCACGGAATCTTTCCGGAGTATAGCAATGAGACGCAAATCCCGGCCGTTCACCCTGTTGTCCATGTAGGCTGACACCATTAGGTGCCGAGTGTTGTTAATACGAGTGATGCTCTCATTACTCTGGGGACTGCAAGGACACGGCTCAGTAGGTTGTTTGTTCATAGCTGTGATGATAGCTATGATGAAGACAGCAGTAGCAGCAGCAAGGAGGAGGAATCCCTTTCTCATCATTGCACCGTAGAATCCCGAACCCCAAGAGGGCTAGCGGAAACTTCCGCGTGCGTCACAGAAGGGGGCGTTCAGAAGGCCAATCAGAGGCAGGTGGGGGCGGGACAACTAGATTCTGACAAGTCCTGGAAAAGACGCGCTGTGATTGGCCAGTAGTCAAGGCACTGTGATTGGCCAGTAGTCACTTTGAGTGGCAGCTTCCCCTCCGATACAGGTCGCTCCAATGAACTGCAGAGGCCAATGAGTTATCTAGGTTTCTATTGTAGTAGGTACTGTAGAAATAGCTCAGGTGGAAAGCTCAGACATCTGGGGAACTCTGGGGTGGGGAATTCCTTATATACACAGTGGTATGATTACTATGATATAACAGTGACATCATTCTGCGTCGTCCTTTTATACTCCTGTCATCGTGTCATGATGACCTCTTAGGTAACCATGGCGATCTAAATTGTACAACCCAAACTCCCAGGACTGGGAGGGATATTTGAAGCAAAAGTCCCCAAGTGGCCAGCTATGGTACTGCAAGCTCTGGCCCACAACCGGTTATCTGTGCCCAGCAGCCATATCGGAAATAATTTGGGCCTCTTCCTTTACTTCTTTCAAAGGTGTTACCAATGATACTAATGAAGGCTCTGTTCCATTCTGGTCAAACAGTGTAGAGTTATTGCACGCCTCCGACGCCTGTGATATTATTATGATTATAATTACGTGTGTATTTACTGCTTATTTAGGATTATACCAGTGTGGTAGGCCAACATATAAAGGCAAGGGTAAAATACATACATATACTAGAAAAAGTGCTCCTCGGAGCACAGGTCTCCGCCAGGTCAGATACGTTATTGTGGCCTCCTGGTGGCGCTATAATAGGCCAATGTGAAAAGGGTGCCATTTGTTCAAGGGCTTTTCACTGCAATCGGACACTGCATTCATGATTTGAGGCATTTTGTTCCAAAAATGTGTTTTGCAAAATTAGACCTGCTGGTGGCGCTATAACAGGCCAATGTGAAAAGGGTGGCATTTCCTCCTCGGCCTAATAGAAATGTGCGTGTGAAATTTCACGGAAATCTCAAGCTGCGTTCGTGATTTGAGTCATTTTGTTCAAAACGGAGTAATCCTGCAAACTTTGGAAGCCAATCTTAGGCAATCAGGATGGAATATGGGGAATCGGATAAATCCGTGTTGATCACATGACTATAGAGATACTGTGTACCGATTTGTGTGATGTTTGGACAAAATCTGTAGGAGTAGTATCAATAAATGTGTTTTGCACATATCGGCCTCCTGGTGGCGCTATAACAGGCCAATCTGAAAAATTTGGGCCAGAGGTTCTGAGTAGCCATCCAGGGAGTGTGTGTGCACAGTTTCGCAGCGGCAGGGCCAACGGTGCCAGAGATTAGCTGCTAACGGACGGACAGGACGGACGTACGGACGGACAGGGGGTAAAACATACTCTCTCGCCATGCCTTTCGGCCTGGCGGAGACAATAATAATAATAATAATAATAATAATAATAATAATAATAATAATAATATAAATAGAAGTAGAAAAGAAGATTGATGAACTAGGCTACTCCCCATTGTGTACATAGTACATTATTTAGATAGATATATTCTGATTGCTTGTCCACACTTGTAGATCTGCTATTTTCAGCATGCAACCAGGTGTAAAATCAGCCATTACGACGCCATCAAGGCACCACCAAAATACATTTTAGTGGACTAAATCAACTGTAGATTTAGTTGACTAAAACTGGACAAAAACTAAAAAATGTCAGATGACTAGAATATGCAACCCGATCGCCAGAGGAAACGTTCTCATTGAACGTTTTTCAACGTTTCTCAAAATCCGTGCATAGACTACTGGAAAACCACAAATTCCGTGCATAGCCGCCTCGCATCTCCCCCATTGTGACTAAACCATTTCGGAGGCGCGCAGTCTCAAGGGAATTGTCGTCGTATGAAGGACCACCGAGCGAGCTAAAGCGAGCGAGTTGCCATCCTGAACATTGCGACATTCCCTTGAGCCTACTCAGTGCCGTTTGAGTTACGTACCGATAGGTACAGAATCGTAAATTTTGTTGTGGGGACTGCTCTACTTCCTGGTTTTTCCGGGTTGCGACTGGTTACGCCCACCGTGGGACTCCCCGTACATATGCACGGAATTTGGGGGTTTCTAGGTGACTATGCACGGAATGACGTGCACAAATCTGTGCAATGTATACTAATTCTCTGGCGATCAGGCTGGAATATGACTTTAATTCAAAAGACTGACTAAAACTAAATCAAAGCGTTGCTGTCAAAATCAACACTACTTGTCAGCTGACTAGTTCATGCCACTTACGCCAATCTTACTCTTTGAAAGTCTGTTGGACTGACCGACCGACCAACATATTGACTGACTCTTTAGAGTCCTACCACTAGTGGGGCTTGAAATACATGGAGATACAAATACCGTAGGAAAGCAAATATGCCACCAGGCCAACACAAAGAAAGAGAAAGGGGAGAGAAAAAGAACTCTCTCAAATGACAGAGCAGGATATAATCATAACTGTGATAGAAGGGGGGGGATGCTGTTGGAATGGAAATACGATTTTCGGCCATATCTGCCACTCATTGGTATACATTTTTATGAAGGGAGGAAGATAAATTATTTTGGCCTACATTTTAAACAAACAGTCTCATGGGTATCTCAAAATAGCAATAGCCAGCCAGTGTATTACAGTAGATGCAGAGTAAATATAAATATGCTGTATATCTGATGCAGGAGACAGGTGAATGATAGCTACAAGACAATGTTTTCCATCCACGGTTGACTGGAGAATGCAGCTAACCTTTTTTTTCTCTTTTACCATACCACCCTTAAGTGCTCACCAAGACAGCCAGTGAACATTAACAGAAGACAACCCACAGATGCGCTCAGAGACCTGCACAGCTATTTTGACACCTGCCTTGAGGCACAGAAAGAACAACCGCAGTTTTCCCTGCAGATTATTTCAGCAGGGAACTATGACGGGTTCGGCGGCTTATTATTTCTCCTTTCTCCCTGCGCTTTTCCTTCCCTATCTCTGAATAAATGTCAAGCTTTGCTCTCGCTCAGAAAAGAGGGCAAGGACTTATGAATCTCTATATGGAAAGGTTAATGCATTCTTAAGTTAATCAGTTACAGCAGCGCTTTGGGCAGTGTTTCGGGAGTGTTTTTGTTGAGTTACCAACTCGCCATTGTATTCACTCTCACACACGTATGTCTATCATATTGAATAAGTATGATTATTTCAATGTTTTCTCCATTATAGATCGAATTACTTACTTATTCAATACCCTTTACCTCTTTTGCCAAGTTGTTTGCTTTGTTGAAGAATTCACAGTCATTTGAGCAAACTAGAAGCTCGCCCCCGCTACGCGGGGGCTCGCGTCTAGCCCGCGGCCACGCCCACGTAGCGCCCGCGGCCACTTGGCAACTCATATAAGTGGCGTAGCGTCATGAGGGTCAGTGGGGCCGTGGCTCGGTCAGTGAAGACCCTGTAGTGCGGATGATATGTGGCATAGAGGGGCAGATTGTAAATCCCCAGAGGAAACATCCGTGGGCTACCATTGGTTCAGCGATGTGTGCGGTCGCCCTGCGGCCCCTCCTCCTCCACCAATGTGCAGTATTGAGAGCCCTGACGTCACAACAATTGGAGCGATGGGCACTGCACTGTGGTTGGTTAGGGTACACCTAGGGCCCAGGTAGAACCCAGTTAAAGCCTGCATGGGCAAACCCAGGTAGGACCCGCCTTGGTCCCACATAAACATGGGTAGTTGGGGCCCACCTAAGGGCCAGGTAGAAGCTACTTATAGCCTGCATGGGCATCGCAGTTGGGACTGAAGTGGATGCCGCTGACATTGCTGACATGGGGTCCATATGGTTTAGCCCACCTTGAAACCATATGGGAACTACGCTGGCATGCTGGCTGTAATGCAAACGCTGCATCATACCTGCAGTGTGTAGTTTGATGTTGTGTGTGTAGCAGATATACCTGCAGTGTGTAGATCAATGTCCATATGAAAGTCAATGCCCAGCAATGTTTTTTTTCCCCAGCAGAGTTTCTAGTGTCTCTGTCTCTCTCTGGAAGAGGTTGCACATGAACTCTGCAGCCGCACTGAGGCGCTCCAACACAAACACTCTGACATTAAGCTGCTTCACACAACAAACATCAGCACGACGCTGCTGTTTGTCCAAAAGACACAATATGTCCTCTCCCACCGACGTCATGTGTTCATTTATCGACAGCCGTACAGACTCCTTTTGACACATTTTACCTCGTTTATCCAGCTCTCACTGACTCATCGGGCTGTTATTTTGCTGCGATCAAGTCAACGATGTGAGAGATTAGCTATCACAGACGGACGGACAGGGGGTGAAACATAGTCTTGCGCCATGCCTTTCGGCCTGGCGGAGACAATAAAAAAATGAAAGTAAAGGAAATGAGCATTTCTGCAACAAAAGTAGTCAACAAACTATACTATGAAAACATGGGCCACATTGTCAAAGAATGTAAGAAAGAGGCAATCATGTAGAAAATAGCCGATCTACAAGCTTACAAAGCCTCTCAACGTGAGGCGTTTCGAGCTTGTAGATCGGCTATTTTCACAATATGTACTTGTGGAACGGAGTCAAACAGAATGGGGGGGTCCCCAGATCAAGTACGTTTATTTGGGGGGGGGGGGGGGGGCGGCGTGAAAGGGTTGATAAGCACTGCTGTAATCGGAGCGAAATTATCTGAAATTACTACATGACCATAATGCAGCCTAACATAAATTGCACGGGGCGGTTCTGCCATTACGTTAGTTACTGTAGTTGCTGTGGAGCTACATAGTTCTCCAGAAGACACACACAAACATAGACCATCTACAATGGACTAACTGAGCAGCAATATTGACATTCACCACACGAACGTGCATTGTTGACAAAGTGATTGCACAGCCGCTGCAGGCATGACAACCACGTTAGCGTTAGCGACATGGCAGCTATCACAGCGCCCTGTCCGTCGTCGCTGCGACTGACTGATGGCTACAGCAGTAACAGCAAGCTGTCTGCGATGCCATTGTCTGGAGACTGCTCTTAGCGTGACACGACCAATGAGAGTGAGCGCTGTAGTTGTTGCTAAGATACGGTGGCGTCTCTGCCCCATAGGTTGTAGATCTCTCACGCATGATTGGCGTATAGGCTGCGTTGCCAGGTCTGACTGTTTGTATAAGCGATTTTGGGCTTATTTGGGTGCACTTTTGGGCTCGTTTCCATAGACCACGGCAGCGCTTATTTCTTTCCCGTGACCGATGTGGCAAAAAAAGTGCAAAACAAACCATCCGGAAGTAAATTGCGAGATGAAATATATAGCACTTTTTGATTATTAGAGAAGGAGACACATGTGAAGGTTGAAAATGAAAGGTAGGAGATTATATAGTTTTTCATGAGGGATTTTTGTAGCAAGTTGTGAGAGAATTGGGCCACTCCTGTGGGCGGGGGGCTGATTAGAACCATTGGGGTTTGAAAGGAGACGCTCTCTGTTTGAGTGGAAAGATTGGGAAAGTTTGCCTTTTTCCAAGAGGGGACATTACTGTCTCAGTAATCATGGCATTGATGTTGTGATCAGTAAGGTAATGGGGAAGAATGTTTGTAAGGTGCTTATTATGCTGTCATATTTTCAAATAATGATATTTATATTATAGTGTGGAACATTCTTGAGAGCACAGTAGCAGCAGAGAAAAGTCTATGTTGAATTATTTAGTGCTCTTTACACCACATCAGAGTAATCCATTGTCAACAGAAAACACGGCAAGCTGCAAAATACACCACAAATGCACGTAAATATTCTTCTCATGTATCTAATACGCAATAGTGTGCAAAGCTCTATCCTACCTGGAAACCTTAATGTCATCAAGGTTGTGTCTGGGAACGTATCCAGCTATTTATTTTGTGTACATGACGGCTGTAAGAATGCCTCAGTGTTATGGTCTCCCTCTGAATACTCAATTGATTTAATCGATTTAAAGGTTTCATGACATGCTGGTTTACAAAACATTAAAAGTCTTTATCTTTATAGCGCTTAAAGTGGGTAATCATACTCTGATGCTCGGGTGGCACAGTGATAAAGTAGCTGCCCACCAACACGGAGGTTGCGGGTTCTAATCCACCGTGGTGCATCCGGATTTGTCGAGCGTCTACCCGAACACAATTAGCCAGTGTTTGGGGGGAGGGAGGCCGTGATAATTGTCACTGCGTGTAATGCTATGGGCTGGGGCGGCACCTGTCAGCAGGGAGTGTAGGGCGGGAGGAGGAGTGGGACAAAGGCTCTATGTCCTCCCGGTGGGGGCTCCTCACTGGTGGGTGAGTCAGTAGGATACAACACAGAAATGTGTGTGGGGAGGACTCAATTGGCATAACGACTAAATTGGGGAGAAAATTTGGTATTTAGCAAAAAAGAATCATACTAATCGATTTAGCCAATTATTAAAAAAATCTCTTCGATTTGTTCTCGTCATTTTTTTTTATGAAAACGTGCTTCTTGATTATTTCATTAATTGCAAAAGTAATAGACAGAATAAACGCTAAGAAAATAATCAATTGTTAAAGGCATGACTCATGGCATTATTTCTCCACAGACTCCATGTGGGCAAGAATGACCTCCTGACCTTCTATGATGGTGATGACCTCACAGCCAACATCCTGGGTCAGTACAGTGGCACCCGGTCCCGCTTCAAGCTGTATACTTCCATGGCAGATGTGACCATCCAGTTTCAGTCCGACCCTGCCACTAACATCTACGGCTACAACAACGGATTCACGGTCCACTTTTTTGGTGAGGTGCCGTCACTGCTGGAACACTGTTTATGTTTTTCTTAATCACATAAGCCTTAGCATCCCTATTCTGGGAATGTCATAATAGGTGAACATTTGGCGGAAATAGGCAATCATTTGGTGAAAATAGCTGATTTAGGTAGCGTTGTAACGCGTTGTGGGCTTGTAGATTGGCTATTGTCCCCAAAGTGATTTGGTGTAGAGGGCAAAAAAGGAGGGGGCCATGAAGTTTGTTTTTTCATTTCATTGCACCAATCTTTCTGCTGCTACTCTCAGCTCTGTTGACAGTGTACAGTATATGCAAGTCATTATTTTGTGGAGACAAACTGCACTGTAATAAGTTTAAGCTTTTAGATCAAAACGTGAGCTTTTTCACAGCTGTGCTCTGCTTAGAACCAGAAAGTATACTAATAACCAATGTGCTTTGAAAAGCCCCCTGTGGATGGATTGTGAGTGTCGTCGCAATTATTATTCTGTCAGTTGAACAGCTCTAGAAGACAGTTCCTTGATGACATCATGAGTATTTGCTTTCTCCTTTTAAGCTTTAGGATATTGTTCACAACTGGCTTATGTTCACAAATCCTGACAAACAGAAGGACATTGTTAGATTATCCACATGCCCAGAATAGCAATCATACATGAAAGAGAGAGTGCGCTATACCATAAGATATTGGCACTAGTGTGCTGCGGTCGTAGGCATGAGGCAGTGGACCGAGTGCCGTAGATCATATTTGTTTTGTTGTTTTCTCGTCTTTTGGTTCTTAGAAAAGCACTGTATAAATCTGAGGTATTATTATTATTAAGAGTGTATTATTGAAATCAAACCACACTTTCATAGTCTATATTTATGACTATGAAAGCACAATAACACAAGCTTACTATTCCATGAAGAAAAATAGATTATTATTTTCCCTTCCCACCGTTGATTCTGCCCATTTGGGAAATTCTTAGGTGCAGGCTGGTCATCAGTTTTAGGTTCATTGTTGTAAAAAAAAATAAGTAATTAAAATAATTGGTTCACAAGCCAATATATTTGATAAAGTCATAACAATTTCTTTTTCGCCTAGTAGCAAACTGATAATGGTTAACATCATCTTGTTTCTGACAGCTGGATACTGTTGCTAGGTTACAGGTATAATAAGGTAAACAAAGCAGAGTGATACGATCATGGAGATTCGGTGAGGTTATCGGGCGATATTTGCCCTCATTAGAATGCCTGTCATACTGTAGTGTACACAAAGTAAAATCGTCAGTGTTCATTTATCCATTTGTAACTCTGCGAGTGTGCAAATGTAACCTAAGGCCCCGTAAGGTGTTATAATAAAAACACCACCAGAACCCAGTGGGAATCTTTACATGAAAAATGACAGGCCCCCCAGCAACCACAAACAGAGAAACCCAATAACAGTCAAACAGTGTACTGTGTTCCACATCAGTTGCATTTACCCAGTGCTTAATGTCCTTGTGTCCTTAATACCCCCATGTGCTGCAGTCAAAGGGACAACAGACTGGCTAGTGCCACTGCCAAACCATATGCTGTGGCCCTCCTGGCACACAGCACAGGGCACTGGTCTTGCAAATTAGCAGCTTTAAAGCCCTCGGTGTTAGTTTATCCCGTTAAAACCGGGAAAGCATCTGTATCATTTTAGATTGTAGCTATATATACACAGTATAGCACATTGGTTGGCTATTAAAATAGCAGATATACAAGCTCATAGCACGTTTTTAAAATGACAATTTGTGCAAAATCTTAGTTTGAATATATATTTTTCAGGCAAACATTTTTAACTAAAATCTTTGCTTCTGGGGGTCCCTGGAACAATATATGTTTGGGGGTCCGTGGCCAAATACATATGATTTTGGGGGTCCTTGACATGAAAAAGTTTGAGAACCACTGATACAGCAACATACATTTTTAGCGGTGCTAGCCGAGCGGATCCTGCTCTATACCTGACTTTGTCCGTGTTCACCGTCAACGCTCTGATTGGTCAGACCCGTCAACGCTCTGATTGGTCAGACCCGTCAACGCTCTGATTGGTCAGACCCGTCAACGCTCTGATTGGTCAGACCCGTCAACGCTCTGATTGGTCAGGTGCGTCAACAAAGTGATTGGTCAAGCTTCACGTGACACATGGCTATAAACACATTATAAACACATATCGATGACAAAATGTATCAAAGGCGCCGCTACCTTCACACAGGGTGTGATTTTTCATAAAACTGTTTGATTTTAGAAGACATTAGAATCGGCCTCAGGTTTTAATGGGTTAAAGAGGCATGAAACCCGAGGCTGATTTTGTAGTTTGTTTTCTGGTTCAGGTTGAATACTAAAACATGACAGGCTGCATAAGGCTTACCTTTATAGTACAACGTGATGTAAGCAACACAGCTGCAGCTCATAAAATGTATAATGGCTGTGTTGGAGTTATGGTGTGCCAATGTGCAAGCATTGACGATACTGCTGGCAACTGTCTATGTTTGCACATTGGCACACCTAAATCACTTTAACATGTACAGGAAAACAAACCACAAAATCAGCCTGTGATTTCATGCTCCTTTAACTCTGAGAGTGTATAAATGTAACCCTTACGGGTCGATTTGCTTGAATTTGTACACTCTCGGAGTAACAAATGATGAAAAGATGAATTAACACAGAGGATTTTACTGTGTATGTTCAATCACCAGTATGTACGTCGCATATAGGACACATTCTCAGCACAGAAGGTTTTGGTGTATTTCTCAGAGCTGGAGTTGTCTGACTGGAGCCGAATATTGCCGTGGTATTATTATTCATTAAGACTGTAGAAGACAACAGAAATATAAAGTTCCTGCCCTACCATAAATAAGTAGTATAAGTGTCGTAGTGTGTGCGTAGGTAGATGTGTATGCATCTACCTGTGGGTACACAGACACACGCTGCCCACTTATGCTAGTCCATGCCAGTATATTGCAATCACGTTATTACACAAAAAATGTACAACCACACTGTACAGTAGGCCTATAGAACAACTGTATCTAAATGTATTTTTTTATTATTATTAATTGATTAATTAATGATTTAATATAATTTTTAAATGTGTTTTTGTGTCGTTTTGTTTTTATTTAATGTTTATCATGGTTTTCATAATTGTATTGTACGCTGTATTGGCACAGCCATCTGTGGTGGGGGGGGGGGGGGGGGGGGGGGGGGAGTGTAAAAAAAAAGTTCCTTCTTTCAGGGAACTTTACTGCAAAGTTAACATCTCTCACACATGGATCATTCATTCTCTGCTCCATGTTTCTCCATCTTCCTCTCCCCAGAGGTGCCGCGGAACGACACCTGTCCAGAGCTGCCGGAGATCACCAACGGCTGGAAGAGCACGTCCCACCCAGACCTCATTCAAGGCACGGTGATCACGTATCAGTGCTACCCCGGGTACGAGGTGGTGGGCTCGGAGATCCTCATGTGTCAGTGGGACCTCACATGGAGTGGAGAGGTGCCAACGTGTCGGGAAGGTGAGGGCAACGTTTCATTTCCTTTCTGTTTTCCCTCCTTTTTCTGTTGTCCTTCCAGAAGCAGAGTTGTAGGGGACAATTATTTGTTGTCTAAATCACTGGTTCTCAAAGTGTGTGTGTGTGTGTGTGTGTGTGTGGGGGGGGGTCCACAGTCCACTGACTTAAGCCGTATTTTATTGTATTATTAATATTAAAAATCACCAACCACTTCAGACTGGCATGCTTCCCCCCCACGAAACTTTAACCGGTGCAGTGTTATTAGGACCTGCCTGTTTAGAAAGGGCTTATGCTGATCGCTCATGATATCACTTTGTCCTCTAGTGACCTACCGCCCTCTAGTGGCTGCACTAGGTTTAAATAAACCTCATTCTTAATGTATCTTGATCATGGAAATGTATAGGAGTTTGGTTATCTTTTAGCAGTGAGAACAGTAGTGCAATCACTACACGATGCCAATACAACAAGGAACACTGATATTGATGGTTAATTACTTTGAATAATAGGCATCAAACTCCACAGAATCATATATTTTACATTTTAAACAATATAAACAGTTAAAGTATGTATCACATTAAATCATGTTCTTATCACCTTGTGGGGGCCTTATGTTGCTTGTATTAACCAATTTATCCGTTGTAACCTATACGTCTTTATACCGTTCAATCTGCTTCATTTCATGTTTTCATCTGCTACAGAGGCTGAGAAATCATTTCTATAGTGAACATTGACAAAAAGAATATCAGAAAACTGTTAGGATTTAGTAATAATCACAAGTCATGTGATTATTATTATTAACACAGTTCTGTACAATGTCATTTGATGTGTCGGACCAGTATTGATGTGTCAAGACCCAGGGAATGTGGAGCACAGTCGCAAGGTGCAGACGGGCAGCCGCTTTGCAGTAGGATCAACAGTGCAGTACATCTGCAACAAGGGCTATGCCCTGTCTGGCAGCAGCCTGCTCACCTGTTACAACAGAGATTCAGCCATCCCCAAGTGGAGTGAGAGGCTGCCTAAATGCATCCGTAAGTGAACAAGAAACACGCACGCATGCACGATTATGTGATTACACATTGTAATTTACAGTACATATCTAATAACCTTTTCTGATGCAACAATGCTAATCAGCAGGAATAATCAGCTTATCCCTTAATCTTTTTTGTATTTTGTATTTTATCTACTGATCTACTAACTAAACCATGCACAAGCCACAGCTCCAACGTTCCTGTGCTCTGAAACTAAAGGTTTTCAGAAGGTTATGTGCACGCATTGTCACACGCGTTGTTGTCCAGTGGTGGAAAAAGTACTAAAATGTTTTACTTAAGTAAAAGTATCAATACTGCCATGTAGAAATACTCTGTTACAAGTAAAAGTCCGGAATAACAAATTTACTTGACTAAAAGTACAAAAGTGTTGTTGGTATCAAAATGTACTTAAAGTACCAAAAGTCGAAAGTACTCATTATGCAGAATGTCCCATTTCACAAGTTTTCAAATGCATAAAATGTATTAAAAATATTTTGGAAATAGCAGATCTACAAGCTCACAAATGTGAGCTTGTAGATCGGCTATTTTCAACAGGCCGAAATGTATATAGGGCTGAAGTGGTTAATGTATGTTTTGTATTAATAATCAATCTACAAAGTAACTAAAGTTTTTAAATAATTGTAGTGGAGTAAAAGTACAATATTTGCCTCTGAGATGTAGTAGAGTAGAAGTAAAAGAACAGACAATTGGAAATACTCCAATAAAGTAAAAAATACCTCAAAACTGTACTTAAGTACAGTCCTTGAGTAAACGTACTTAGTTACTTTACATCACTGCTGTTGTCACACTGTCTCCCTGTCAGCCGAGAGGTACGAGCCCTGCAGGAACCCTGGTGCACCCTCTACCAGCATGCAGAGCTCAGAGAAGGCCTTCTACCACGCAGGAGAGACGCTCACATTCTCCTGCCACACAGGATACGAACTGCAGGGGGAGCCAACCATCCACTGCATCCCCGGTCACCCATCACAGTGGAATGGCACACCCCCCGCCTGCAGAGGTGGGTAATCACTACACGCCATAATTATGCAACATGCCAACTAAAGGTGCCAACTGGAACTGAAACGGCTTGGTTAAAAAGAAAACGTTTTAGACCACGGTTATTTAAAGAGTAAAGACACCATAACCCTATATACTTTAACTTCATTGACCGGTGTCAACACCAATTCACTTAGCTGAAAATAGCTGATCTACAAGCTCACAACACTAAGAATGTTAAGCACAGTACAAGCTGTACTAGCTTTTTGACTGCACTTTTTGGTTACTCACTAAACTGTAATTACTCTTTTCTAGCATCCTCAACCCAATATGTGAATGAACGTAGGCTGGATGGTATGTTATGTCATTATGAAGCATTGCAACATCATTAGAATTTTTGGTCTATTACTAAGGAGCCCCCGTACCGCAATAATGTGCTTTTTCTTTCTTTATTTCTTTTAGTTGCTGATTCAGAATATGGAATGGAAGGCACCCATGTAGCCCTCGCTGTATTCATTCCAACTGCAGTCATTTTGGTCATTGTCCTTGGCATTTACATCTACTTTGCAAAGTAAGCAGTGGGGAAATGTTGATTTATTATCATTGCAATTTGTCTTTACTTTATTACATTTGCAATTTAAACAAGCTTTCATACAATGCTTCTCTCCTCGTCACGCAGATTCCAGGGGAAGTCTATCAGAATGCCGTCATCCTTGCCACCGTATGACAACATGACTGAAGAGTCCGCTTTTGAAAACCCTGTATATGACAGCGGAGTAAGTAGTGATTTCATGAATCTACAAGACGTGGATTCACAGAACACCATCGTGCTGTCCTGATCCGTCACCATCTGGCTGTCAACCCACCTGCCATTTCATGTTTCACCAGGAGAGGGCAATGTCCGCCTCATCTTCCATCCCATCAACAGGAATGCACTGACCACCAAGTGGTCCTGCTTCAACAGGCACTTTGATCTCTCAAGCGCATGCTTAGTTTTAAACTTTTTTTTTACTTCCATCTAAGGGTTTCAAAACTTGGATTTAAATTTCTAAATAGCAAGATTCTAAAGACTTAATGCTAACAGAAAGTAGGGGATTTTGCTCCTCACCAAATTACAAAATGCTGTATACAGTAGTTCATCCCCCATCTCCGTTCCATGGTTCAATGTTTTTGTTTTGGAAAATCTTGATTTTCTGAACACCAGTCGCCTTTTGTCGCAGTAACATCGTACACCATTTTGTCATCATACTCATGCTGGTTTTGTTAGTGTGCATCAATTTAGCATTCCACAATCACAATATGTATGTATGTATGTATGTATGTATGTATGTATGTATGTATGTATGTATGTATGTATGTATGTATGCATGCATGTATGTATGTATGTATGTATGCATGTATGCATGTATGAATGAATGAATGAATGAATGAATGAATTGTATGTATATGTATGACATGTATGTATGTACAGAATATATATATTTACTATGGGTTGCTGTATGTCCAGTGACTCCTCTTTCATTGACTTTTCTTGTCATGTAGTATCTAGTCTGACTGGAGCATCCTTCCATTCTGTCCCTCCTCCCTCAGCATCGGCAGACGCATTATAGATACTAACGTCAATGTATATCTGTCCCACTTCGGCTGCACTGCAGAAGAGCTATGAGGTGAGGTCTCCTTCTGAAGCCGATAGTCGACCATAAAGAAAACATCTCAACTCACTCAATGTCAGCCATAGGTTTGACTACCTCTGCCAGCCTGCCACCCATAAAATTACAGACAGAAACTCAAAGAAGAACTGCTCTGCAACCGATCCAACCAATGTCCTTGTTCTTCTACTCCTCCCACTCTTTCCCCATTTTCACTGTCAAAATAAAGTGTATAGAAGTAATAATGAATATGATGTTAATGACTGCAACCAAACAGAAATTAGTCTGAACCCATTGCTGTGAAACAAAAACATGATGCTTTGAAGTTTGAACCAACACACAGTGTTTTGAAACACCTTTCAGAGTTTTTGAACTCTTCAACCAACAAAGTGAAGACATTCTTCCTTGTACACCAACAACATGTTTGGTATAATTTTTTATCTCGAGCTTTGAATGAACCAGACAAACATTGGGGTCTCGATAGGGAGCTCTGGTGATTTTCTAGACATGATTGACTCTGTTGAATGAATATACTTCACAGGGGCTGTCTAGACCCCAAGTCTCTCATTGCTGTTGAATGAACATACTTCACAGGGACTGTCTGGACCCCAAGTCTCTCAGTGCTAGGGCCCTGGACTCGCTGGATTATGGACAGTACATTTATTAGTAGTCAATGCATGTACCAGGAGCCTCTCAGGTGATCAATAGAGGCATCATATCACAGGAGTGAGCAGGCAACCCTCCTTCATTGTTCTCCTTTCAATTATCATAATATGTAAATGCTATAAGAAACTACCACAGTGAAATAGCAGTACAAGAAATTGGAGTTAAGAACTGCAATATGAAAATTTGTCTCAAGAGGAAATAGAGAACAAAGTAAGAATTAATAATGAAGATATTTGAACCTGTTCTAATACTACAGAAGTCTAATTCAGTTTTATTTATGTTAAATATAATATGAAGTTATTCATGTTAAATAGGACATGTTTGGTTCAACATGAATGAAGCCTTAGTGCATTTAATTTAAACATACACTCATTTGGTGTTGGTGATTGGAAAAAAATACTAAATATTAACATTTAATTTCTTGACTGGTCGTGGTTTGAGATTGAATAGTGCAAATCTAAAAGCAGATGAATCTGCAATAAACAATGAGAAAAGAATGCATAAAAGAACTGAATTTGAGGTTAAATGTGAACGCTTGGACCCATATATTCGTGTTCTGTGTGGATATGAGTAAATCCACCCAGAACAAGAATATTTTCACACAAACTGCAGTTTGAATTCATGAGAATTAATCACACAAAAATAAAATTCTAGTGTATAAGGATTGTTATGCTCTGCACTGTCCAAATATATAAGTCATTTTTTGTGGGAATTCCTCAAAGTATTTGCCAAACATAGTACACACTAAAACATAAAATAATTGTTGGTTATTTTTTTTTAAGTCATAAGGGAACAACAACAACAAAAAAAGCTTGAAGGGTGTTTTAAATCACATTTAGCGTACTACTCTACCACAGCTACTCTTTAGTTTGAAAATAGTGCATGGTTTCAATATCTGTATTGTTTTCAAAGCACAATCACAGTGCTTCAAGACACTTTTTCTACACAGTAAAATCCTTTGTAACTCTGAGAGTGTACAAATGTAATATTACATCTGTACACTCTCAGTGTTAAATGAACATATAACCTTGCAGTACCCACACCCCTTTACCCCCACCCAGCCCACTCTGTCTTGATGATAACACAAAACACATCAAAAGTTGATACAATTGTGATGCTGTTGTACCATAGTATTGTGAAGGTACACTATGGGCACAGTGAGTTAGTATACCACTACATTTTATTATGCTGCTTGTGTGTCATTTTTTTTATCAAGAGAGTATACAACATGCTGTACTTTATTATAGGGGGCATACTATAACAAATAGTCTATTAAGTAATCAGGAGCGTTCTTAAAAACAACAACATTTGTAAAAATCTAATATTTAAATTAAGATTTATTTACATTAGCTTACCATGTTTACCTCCTGAGATGTAAAGATTATTCGGTAGGCAGTGATGTTTTTATTACTAGTTCACACTGACAAATCATCCTTACAAAATCAAAATTGCAATTGTTAAAAGCAATGTTTGATATTATGTTAACCAGTCCAACACAATATTTACTTAAAACACAGCCAGTATATATCCAGTATAGCTCATTGGAGCGGACTTCATCACAACACCCATATTATAACATATAATTATGTATTAATATAGTTCCTGAATATTTTTCAGTGCATAATATTTAGGTATCTAGATGGATGTGCCCCCTAAAGTAAAGTCCCAATCAATTTCTAAAACCACTTTTATTAACGTACTATAAGTTTCTGACATGCTGTTGTTCACATATTGGTATATACTCCAATTCCAGTTTTACTGATACGCCCAAGATTGATAAACCTTATTTTCTTTACCACAACATATAATGCCCTACAATTTTCGTTGTGACGATCTCAGTTACATTACTTAAATCTACTGGCATAAGTTAATGTAGCTCATTTTACACATTAGAGAGAGCATATGTGCATTTGTTTTGAAATTGTTTGGATGTTTTTGTATATTAAGGGTAGTTTGTACAAGTGTATATCACTAATTTAATATTTATTTGTAAACATTTTACCATCCTTTACGATTACCCTTCCTTGTGCTTGTGTGGTTTTTACGGACAAATTAAAGAGATCTAAGGGCCTATTTTGCGCGTCTTACAGTAAGTACCAGGTCTTATGACTCAGCTTAAGACCTGGAGGTGTGGCCAATGCTGTTTGGCCGCTCAAAATAGCCAAACAGCATTGGCCACACCTCCAGGTCTTAAGCAAAGCATAAGACCTGGTACTTAAGACTTGCAAAAAAGAGACCTTAAAGCCGGAATTACAACAAGCTAACTAGCTAACATTGTTGCATTGTTAGCTGTAAACACAGTTATGTTCCACGACAACTGTATATCTTAGGCTTCAAAGCTTTCCCTTTTTTGAGCATCTCTCCATATTTCTCATCTTTCCCTGCAACTTTGCTCCCAAATATTTCCTTTTTGTGGGCTTTTGTATGTTTCTCTTACCACAATCAGATCTGCAAATCTATGGATTGCCATAATGTTATTTTTATAAAGTAAAATGCTAAAGACCTTTGGTGGCGTTTGTATTATTATTTTTTCCTTGTAGGCTACTTTTTTAAGCCAGAAGTCAGCAGTGACAGATCAAATATTATTTATTATTGTATGTCTTCGAATAATGGTATTAAAATTACACATTTCCAAATTACAAATGTAATTTAATGTATGAGACACTGATACAATCAACAATAAACTGCCTATCTTATGTGTAAATCTGTTACACATGATTACATTTGGGATTTTACACAAGATAGGCTATTGTCATGACAATGCAACAAGAATAGGTAGACTTAAGTCTCACCCAGCCATCTGGACTTGGACTGACTATGTTGGTATAAATAAACTCATGTTACTTCTACTATTATGTCCCGATAGACCATGTGCAAAGGAGCCGGAGTGGAGAGAGAAGGGGTCATTAATCCAAGAACAACAGAATGCTCTGTATGGGGACTTAGTTATGTAGCTTGATGGCTAAAAGGACTGACCAATATCGCTTAGTCTTGTGCCAGGGGGCAATGAGCCTGTGACTGAAGGTGTTCTTCATCCCTGCTACAGTAGCTCATCGTAGAGGGGGTGGGAGGGGGTTTCATCAGAATAGCTTCCAGCTTCTTCCTCATCCTTCCCAATGCAACCTCCTCCAGATTGTCCAGTTTAACTACAGATACAGCTAATAAGCCTGCATTTATTCTCAGACAAGGAGGAGAGTTGTAAAAGCCTGCACATACAGTTCTCTCCTAGTCCTCGGCAAGGAGGCTCAAAGACAAACATCTGTATTTGTTTGTTAAGTGCTCAAATCCACCTCTAGGTGGCAGTGTTAATTCTGCATACGGCCAAAATCACCATTCATTGACCATTTCAAGCAGAAATATAGAACATGTATTACACTATTAATGATCACATATTGTATATCCTTAAGCTGAATTGAGCTCATTAAACTAAGACAGGTGAGAGAATGCAAGTAGAAATACTGGCATATTTTTAGTAACATATCCATTAACATAATGTGACATGGCCGGTGATAACCCAATTTATCTTTCACAGTTTTAATGCTGCTTTACACATGTTGAGAGTACATTTAGACAATGAGGACTTCATAATTATGTCTGTCTGAACTACTGCAATGGTCTGTCTGCCATATCCTCCAATACATTTCTGAGTATTATAAATAAATACATAATTGGCATCGCCAATATATATAATGGCAAATATATACAATTTTCTTGTAATGCAGTAAAGGTACTCAAACATACAGTACATGATGAAACTCAATGATGTGTGTGTGTGTGTGTGTGTGTGTGGGGGGCGGGGGGGGGGGGGGGGGGGGTATTTTTTCCTGTGCTCTCTCATTGTTAAGTTTACCTGTGGAGGCATGCAGGATAGTCTTTGATTTAGCCTGAGGTACTGGGCCAAGTGATTACTTTAGCCTTGCAGTTTTGATAAGCAGTTTATACACATCCACATGTTTACTGTAATTGGGGTTGATTACTATTGGCACATCCAACAGAGTTATCAATTAATGAAAGCTGGGGTGGCCTTGAGCTGGTGTTATACTGGAATCCAGTCAGATGTCCACTTGACATAGGAGAGAATCATTGTTTAAGAATCACTGGGTGGTGGATTAAGAGGTTTTATGAGATTATAATGAGTCCCTCAAGTATGAGATGAATGAAAGGAATTGATTGTGGATTCCTGTTAAAACATTTTATATTCAAATAAAATAATGTTATTAAATCAAGTTTACAATAACATGGTCTACCCCAAGATCATGTGATCCATCTAGTGATTGACCTTGCCTTACACTATTTGTCTCCGCCAGGTCGAAGGCATGGCCAAGAGACTATGTTTTCGTCCTTGTCAGTCCGTCCGTGAGCAGCTAATCTCCGGCACTGTTGGCCCGATCAATAAAACTGTGCGCGCACACTCCCTGGAGGCCAAGTAAAAACCTGCCAAATTTCTCACATTGGACTGTTATAGCGGCACCAGGAGGCCGATTTTTGCTAAACACATACATTTTTACATTACTCCTACAGATTTTGGACAAACATCACGCAAATCGCTACACGTTATCTCTATAGTCATGTGATCAAGACGGATCTGTCCGATTTTTCATATTCTATCCTGATTGGCTAATATAAGATTGGCTTCTAAGTTTGCAGGAGTGGCCCTTTTGAACAAAACACCCATTTCCACCAGACAGGTTTCCCGCCATGCTGTGGCTGTGGATAGAGGCTATATAAACGCACCTTTTACTATTTACCACAAACCCTTGTTAATATTTTTAATTGCTTATAAAACCCACCGACTTAACCACTTCCAGCCAGGCATTCCTATTTTGGACATGTCAGAAAAACCCACAATGCATCGTATCGCAGTCCGTTGTGAGCTTGTAGATCAGCTCTTTTCGTTACTTTCATACGTCATACTTTCATGTCATACGACAAAATATAAAATAGGGCATTAAAGGATGGTGTATGTGATATTTTTAGTTGGAAATCGTTTTTTAACTCGATAGCCGAATAGGACACATACTGTACCACATGAGCGCAATGCTCTGATCAGTAAGTCCCCGGTTCGATTCTCAGTGAGCCATTTGCTGATTGTCACCCCCCCCCCCCCCCCCCCGACTCAATTTTTGCATTTTTGCAAACAGAAGGGCCCATGTTACTTAACAAACGCTCTAAAGCAATTATTGCTGAATATACTGTAGAGCTATCTAATCGAGATGTAACCATACCAAAAGCCCATGATGCGCCAATATCACAATAACAACTCCATGATACAATATTTAAAATAAATAGATAAAATTAGTTCAAAATGTTCTCTTATTATGACATGCTCAGAAAAGGGATGCTATGGTTCGTGTGATTAATGAGATGCAGTCTGCTTGTTTGAGGCTTTGTGCCACTTGTAGGTGATGGTGCGCAGCCAACAACAACGGGTTAGAAGTTTAGCTAAATATAACCAAGCGATCAGCGAGAGAGTCTCTACAACGTAGAGGCATTACTACGCTGCTGTTCAAACAAAACAATAACATTTTCAACCAGAATACCTATGGCAGATGCAGTCACAGGCCCACGATAATAATTGACAGGCCCACCATAATATTGAGACATTTTTTGTTGTATCCCTACTTTTTTCATTTTTTTTTGTTCAATGGTCAATAAAACAAAAGCATACAAAACAGTGTATGTTACACCTCCCATCCCCCAAAGTTCCCGCTCCGAAAGAGCCACAACCCTGATATCTTGTTGTGCATCCCCATTATTTAACATTCATTTTAACTAAATAAATATCACTTACACGATATTTAATTCATGACAAAAAAAGGGGCGGAAAATATGAAATAAGGAGATACAAGGTTTCTGCATGACAGTGACAATATATGAGTTAGGTTGTCTCAGGGGGTTATTATTGTGTGCACTCTGTGAGCAGCCAGCCAGCCACAGTTTTGGCTGAGCTTGCACTCTGATGCAGCAGCAGCAGCAGCAGCAGCAGGCAGCTCTTAGCCATTAAAATGTAAATTCCCTGCATGTGCACTCAGTGGGTCTGGGCTCAGGAGGAGGACTGAGGGCCTGCTCAAGGGTTTCAGAAATGTGTCAGCTTGTCCCCTTCATTTCATGTGTTAATCACAGATAGACAGCACAGACAGCCCACATGTCCGCTGCCACAGACAGGGACGTCTGTTGCATTATGGAGACTATTTTTAAATAAATAAAACAAATTAAATAAATGTGCTGTTAGAATGACATGTGTAATATTTATTTGACATGCATAACGTTGACTTTACTTAATGTTGACTTTTTTGTGTATAGGCTTTGTTTTGTCTTCTCTTTGGAGTGGTTTTCGTTTATTTTTATTTTTTGACTCCATATAAAAAGTTATTTTTTTTTTCGTTTAAAAAGGAGCTATCAGGCTTGATTAAAATCTGTACAATGTTAGTATAGTTACTAAAATGGTTGAGTTGTATCCCAGATTTAATTGATTATGCATAGTTTGTGCTACAACTACATCTAAAAAAGTATGATGCCTACAGTAGGCTCATTACCTGGATAACAATGTAGAGGTATTACTGAAAAGTCAATACATTTTACTCTAGTGAAAATGAACAAATGGCCCTTTAAAGGGACATTATGACATTACTGTAATGGAATAAGAAGAAGGGGATACAGGCAGTTTGCAGTATATCTAGTATACTAAACAAATGTGTACACCTTTCCACCACAAAAACGCATTTATAATACAAAACATGCTGACCTTTTGATCACATTTGGTTAATGTGTTTAAAAGAAGTGAGTGCTGCATTCCCTTTATAAAATGGCAGTTAATCAATAGCTTCAATTAATGGTTTGTCACATTATCTTGGAAATGGCATAAGATGCTGTCAAGTCTCAAAGAAATAATTTACTTTTGTGAAATTGATAACTGTATATGCCTGATGTTAAATTGTAACACTGAAGCCGCAATAAAAATATAAAGAGAAAACAGTTGTCAGTTCAAAATTATGAATCACATTTCAACAGAATGTTCTGAGATAGCAGAGGAAACAGTTTGTAAGTCCTTCTGGCAGTTGCGGTCCGGACCAAAGACAGAATTACATCAAGAAACATGTAAGATAAGTCCTAAGTGTAATCCCAATAATTCAACATTAGATTGTAATGTATTTTATCTTATTTAATCGTTCTATGCTGCATTTCTTTGACCAATAATCTATAGACTTCTTTCTACTTTTGCTCCTCAAGGTGCAGTACACGGTTCCTGTCCAGAACGCTCCTCTGTAACCGATGAACAGGTTTTGTCATTCTTGAGACGAGCGGTAGTGTTACGAGATAAGGGAGTCACTTCTACCTGGGCTGATTGCTTCTTTCTCTCCAAGGACTTCAAACCTAGGATCAAAAAAGGTCATAAGCCAGTTTTCCCCCTCTGCCCCGCCTCCACAACCCCTCAAATTACTTGTATGGTGGTTGAGGAGAATGAGAGGTGACAGTCTGGTCTGGGCGGACACCCTAGAGGGGTGCTGATAATCCCCTAGATGGTGAAGAGGTACTGATACAGTGTGTGACAGAGATGAGGTGGGGTAGTGGCTGTCTAGAAACGAGATGAGTCTTGAACGAGTGGTAATGACAAGTGGGATGAGGGGAGAAGCCAGGAGGTGTGAGAGGACTAGAGGTGAAGGCGGCTCATGAACCAGTGGAAGAGATGCTGCCAGCAGCATGTAGAACTTTAATGAAACCGATACCAGCAGATATGTGTCAAAGACCGATATTGTGTTGCCGTTTTATGTAGCAAACAGGGCTATATGCACTATTTACATCTGCTTACAAATGATATATATATGTGTGTGTGTGTGTGTGTGTGTGTGTGTGTGTGTGTGTGTGTGTGTGTGTGTGTGTGTGTGTGTGTGTGTGTGTGTGTGCGTGTGTGTATATATGTATGTGTGTGTATGTGTATATATATATATATATATATATATATATATATATATATATATATATATATATATATATATATATATATATATATATATATAGGTGTGTTTTGCTAAGTACCAGCAGATGGCAGTGTTCTACTAAGTCAGCCCTCCGGGGTGGTTGTCTGTCTCTACGCACCATAAAGGACACCTCTGACACTTAATCCTCCCTCCATGCACTGGTGGCTGGCTGCTTAGTGGGGGTTATGGAACGAGATGGTTCACAATTAAACTAAAACGGGCCCTGCTCACAATCCAACGGAGACCAGGACATGGCAATTAACCCACTAATACAGTAGACCATTAGACCTCCCTCCTTGTGTCGGCAGCCTCAGGGCACAGGCTTAGCATGGGGCTGTGGGATATTAGAAGAGATAGTTTAATGTAATGACCCATTCAATGATTTTTAGCACATGGAATGATTTGTGTTGGTTAGTAAGTTTCTACAGCATTTGTGTATTATCTGTTTCCATCCATCCTGATATTTCTTCACATCACTGTGGAAAAAGTAAGAGCTGTTTAGAATCATTTGTCACTTTTGTCTCTAAATGTTGATGATACTAAATGCTGGGTTCTAAATGTAATTAATTCCAATGCTGATATCTAGATCTTCCTGAGATGTGTCCAGATGTGTGCTATTCCAAGAGAAATTTACTTAGCAATTCCCCTCCACTGAGCTCACCAAATAATAGCTATATTTCGGTGGCCTCCATTTTCATATGGCTGTAAAAGATAACACATATTTACAATCTGTCTGTTTTCCCTCATTACAGGTGAGATTTAACTCCGTTTTATCAGCTTTGTCAGTTCAGCCAGAAGCGCCTTTGATTTTCTACTTTGTGTTTTTTAGCTGGGTTCCACCGGCATTCTATGAATCTGTTTAATATGCCATGGAAAAGCTGGAGTAGGACAACTGGGGCAGCTCACTAATGGAATCTGGACAGGTTTGAAGTGGCCTGGCCAGACAGTATTTGTTCGTTAGACACCAGATGAATGTTGCTGTGCCAAGGGACATAGTAGAGTAAGGTTATGACCCTTACACACCTGACCTTTAGTTCAGTTAGCCTTTTCAGACCACTACAATTTATAGATGTTTGTGTGCTGTAGCCTTGGTTAGAAAAAATGTAGTGATGATGTTATGCTTGCTGTAGCACTCAATTGTAAATCTCAGAGGCACCTGCAGCCGTACGGCAGTACACACACGTACTGTGCATACAATCTGTAACTATTTATTTATAATCAGAGAATATGGTCTAGCACTGTTTTCCTAACATGTGCATACAAATAAATGTGAGGTTAACCCCCTTGTTTGTCTATGTCTACAGTATTTACTTTACTCCACACATACTTAATATGTATTGGGTGTGCAGTCCACTATTTCGTTCTTTTTGACAGTAATCAGTAGGTAACCAATTAAAGTAGGAAAGAAGTTATGGGAAAAACATAATGAATACATCTTCTTCCATATAGATGTACTGTACGATACAATTTAGCAAATAACATACTATCATGATCAGTTGCAAAATAATAATAAAAATCAAGATAATAGATTGGTTTGATAGGCAACCTGGTTTGATAGTTTGATAGGCGAAACAGGCCCAGTTGACTTCAAACTTGGATCAAGATGACAACAAGAGGGTTTGTTGTTGGGGCATGGATGGCACGAGCTTCAGTCACAAAGACTGCTCAACTGGCTAGTGCAGTGGTTCTCAAAGTTTTTAATTTCAAGGACCCCCATAACTCTGAGTGTGTTACAGACCTGTGAGGATTCTTTTGGACCCCCTCAGTGAACCCCGAGGGTGCCTAGACCCCACTTTGAGAACCACTGGACTAGTGTTTCAATAAATGGACATCTGCATTTTAATCTATGGGAAATACGTCAGTAAGTATAGGGTTGGAAATGTTGTTCGAAAAGTGCACATTCGATGACTGTGATGCTCATGCATTAGTGTGACGTAAGGAAAAACAGAACAGCAACCCTGAGAATCAGGTGTCTGAGAATGTCAAAGCAGGACGTGATCAGACTGTGTCGGCAAGAACAGGCTGTCAACAACTACCGGTACATAGAGGGGGATGTTATAGTACATAGAGAGGGATGTTATAGTGGGGTTGCAGTGCACAAACTGCTCATTGCAAATATGAAAGCACATTTGAGAGTTCACTGGTGCAAAACCCATAAGCAATGGTCTATTAAGATGCGGGAAAATAAAGTGATATGGTCAGATGATTCATACCTCACCATATTCTGGGTGTGGGTGAGTGCATGTGTGGTGTATACCAAGAGAACAGTACAGGCCTGAATGGTTGATCGCAACACTGAAGGGGTCCGGTGGCTATGTCATGCCGTGGGGGGCATTTTCCTGTATTGTTTGGGTCCACTTGTTCCTTTAGACTCAGGCCAAGGACACTACAAATCAATACAAAGTTATTCTGAGTGATTGCCTTTATCCTATGATGAAACATTTCCATCCTGATGGTAGTTGTCTCTTCCAGGATGACAATGCCCCCGTTTCACAGGGCACAACGTGTGAGTATGAAAATGATGTGAATCATGTGCTATGGCCAGCCCCTCACAGTCCTCAAATCTTAACCCAGTTGAACAACCATGGGATATTTTGGACAGGCAAGTTAGACAGCTCTCTCCACTACAATCATCAAAACACCAAATGAAGTCAAATATTTTCTTAGAACATAGAATGGTGTTCCATTCCTATATTAATGAGTTGACAACACGTCACAAATGTCCAGTCCATAGGCCTGTGCGAGGCTATATCTGCGCACCCGCCCGCCCAAAACATGAAGTTTATATAGCAGGAGTATTAGTAAAGTTTTACATGCTATAGTGATATTTTTCATTCTCTATTCATTGCATTATAAATATCTATGAATAATATTCAAAAGGAAATAAAAGAGACATTCCACGGTTTTATTTTCCCATTCATATTTTCACAGCCTACATAGTGTATAATTACACACCACTATGTTTGCGAGAAATTGTATTACTTTCGCTTTTATCATGCGATTGCCTTGCACTCAACCTAACATACTGATGTTATGGAAATAGGACAGGTCCCCGTTCACAATATTCCTCTTTATTCATGCATATCTTGTCCTCACCCCAGGATGTCCTCCAATTTGCTTATGTGTAGCACCCCCTGGGGGGCTATGGCTGACAAGGCAGGAGGCCGTGTCACACCTCAGAGATGTGGCGTACTGTATTTGCGATTACAAATTGCAGCCTCAGGAAGCCATTTTGCACAAAACAAAGAGTAAACCCTCCGCACACTCCTGGCATCACCTGATGTGGGCTAGACGCCAACTCTCACTTTCCGGTGCACGCAGGAGGCAGCGGCTTCCCTAATGCTTCAAATCACTCAGACTCATGTAAACAAATGTACAAATTAGCGTCTGTCTCTCCAGCATCAGACCCACCGCTGGCATGGATTATCCCAGGCAGAGGGGAAAATACTTTTTCATCAATTCTCTTCATGAATTGGAGCAGAGAAGACACGACTCATAGGTTTTTCATTACAATGTTCATAGACAAAGATTTAGATTTAAAATCAGTTTTGTCTGGTGAGTAAGTGAAGGTGCTTGCTTTGAGGAACCACCCTCTCTCATAAATTGCCTCATCATTATTATAAATGTGTTTTTTCAAATGAACCGTGTCTAAATATAAGTATACGAACAATATGTAGGCTATTACGATCAGTATATTAAAAAATACATGCATTTAAATAGTGTTCCTTGAATTAATGTGAAGAATAAGGTACTGTATTTGCCTCAGAACAGTAACAGATACCCTGACAAGCTCCCGTGATTCCAAGGATGGAAATCTGCTGAGTGGAGGCATTCCAAAGGTGACATCCATTTGTAAGCATGTCAATTCAAATGACATGAATAGAATGATTTGAGTTGTTGCTTGGTGTCGGGTTGCCTATCGAACCAATCTATTATCTTGATTTTTATTATTCTTCGTTGGAACAAATTCTTTTAAAATTATCTCCAAGATATACTGTAGCCCCTGTATCAAAATCTCTAATAGAAATGCATCAGAGAGGATCTTTCTGTTCCGACTTGAAACCACACACACGGTAAGTAGCTATAGCATGTACTCATGGTGAGGAGTATGAATGCATAAGTGCCAGCACAAGCAAGTACTCTGTATGAATGTATAAGTGCCACTGTACTATGGTGGGGAAGATGAATGTGGAGTGAAACTTAATCGATTGTCTTCAATGCAGTGAAACTAACAAGAGGCAAAACAACTGTGAGCAAGGGGCATCTATTACCAAGCAGACTGTGGTACCAAGATAAAGATAACATGAGGTTGTGATATATAACACTTAGATATGACACCATCTCAACTGAATTATGTGTAACGTGTTTATTCAGATGACACATTCTGACAAATTCACGTCCTTATATAGCCTAGTACTGTACCACACCACACAGATAAGTAATGCACTACAGCATTATACTGTACTTAACAACCTTTTTAGTTTCAAAACAAAAATCTTAAAGTCATACTGTACATACTTGTGTACATTTTAGTTTTAGCGACACCCCTTGTAACTCTGTTGTCATTACAGCGTTTGTCTATGTGGAAGGAATGCTGAAAAAGGAATGCTGCAGGGTCCTAGCGCCCAAGGATATTTTGTAAAGCATGTCATCATGTCATCAGAAATGATATCTATCAACTGTAAAATACAAAACATAAATACAATTCCGGTACATGCCCGGTGCCTATACGTCAATTTGGCGTGAGTGTCTGACTGTTTAGAGAACATGTGGAATGCTATTGTGAAAAATATACAAATAAAATGTACACATTTAGCAGACACTCTTATCCAGAGCAACTTACAATTTGCTTACAAGTAAGGTAATCACATACAGTACATAGAATGCAGAGAGACAGTGTAGTGCCTCAAAAAACTAGCATCCAAGTAAACCAAGAACCTAGCATCTAGCAACTATAGGATACTTTTTTTTGGTCAAATGTGATTTATTGGAGAATCGTGAGTACAAAATGAAAGGTAGTACCGAGTATAAATCCCCAGCTTTTCGAGTATACGCGTAACATACAAATAACATAAAACCCCAAAATAACTTTTAATTGAAAAAGGTACAGTATGACTTAAGCTTTCATTGAAACACTGAATGTCTGAATTATTTTCTTATTTACATTTTAATGTTAGAAATACAAATCTGGCACTGGCCACTTTAGTTTGAGATGGAAAAGTTAATTTCCTATCAGCTATTTCCCATGTGTCCTGCTATATAGCCTGGTGCACCATTCAGTTGATCAACTTGACTATTGACCTATCATCACTATGATTTCTAAGGTGGGCTATATAGCCACTCAAGGCCACTCCTGATTGAACCAATGTTTCACAGTTCCATATATAGTAGAAGGGACAGAGATGGAAAACATTTGCTGTGCCAGAACTTATGATTCACTATTTATAGTTTGGAATTGTTATGAAGAACCTCCTTTGTTCGTCCATTGGTTTAGTGACCTCTGTGCACAATAGGTTTAGTGTCCTTGTCATTGCTCCTATAAGCAGTAGATTGTGATGACATCACAGGTCAGAACCTTTGTTATTTGAACTTGAGCTTCAGGGTAAAGCCTATTTCACAAAACTGATTATAATAACATTTATGAACTAGAACAGGATTTGTCTGCACGTAGGCCTACTATGTCTGTCCTTTCAAAAGTATACCAACCATAACTCACAAAATGTGAACTCTTTAAAAATGTGAAAGTTGGATCGTAGTTGAAAAGCATGCATGTAAAAAAGAAAACGGCAAATATCTTTGTTGGACATGCACATAAAAGAGAGAGTGCATTTGCATTAGGGCTGCAACTGTCAATCATCTTCGCGATTATTCTATCAATTACTTCTTCAATTAATCAAATAATCAAGAAGCTTTTTATATTTAAAAACTCAACTAATCAATGAAAACAAAAAACAATAGGCTTTTTTATAATTGTCACAATCGATTAGTCAGATTAAAATGTTATAGTTTGTCACAAAAATAGTATACAATCTACAAGCTTGTAAATCGGCTATTTTGGAAAAAATATTATTTTGATTATTTTCTACAATTGGTTAGTTCAATTAACTGTTACTTGCAACCCTAATTTGCATATGTCGAGATAGATAGAAGACAGTCTTCCTTTCAGCATGCTGGGGAGGTTTGACTGTGAGGGTAATAAACAAAGGAGGAACAAAAGGCAGCGAGACAGTGAGGGTGGAAGGGATTGGATGAACTGGTGAGATGATAATGCAGCATGACACCTCCGAAATGAATCCCTGGTTACTATGGCAAAGAGGCACGAAGGGACAATCTCCCAAGAGGCTCAAATAAAGCCAGCTGTAAATGATGTTTGATTAGTATTTAGATCATGCACTTGCTCAGGAAAGACATTTTGTCAGCTGCTCGCACACATTGCACACTAATACCTCTGCAATTGATTCCCCTGTCTGCCCAGGACTGTGTGATGGACTCTCATTTAATCTTTATTCATCCATACATCGGATCCCAGTCCCGCCACTGTCATAGTGTCCCACTTTGCTCTAAAATGACTGCTGCACATTCCTGTGCAGTCTGGTTAGCAGGGATGGACCAGTGTCTAACACTCCAAGAGGGGAATACTCCTTGAAGAGATGGAGAGAAGATTCAGCTGCGGCAAAGCCTCAAGAGAAAGAGGTGGTGTTCCTAGCTGACTGTAAATCTGAAATTATTATACATACAGTATGATCTACACTATAAACGAATATAGCTTTAATGGGACCAATTACCTGAGTGTTTTTCATCCTAGATAGGTAATCACTATTCTGCCGGGACTGGATTATATTTTTTATCTGATCTTCCCAACATACTGTATGAGTACATTAGATTATGCTTTATATTGTAGGAATTGCAAGAATGAAAGTATTGCAACTTCTCACTTTGGGCACGCAGAACGGCGTGTCCATTTATTGCACACACTGCTTTCACACTGACAACACGGCACACACACACACCTCTTCCTTGTTGACACCCCAAAACCCTCGCCCAATCCCTTAAAGAGCCCATGGTGAATTACTGTATGTCCCAAGATACTTTACTGTAGTGTAACTATCTCTACATTGCAGTAAACCAACCAACCAAGAGCTTAATAGCAGAAAGTGATGTGTGTGTTGTACAGCAGCATGGGAAGAAGTCTAACAGTCTTGGTATACGGTACTTATAGTTGCTTAGTATACTTAGTTGCACTTATTAGTGTCACATACCGTAAATGGATGATCTACAAGCTCTAAAAGCTCACAACGCGTTGTGCTGCAACGTGTAGTGAGCTTGTAGATCGGCCATTTTCATCATTCGTCATACGACGAAATATAGGACTGTGGTTAAATGTTGGACTTCAGTGGTTAAATGTTGCTTGTGTCTATTCTACCATCCCTGTCAGTTGCCTTAAGTTAGTATTTGGTACCCACCATGACCCTACGGTTCTCCTGCTTACTGAAGGTCTGTTTACTTTTTGAGTTTCACAGCAATGGAATCCCAACATCTGAATGAGATTCGAGACTGCAAGGATAATGGGAAGCTGGTTTGTAAGACATTATGTGTGATTTTGTTCTCCAATGAATGGATGCAGGTGGATTGAGAGATGAATTGGGCTGTACTGTACAGGTATGTAATGGCTATAGGCTGCTTTCACAGCAGCCGGATCAAACTGCTTCCCTAATTTCTTTCTACTGCTGCCTTTGCACTTCTCTGTTTTCCTCTGTCAGCCTCACCATTGATGGACTGCTTACCAAACCAGAACTAATCACATCTGACTGCTATCTGTCTCTGTCAATTACACACTAGGTGCTTCATGGCCTTCTGCAAGGCCTTTTGTAGGGTGCGATACCACACATCCTACCACATATCCACAAACACACACATTACACCTTACAGTACCACCCACCCTACCACACAATACACCCTACCACACATCCTACCACACATCCACAAACACACCCATTACAACCAGCCACATGTCCTACCACACATCCACAAACACGCCCATTACAACCAACCACATATCCTACCATACATCTTCAAACACACACATTACACCATACCACACAACTACAATGAACACAATACAACCTACCACACGCACACATGCACAAATAGCATTCAATTGAATGACAAAAGATTTCTGCCTGCACCTTCCGGAATGCTATTACTTTTCTTAAGCACAAAATGACCTCTTATAGTGGTTTATAATCACACTATATTGCATTATAAAATACATTCTAAAATTATAAATAATGTTTCTATTTGCAAGTGAGGAAGACAGTATATTTCCATATAAGAACAGCATGGTTATTGTTCAACAGGTTTAAATTGTTCACCAATAACCTATATTTCAAACTATTATGTTTAATTGCATTTGTAAATAGTTGCTCAGTGAGGTCTATTTGGTACAGTGAAATGTTACAGAGGAAGCGTCAAGCGGTTTCAGAAGATTTGAGTTGCTCAGTTTTTAGCTTTAGTCTTTAGCTGGGCGGCAGCCAATCACTACATACTGTAGCAACTGTTTCTGCATTGAGCGACACTCAACAACACCACTTCAGATGGACAGAACCAGACTGCTGAAAGTAGCGAATATTAACTCATTCACTGCCAGAATAAATAAATCATCCATTAGATTTTCCTACCTTTTCAAGTTTTCAACTCGTAGAGATTGAGCATCTATATGGTCTATTTCTTGACTAAAATGTATTATTTACAGATGTCAAACTGTCAAAAATGAGCAGCGAGTCTATGTGTAACTCCTGCCTGCCTGTGAACACTCCTGTCCTGGACGACTGCTGCAATGACAGCAGGACCTCGTGTGGAAAGTCCCGCTGCACTGGATCACAACTCGCCTATGGCCATATATTAATAGGTCTGAATTGAAGAAAATAGAGACTAGTGAATAGTTTTATGGATTCAGTGACTATATGGATTCAGTGACTTTACCCATCATATTTTAATCACTGTGCTTTTGACACAAGCTACAGCAGCCTACTGTAACCTCTATATTGTATATGTATACGTTATAATTACATGTTATTTGGAGTTTGTAATTATTTTGAATTCAGACTATTAATAGCCTATAGCCGTTACTGTCAAATGTTTAGAAGGTGAAATGTGGTGCTGTATAATGGAGAACTTGCCTGTTTATTTTGTTGGAGGTTGTTTTACAACAATCAGTGCACTGTACTGCATTAGATCTCCCTTTTCAGGCTGAAAGAATTAGCCAATTGGTGAATGTAATGTATAGGACTGGAGTGAGGGTATCTGGATTCATCTAATGGTGATCTACATTAAATCAAACCCCATCATCTCTACTTCATTGTGAAATCGTCTATTAATTGCCCGTTATACTCTGGCTAATGGTGTGATGATTGGATAACTCTAATCTAGCATAATGGTTGTACCATTGGGAGTTGGGTCTTTTTGCCTTGTGGTTGGATAGCTATGCACGCGTTGTGTTCCCTTTCTAGTGAAAACAGTTGCAACATTGCGAAGTGGTATTTGATTGTACCAGATAAAAGGGTGTGTGCATCGTCCTCCTTCGATACTTCATTTCTATCTCCATTTGGTGTATTTGATCCTTTCCATTCTCCTATCTTCTCCATCCCTCTTCCTTGTCCCCTCTCTCCTTCTTGTTCACTGTCTGGCCCATGGTCCATGGAAGGGGGGATGGCTGACAGAGACAGATGGCCCAGCCCCAGCTTAAAGGTGACTGCATCGTTCCTTGTGCCCCAAAGCGCTGGATCATTGGAATCCATCATGGCCAGCAGCACCGGGCTTCACGTAGACGGATCACATGGAATGGACAACAACAGATGGGCAACACAACGGAGGAAGAAGAGAAGGGACTATATCTGATGAAGGAGCCATGAACAAAGGAGAGAGCGGAGGAACCATGAGAGAAGACAAGTGTAAAGGCTATAATTTATGATTTAACGAACAACAGACGCCACTATGTGCGAGAAAAACAACATTTATTCAACTGAAAGACACGGCAGCGAAAAACTAGTCGACACTTTTATATCAGATGAAAATGTGTCGCTCTTGTCGTTCGGCGAAGTATACATTTTGCCTTTAACGTGGCTCAGATACAGAGCGGAGAGCCACACAATGGAGAGGTGTTGGTGAGAGGGCTACAGAGAGCAGCGCTGAGGGGCTTCTCCCCTCCAGCCACAGAGGAGAGGGTTGGGGGCTGGGTGGGTGTGTGAATAGGGGGCATTCATCATTATTGGCGCGCACCTCCGTCCCGTGCTCAACCTGACAGCTCTTCCACCACTGACATAAATCATGATTTCCTCATAATAGATCCCCTCTCTGCCATGGAGGGAAAGAATGCGCCGCTCACATCGATTTCAGCCTCTCCTTCCCCCTGCCTTCTCACCTTTCAGCTGGGTGCACTGATGCAAAATCATTATCAAACATTGCTGATTTGAAATTCATGGCATGTTAGATAACGCTTTGCTTTTGTTTTCCCATCCCTTCCCGGCAAAAAAAAAATGTGATGCATGAAAAAGAAAGGAGCATAAACACTATGGATGGCTACACAGCACGGACACTGTCATTATCCTGTTATTCATTTGTGCCTGACACAGGACCAGTGGAGGGAATCATAAACACCAGTAAACACTGAAGACTGGATCAGCTGGACCAGTGACAGGAAGCGGAAGATGTTACTATCTCAGCTGATTGGAAATTAGGTCAAGCACTTTTTCGAAAATAGGAGATCTACAAGCTCAAAATCCAACGTGATGCAACATATTGTGAGCTTGTAGATCTGCTATTTTTGCTACTTGTGAAGACTTTTGAAAAATCCCGCCTGTAATATCAAGAGGGAAAGTGCTTAACTTTGACACATTATCAAATATATAATAAAGAATACTTAAGACTCAAATGGATTTGTCTGTACTCTGTGTTCAGACAAGGCGAGTTGGTTTGTAGTGGTCTGCTGGCTTCAGATAAACAATGCTTGTGCAAAAGCAACCATGCAGAGTTCAAATACATCTATTTTTCTGCCCGGAAATTGATCCGACATGTTTAGTCACCAATAAAAAAAAAGCATTTAAATTTTCTTGAACCTTAATCAATGTACCAGATTAACACTACCAGCGTTTCAGTTTCACACATTTGAATGTACTCGTTTATTTTTTGATTGATTGATTGATTGATTGATTGATTGATTGATCAATCATTTTATTGGACTCTCCTGTACCATGTAAGGTAATGATAATGACGAATGTCCCCTGTTCACCTGACCCCCGATATGGGTTCATAAGACACTCCACAAGACAACATTAGCACTACAAATGAGATTCCAAATAAGTACCTGAATGATTAGGAGTTGTAAATATTTAATCCCACCCTTTTTTATAATTATACATAAAAGTTTAATACGCTCTTTAATATTTTTACCAGAAGGCTGTGTTTTACGAATTATTTGATTAATCACCATGCAGCAAATACATTTCCAGTTTGCATTATAATAAATTTTACAGTTACTATTGCACTGAAGATACATGAACCAAAGGATTTCGCTTGAAAGATTATCCTTTATTTAACACCAAAGGGTATCATTAAAAATATATTCATATTCCTAAAATGTATATCACTTAATAATGAAAATTATAAAATGAATCAAATGTTGCCGTTGCTCACAATGCCTCGCACTGCGAGGAATTGTGAGCTTGTAGATCAGCTATTTTCACAATGTTTGCATCTTTACATTATAGACAATTCTAACTTTAGAAATGTGAAGATACCCTGTATACTGTACACTTATACTGTATGTTGGTTTGTTTACTGTTGAGTGAGAAAACAATGTTGCACATTAAAGGAGTAGTTCACACAAAAAATACTTAATTTCTTACAATTACACACCCCATGAAGCATTGAATTCATGGATATTTTTTAGTTTTTGTCGTATTCCTAAGTCAATAATTTGATAGCCTCGGAAACCCATGGCTTTTTTTGTGTTACAATAATTTGATGACCGGCGGTCTCTCCGGTAGGATACTCAAAGAGTCTCCTTTGAGTCTCCTACCAGATACATTAGCATCTTTCCGCTGGTCATCAAATTATTGGCTTAGGAATGCGACAAAAACAAAACAATCTGGGGTGTGTAATTGATAGAAAACAAGTCATATTTTGGGCAAACTACTCCTTTAAGCGAATCATCTGGGGACCCCCTGAAATAATTTGGGGACCCTCCTGGAGGTCCTGACCCACAGTTTCGGAACCACTGCTGTAGATGTTCTGTGATGGAAAAGATCAAGAGTCCAACTGGCTAGTCCCTCCTCTACTTCAGACCAAACCTTGTTAAATTATGTCTACTTAGTCTTTACTGTCACTGTGTGACATCTAACAGTTGAAGTCTACACAGATATGCCATCATTCATACTTGGAAGCCTAATTGCAGAATACCAGGAATTAAATAATGGAAACCGTTGTACAAATGAAAGACACACCGTAAAATCCTGAGTGTAAAAAATGAATGTATAAATGTATGCTCTCTGGGTTAAATGAACACTCATCCAGGATTATGTGTATGCCGCCTCCTTGGCCATTAGTTTTACAGCACAGATCTCACAGTCCCCAGATTATCACAGCTCTCTCCCACAATAACCTAATTAGAAGAAAAGGGTTTTATTCTGTTCACTAATTAGCTCTTCAGCAGCGTTATTGGCCCTTTTTCTATGAATATTTTCATCATGTGAGATGACTTGAGTGTGGATGTCCTTTGGGTCAACCAGGTCCCCTTTCAGGGAATAGTTTAATACAGTCAGAGACACCATCTTGATTGGTATTTAAGCAGAGACAGAACAAAGAAAATGGCTCATGATCCTGCAGTGCTCTTATAGGGTACAGTATGTTTCCTACTACAACCTCTTACTTTAAAATAGTGTGATAAAATTACAATATACTTTGTCCAGTATAAACTGGCTGATACTTACATTGAGCCAGTAAAGAAAAATGAGAGAGTGAAAGTCGTGACATTATTTAGAGGATGCCAATGGGACTAGATTTCACCTTTGATGCCTCTTAAGCACAATTTATACGTATTGTGCTTGTATGACGTACAATGGCACAAAAACTGCTATTTTTGGCAGGACACCATCATGCAACGGAGCATAAATTGGGATAAAAGGACAGGTTTCTTCTGATTCTGTAAAATCCAATTGAGCAGATTTCTAGACTAGATTAGACTGTTTGTCAATGACAAAAATGGCAAAATGAAAATGTTGTGTACAAAACAGCTAATCAATGACCTGTAGCAAATATTTGTTTTTCCTTTTTTAATAATTGACTTCATAATATGGTGTCAAAAAATGTAGAGTTCTAAATTGTGATTTGTTCTGCCTCATTCGAACATACTGTATAATTATCCGTGATTCTCAGGCTTTTTTAATTCAAGGACCCTCAGTTTGACATGCATCCATGTACCCCCCCAACATTGAAGTCGATGCTTATATCTGAAATGCCTGTATTTTGCTTTGGAGGATTACAGAGGTAAATGCCAAAGAAAACAAGAACAGATTGATTATTGAATAGTCAGATCATGAATACTTTGCTTAGTACTATTCTGGGAAGTCAATATTCAGTGTGTGCTGTATGGGCAATGACTACTCCATAAGATGTATTACAGTATATCCATGAACTGTAAACCAGCTATGTACAATATACACTGTACTTCACACTGGAAATATTTAGCTAGTGATATATTACATGAAGGGAAAAAAACACATAAAGATGACAGTGTAGAGCTTCCTGGGCCAATGCCTATGTGGTTCACATAAAGCCAGAAGGAGAGATGTCATAAACCAGGGAGGTTTTATACCTTGTGAATTCACCAGAAAATGTGGCCTGTGTCTGTGAGAAAGGCCACAAAAGAAGCAGCTGAGTTATGACTGTGTTTTTAAAGGGAAACTTCACAGATTTCGAACCTGAATCCTATCGTTCTGTTGAGAGGAGGCTGTGAGAAGTTTGCCTTTAATAATGCTACCCGATGGCTCCATTATAGTGGGTTAAGTCTCTGGTTAAATTAACATTTCATGTGTAAAACAGAATAGGGTTTGCATACAGTAAGAAAATAAGCCTGGGCAAAGGGTAGCTTTAGAGCATTTGTTTGCAAGATTCTTTTTTAGATTACTTCAAGAAAGAAAATTGTTATTTTCCATCCTTTGTGTTATAGATACTGTATTAAAAACAATTATAGAAAATGTCTGCTTTCTACTCGAAAATGTGTTTACCTTTTTTACTTCAAAAACTAAATGTAGAGATACAAATTTAAAAAAGGTGTTGTGACCTCTTTTCTTCAAATAAAACAGTATTATACCATATTGTCTCCGCCAGACCGAAGGCCCCACATTTTTCACATCGGCCTGTTATAGTGCCACTAGGAGGCCGATAAACAAATGTTTTGATATTATTCCTATAGATTTTGTCCAAGCATCACGCCAATCGGTACACATAATCTCTATGTGATCAAGATGGATCTGTCCGATTATTCATATTCCATTCTGATAAGCTAACATTGGCTTACAAAGTTTGCAGGAGTGGCCTGTTTTGAACAAAATTCCTCAAATCATGAACGCAGCGTCCGATTGCAATGAAACTTTGCACTCACATTTCCACTAGGCCAAGGAAGAATGCCATCCTACATTTTTCAATTCGGCCACATGGTGGCGCTATAACAGCACCACCATGATTCCAGTTTTAGCCTATAACTCTTGAACCCGTAGGTCATACCATCAAAATTATGTTTCCCTTGGATTCCTTCAATTATTACGTGACCCCCCAAATAAGCCATGCGCATTTCCATCCGACAAGTTTTCCGCCATGTTGCGTTTTCTTTGTTTCTAAGTTTAGTTCCCCTCTCAACCCATCCCTATCCTTAAACCTTTGTTGTATGTTGCCGGGAAGCAGTTTATGTCTTGCTTTATAAATTATTTGTGCAGTTTTAAAATCAACAAAATCAAAAAAACGTTAACGTATGTGAGTTCAAAAACAGAGCATTTGTGTGATCATGATATCCAACGTTGTTGACTATTCTTATTGCTTTTTTCTGCATCATGCTTATTGGCTGAAGGTTGCTTCTGTAGGTGTTACCCCACACCTCCACGCAATAGGTTAGATATGGTGTTATAAGGGTGCAATACCGAGTGTACAGTGAGTTAAGAACCCGTCTTGTTTTGCCTTCTTCTTTCGTGTAGCGGCGTCATATGTCCAGCTCAGGGTCTCAAAGCCACGCTCTTGTCTCTGGGCCCACTTGGAAGAGGCCAGCCTCTGAAGGAGGTCTGTATAGAGGACAGGTGGTGATTATGTTGTCAGCAGTACTTGACGATGATTGGGTGCGAGAGATGGTGCAAGACCAGCTCGTGAAACCAATGTCACCACCCAATCATCATCGTTGTTTTGCCTAAGGCACCAATACTTCTTGCCAGTTTAGACCGGATATAATTTATATGGTGTTTCCAGGAAAACATATGATCTAGTATCAATCCTAAAAACATATCGTCATAGACTCTTCTTAAAATTAGGTTATCAATCCTTATCTCAATTTGTGTGTTCAAGAGTGTTCAAGACCATATATTTAGTTTTTTTCCGATTTAGTGATAATTTATTTATATCAAACCATATTTTCAATTTGTCCAATTCTGATGTGACCACCACGAACAGCTGCTGAATGTTCTCTCCGGAGCAAAAGATATAGTGTTGTTGGCAAAGACAACAAATTTCAGAATACTTGATACCTTACATATATCATTAATGTATAAAATGAATAATTACGACCCCAATATTGAGCCTTGCGGCACCCCACTTGTGATCTACACTCACCCATCTGAACAAACTGTCGTCTATTTGTAACGTAACTTTTTAACCAATTTAATCCTTCCCCTCTAACACCATATCTCTCCAAGCCTGGCTCCACCCCCTGAATCGCTAGCCTCGCATTCAGGGTCTGGTGACGCTGTCGAAGGCAAGGTTTTATCGGTTGAAAATCAGTACGGCGAATCGGGATCGGGATAATCCAGCATGAACCAATCGCCAAAGAGTCCAACTTTGGCCACGCCCCCCTCTCAGAAAACGGCTGCACTGAGAGGGCTTTCAGACTGAATAATGGAGTGAAACAAAATGAAAATTCAGGCTGAGTGTCAGGCTATATCTCTCCATCTTTTTTATCAGAATATCATGATCTATAACAATTGGCTTTCAATGTTTGCTGGAGGGTCCCGTTTTGCACGACATGCAAGCGCCGCTGAAAAAAACGGCGGGAAACTTTGCATGCATACTCCCAGAAGGCCAAGGACCCACCCAATTTTCGTTCAAATTGGCCAGTTATAGCACCACCATGAGACAGATTTTTGCTTAACACATTTTTTGTTACTACTCCTACAGATTGTCCAAATTTCCCATATTCCATTCCAATTGGCTATGATTGGCTTCCAAAGTTTGTGGGGGTGGCCGTCTGCCACAAAATGCCAAACATCATGAATGTAGCGCCATATTGCTGGCAAACTTTGGCCCTGTGTAGGTAACCCGGCCTAGTGGAGACCTGTGCTCAGAGGAGCACACTTTTCTAGTTAGTCTTTATCTTTTTTTAACTCCTTGTACACAAGCAGACATTAGAAATAAGTCCTGTATTTCAAGATCTTCCAAATGCAGCAGCATGACCTTAGAAAACCAAGCAACATCAAGGTTAGCTCCTAATATGTGATTAGAGGCTAACCAGGATAGGACTCCTGATTGAATAATCTGCTAAATAATGACCACTATTCAGTGATCTGGCTGACAGATGCACCCACAGTGACTACACAATGATTCAAGGCATTACACAGAAACGGAGGGGGGTGTAATGCATAATAGCCTCTCTGCACAAATTTGACACCACATCGGTCAAGTGTAAAACCACAGTGGTCACTTAATCTATTAAAATATTCTCGTTTGAGCATCGCAAACCATCCAACAAACAGGACAACACATGCATTAATGTGCTATGCCTGTATTTCAAGAATGTGACTATTATAATACGCTATTTGTCGTTAGCGTTTCAGTGTGTTTCAATGTCCAGCTAAATCTGCACATGCTACTGTATTGTAGCTGCATTTAGCTGCATCATTCACCTGGCCTATGTACAGTATATTTCAAATGTGTCTTTTTTATTTGCGCTCCTCGAGTAATATTGTGGGCCTCTGTTGGTTGGTTCAAACCAGTAACTGTAGGTCTTGCTCGGAGTAAGAAGCAGAACTACAGCTACTACTGCTAGTGGGGCTTCTTGTTAACATAATCTCAACATCAAATTGAATTGAACCATCAGTATATTTCAATTTGCATTGCACATAATAGCCCTACAGGTAGTCATTTCATCATTACTATTATCAGTAGTAGAAATTTGAAAGCAGGGACATATCGTGTCTACATATTTGTTGTTGTTGTTGTTGTTTTGTTGATTAATATTGGATGTAATGATATGGTTAAAATTTGGTTTTCTAATAACCGATGCAGAACATGAAAAGAATGCATGGTGTAGAGTGGATTGTCTTTATAATGATTTCAGTCATTTCACCAATAGTGTGAAGTATGCCATCGTGTCTGAAGTCCTGCTACAGCTCCTCCTGACCTAGGAAAACTATCCACTTCTGTCTCATTACTGCTGTAGGCTGAAGTGGGACCAGTAATTAGCCAGAGTCACATTCAGTCCTTCACTCACTTAGAACCACTCCCGTCATGTAATTGTTCTAATTGTGCCAACTTTGGTAGAAGAGGGTATGGAGATGGGACACTTTCAATAAAGAGCTGTCATTGATAGTAATTCAAAGGCCCTGCAGTGGATACAGCACATTGATGTTGCATGTGTGTAGTGTAGACTGTAGACCATATACATGGTGTCCCGATCTTTTCTTTATACACAATTTAAAAATAAATAAACAAAAAAGAATACTTCTGCACACTTGCATAAAAATGTGAACAGGTGCTTTGGAAACGCAGTATTTAGGAACGAAGAAGAGAATCATACACTGTCCGGAGCTTACAACTGGGACAACTGAGCCCATACGATTCTAAGCTGTTACTTCTGTCTGTGTGTTTGTACACTCTCAGAGTTACATTGACATAGATTTTACAATATAAATTGCGGTCCAAGTGATAGAAATGAGGGTCCGTAGCCCTAATGCATGTCAAACTGGGGGTCCTTGAAATTAAAATGGTTGAGAATCACTGCTAGAGCAGTAAAATCTTCTCTTATGGGGTCCCTGAGGCATATCTTTTCAAATGGGGGTCCGTGGGCTAATAAGTGTCAATATGGGGGTCCTTGACATGATAAAGTTTGAGAACCACTGTTCTAAGTATTAGGCAGGACTAGGAAGCTGTTCCCAGGAATAATAACAATCTATTACATTGCAACTGAGCACAAGCATACGTGACATGAAGTTTTCCATGTTAGATTGAACAAATGATCCCCTCTTTGTGAATGTGTCTTAATAAAATGAATTAACCTTGTAAACGGGGGTCGCGACCATTGGTATAGCAGGGAAACGCAGTGTCCAGCATAACTACGGTGACTGAATCGATTGAAAAAGAAAGCTGGTTGTGCAGGTACTAGTGCCTTGTGCTTTCCAAAGAGTTATGTCACAATATTGTAAAACACAGTAAACATAATGCAACACATCTTATATAAATGAAGATAAGTGGGTCAGGAAACTGCAGGAAGTGTTGCGTACTTCAATCGCAGAGAAGAATGGAAGTGGTTATGTGTAACTACATGGAGGGGCGATTATGGCACTTAACAATGGCTTAAGCATCTTTTCGTTCCACCAATGGCTTACAATGGCTTTTCTTCCACCTGCTCCCTCTTTGGTCTTCTCTTTGCTATGTCAGTAAGCCTCTTCTAAACTACTGGGAGTTTACAGAATAATATTGTGCCACAAATGTCATAATTTGCTCTAACAGCCACAATTATGCCCCTTATTGATTTAGCCACATTAGAATGTGGGAACATTAAATGGCAACAGCAACATCTTGTGTATTGACTTGTGGTTGCTGAACAAAGGCCTTCCTTTATTCAGGTTTTGTTCATTTGGTTGAATAGTCTCCTCTTCATGATGTGTCCCTTAAAGCATAATGTGTCTCCAATTTAGTACACGTAAATAAAAGGGAGGGGTGGCTGTTTCACCCGTTGCAACAGCTGCAGACAACACAGGTTAACAAAAACTGACCGCAGAAAAGTGGAAGTGAGCAATGTCAGCAAATTTAAAGTAGGTCATTTGTTCAAGCCTCTTTTTCCATGTTCAAATTCTCAGTTACTTGTATGGAAAATCTCAGAAATGTTTGCTGTTACTACAGGGTGTAAGTTTTAGATATAGAAACTTGCACATTCGATTGAGAAAGGAGCATTTCCTGTGTATACCGTAAGCCAAAGATAAATGCTGCCCTATGATTACTACACTAGAGAGATGGGTCAAACATTTGAGCATTAAGGTTTTATTTCATTATTGATGCATTCAAGATGGAGATTGCCTGAAATAAATGCTTTCTGAAACCTAGTTTTGTACTATGTCATTCATATTCTACTCGGGATCAAAGTCCCACAATGCCTACAGCAATTTGTCACGAATGGTTGGCTGATTAAGGTCCACTGATGTACTAACTGCTTTCCTGCACAATGGAGACGCCAAAGATCTGACTCAACATTCTGAAAGTGAAAGTGGTTAAGTCTGTCTGAGTTTAACCAAGTTTAACCAATGCAAAGTACAAGAGCTTGTGACTAAATAACTCATTTACATTGGATCCACTGGAACACAGGTTCTTTTTTCCATTCCTTGAAAGGTAATGGTTTTGGCAAGTTTTTAGAAAGGTTCTGAAAATATATAAATCTACATCCCAATGAATCCACCATGCCACACACAACTACTGCCACGGTGGGCATGATGGCACAATGCACATTTAGAATTTCTTCATTTAACATTTGATGAATACGGGCACACCAACAATTGTGTCTGAGTCCCTATATGCTCTAGCGTGGCTCACCTTCTGCAACAGAACCTGGTCACAGTCGAGCAGTAGAGAATGGTCAAGTACAGTAAAGCAGTGGACCCCCAAAATGATATGTATCTGGCCACGGACCCCCCCCCTCATCTCAAAATATTTTGTTCCAGGGACCACCCCAGAAGCAAAGATTTGAGTTACAAATGTTCACTTTAAAAAAAATATATACTGTATTCAAAGATTTGCGCGATTAAAAAAAAATAGCAGATCTACAAGCTCATAGCGTGGCACTCAGGGCCACTAATGCAGTAAAGTGCAGACTACAGTAGGCACATGAAGCTATTTCTCATTCACAGTAGCACTATACCGCTCTAACAATGAATAAACAAAAAGCCTTACATGCCTGATGTGTATCGTTTCATAATCTAATTTAATTTTGAAGATAAACACTTCAGTGTTTTAATAACCACAGGGCTCATTGATGTTATGCGCAGCTCATCATATTTTTTTGTTTATAGCAAATATAGAATTGGAGTATAATCAATAACTCAATTTTGTACAGAAACCACCCGTCCAGTATTGTTGTGATATGTATACAACTCCAATCATTGACCACAACTCACAATATTCTTGATTTTATTGCCAGCTATTTCCCAAAGCTTGAGTTTCAAGGAGGCCATTGGATTTAGTTAATTTCAGTTCGGTATGAAAATCATCACAAATCAACATTTTAATATCATGAGTGGTTATGTTTTGTTAAAGTTAAGCTATCATTGAGTTTCAATGCATTTTAAAGAAGTACAGTATGATTTAAAAAGTACAGCTGAAAGTAGTCTCTGGTGAATAGATTGATTTAAGAAAATGAAATTCAAATGTCTATGACTTATCAACCACATTATGTTCAGTCAACACTGACTCAATTATGCAGCTACGTTTGATAACGTTATGGGACTTTTGAGAAAAAGGAGAGAAAAAAAAAGAAGAAAAAAATCCATTAACGTGAAAATGCAAACAACTGCAAAAAATAAAGCCATTATGAAAATGGTCTGTTTATGTATGATACAGTATATGGCCAAAGCTGAATAGACAATGCCGTTTTTGATGCCGCGGTATGTTCCTGTAAACCCTCTGAGCATGATAACATTCTTACTGTAGCTACAGCCTGCTTTGTCTTGTTTGCATGCAGCCACTGTCAGCATTGTGCATTGGGGTGTTGACCTTTGAGCAGTGAATAGGACTGCCACATGCGTTTTCTACCAGGGTGTAAATGGACAATCCTAGGCAGCCCTGGCAGACATGTTCCTGATAAACCAGTGATCTCCCAGGGCACTCAAAATGAGCGTGGCTTCATTTACATGATAGGATTATCACAATGTCTCTTTGTGCATGTTGGGGCCAGACGAACACACTGTGACATTAGATGGAAGCAAGTTAAGAGGAGCAACCAAATGCAGACAATAGGGAGAGCAGATATGAATGCAGTGTGAACTGCATTCATGTTACTTTAGCCTCCTTATCTGAGAAGACAAGGCAACCTAGAGGTGTGCTTGCTACTGTGCATAGTTGACATGTGATTTTTACGTGGCTGCACGCTGGTGTCGCGTGAGGTAAATAACAGATCTGTAAGCTCGCAAGCGCGTTGCAGCATGATTGTGTCAATGTTTTCAACCCTCATTTGATATGGTGCGTTATGTTATCAGCACTGTCTAGTGGATAAATTAGCAGGCAGAATGGCATACATACATACTGTATACACACATACGGCATGCTGTACATAGTACCAACAGACAGCAGACAGACCAACATTACAATAGTTTCATACCCGTGCTAACAAGACTTGGGTATATAGCCCCCAGGCCAGTATATGGCGGAGCCTTAATGTGCAGAATTGTGAGGAATTTGTTATAGGGATAGTCAGTGGTACTGTTTCATTTGTTTCTACCTGCAGATGTATCTAGTTTTTCAATACAGACTCAGTCTGTATTGGGGGTTTTGTCAGAGTGATTGTTATTTGGGATGCTTTAACTGTGCACTCACCCTCATGCCTCTCGGCATATCAAGAGTTTCTTCCCTAATATTTTCTATGGTGGATCATGATTGAGCATATCCAGATGTTTGATGTGAAAGAGAATTATTAATGGTGGTAGCGTTTATTCATTATTTTGTATAGTGAAGTAAAGGCAATTGTATTTGTTTAGTGGAAAAATCACAACAAAAATTATGTCAAGGCACCAGTCAGGTAGAGCAGGTGTATAGAGTACTGTGCAATTTACAAGACAAAACAGTCTCTCATTAGTTGGCCCTTTCTGACAGTGGCAGGAAAAACCCCTGTGTAACAGGAAGAAATCTGGAACACAACCAGAGTGTGGGTGGGTGGCCATGTGCCTAGACTGGTTAGACTGAGAGAGAAAGAGAGAGGGGGCAGAGAGAGAGAGAGAGAGGGGGGGGGGGGGGGGCAGAGAGAGACAGAGAGGACAGAGAGAGAGATAGAGAGAGAGCAGGAGGGGAGAGTGCAGAGTACAATGCAAGTCCCACATACTGAATAAAGTACAAGCAGACGAGACCAATGCTGTACTGTGAAGAAACCAATCCTGTAACTTGGTAACAACAGTCAACCAGTGTTCTCTCTTTTTTTTTTACGAGTAATATATGACTTGTAAAGGGGGGCGCATGCTACCATTTTTGGTGGTCACCTTATCACCGCGTCGGTGATAGAGAGAGCTCTCTCTATCATAGAGGGCACTCTCTCCATCACCTTTTAGGTGATAGGGTGACCACCTCATTTGGTAGCATGCGTGGGCCTTTACTCAAGTCGTTACTCTTTCAAAGGTAATATCATTACTTTACTTATTACTCCTTGCCAACAGTAACTAACTAGTTACACTACTTTCTTATTCTGCAGCCGCTGTAAAATCCTCAGTGCTGGAACAGGTCCATTTGGTTACATTTGTACACTCTTCTGAGTTAAATGAACGTTAAGGAGGATTTGACTTTGTATTCCTTCCTTTTGTAAAGGAAGGAATGCTACTCTATTGGCCACTTAAAGTAGTTTATGTGCAGAACTGAACGCATTACTAATGACTATGAGTGGCAATAAGCTTAAGGATATCTGTGATAAAACTTTCTAGGGAGCCTTTACAATAAGGCAATTATAGATTAACCCATTAAAATCGGGAAAGCACCTGTGTAATTTTAGCGTTGGCTATTCAAAAATAGCAGATATACAAGCTAGTCAAGCTATCTAATATTTTTTAACATTTTTTTTTAAATCGTGAAAGAACTACTGGTTTAGAAAGCATTTGTAGAATCGCCCTCAGGCATAAATATGCAATTCTCTGATCAGTGGCCACATCCTTTGGTAATGGTGTGTATAACATAATATGACAAAACCAGTCAGGTAAAAAAAAATCAAAAAATACATTTGAAAGCTATGAAGGAATAGATACTTAGATGAAGATTATCTGTAAAAAGTATTTATATGAACCGTCTCTTCAACTGCCTACATTCAGACTGCTAAATTCAGACAGCCAGTTCATGTTCAGTGTGTGACACATCGCACAACCAAGTATAAATCAGGCATAACTAAGAAAGCTGCCATGGCATGATGAAAACGGAATGGATCAGGGGGAGAGAGACGCACTAATGCTGTGAGTGCGGACAACTCATTCATCGTCTCAATCATTATCAGCCATGTTATGGACTTTAAAACAAGGTGAGAGACTGTAACTCCTTATTCATTGAGAAGGGGCTGGGAGTTAAGACTGGAGCACTAAACTGCCTGTGCTGTTGCCTGAAAATGGCTGCAACGCACCATTACTCCAGAGTCCCGACAAAATGAAAATCCAGACAACACACGCAAATCACACTACCCGCATTGCGCCTTGACCTGCAGTTCCACCAAGGGGTGTGAAAATTGTACATTATTACTGAAATGTTAAAGTAATTAGATATATATTACTCATTTCTGGAAAATGTAAATGTTTACAGTAACGAGGTACAGGTAACGCATTACTGCCCAACACTGCCAACAACTGTCTGTCTTTCAGTATGGCTTGGCTCCACTCAGCCAAAAACAACAGCACATGATGGCTAAACCATGAGTTTCTACAGGGACAGTTTGCTGATGTTGGGGCAACCCTATTGGAGATCACACACATCCACAGTATTCTGTGTATTGTAATTTCTAACATCTACTTTACGACAGTAGATTGTAGCATAATTGCGACCGTAGGTCGCATTTACTATAGAAACCTGCTCCAGGTGTCCGTCCGTCACCCCGTCCCTCCGTCACACACGTCCCGTCACACTTTTGCCGTCACACACGTCCCGTCACACTTTTGCCGTCACACACGTCCCGTCACACTTTTGCCCTGCTCATATCTCCGCACCCGTTGCCCCGATCCATGCCAGATTTTGCACACACACTCCTTACCTGCCAAACTACACCCTCCAAGGACCCCCGGAGCTCCAGGGACCCCCAGCTGCCTCGGGGACCCCCAAGTGTAAAAAATGAGCACATGTGGACAAATTACCAAATGACCACCCCAACGGGGCTGCTCACGGGGCATTCCCGGGGACCACCCACTCCTGGTGCTCCAGAACGGATGCAAAAGTGGTGGCGCCCCCAGTGGAGGACCCCCTGCCACTGCAGCTCACATAAAATGCCGTAACTCGGGCTAGGAGCGTCCGGGAGAGCCGCGGCCGGTACCTATTCGTCCGCCAAGGCAACGCGGACACCCCACCCCTAATTTCTCACATGGCCCTCTTCTAGCGCCACCTTCAGGCCGCTTTTCACAACACATTTTTGCCCACTACTCCTACAGTTTTGCCACTAAAAACACGCAAATTGCTACACACTACACAGTATGTGTACACTCATGTCATCAACATGCCTGCCACCACATTTCTTAGACCACCAAACAAAACTATACATTGCCCACACAACTAGGAACCAATCGCCGTTACAGCCCTCTTCTGTATACATGTGACCTACGGTCGCTTATCTCCCGATTAGGGAGTCTTACTGGTGTACAGATGTTGTGTGTGTGGCACCAGACAGACAGACAGTCAGACAAACAGACAGACATATTCAACTAGCTTCAACGCTGATTCATGAAGCAGCAGTTAAATGCACCATCCACACATCTATACAGAACTCGATGGTTATTTGGCTGTGCCTTGTATGTCATCTACCATCATGCCAGAATCATGATCACAATGAAAACAATCCTATTGGGTTATTATTGCTTTATGATCACACACCCCACTGTTCACCACTGCACATCTCATGGTCCATTAGTGCACCCCATGTACAAGTTACAGTGTATTGCACACAACAAATAAAAAGTGCTATTGCAGTCCATAAAAAAAGGAAATGTGCTTGCATTTAAAGGGAGTGAAAGTAGTATTGTTGTTAGAATAAGCCTGAAATAGCTTTATATTCAGATAGTAGTCATTGATATAGACTAGTGTTTTCAGTAACAAGGGTCTCCCCGTCTCTCCAGCTCTTTAGTAAACGTGAAATACATTTTCAGGTTGGGATACCAATTTCAGCAATCATGAAAGAGAACTCATACAGAATACAGAATAAACATGTAACAACCATTAAAGCCGGGAAAGCATCTGTGTCACTTTAGATTATAACCACTTTAACCATTTTTACTTTGGCAATTGAAAAATAGTAGGTATACAAGCTCATAGCGCGTCACTTCGTGTCACACAACAAGCTTGTATATCCGTTATTTTTTTTAAATCTTGAAAATGTGTGCAAAACTTTGAATATATGTTATTTATAGCGAAGATTTTTAACTCAAATCTTTGCTTCTGGGCATCCAAATTGGTCATGTCTTAATGGGTTAAAGAGCTGGAGAGACCACTGTTACTGAACAAACACTATATAGAAATGATTACTATCAGATTGTAGAGCTTTACATTTTTAACATTATTTTTTTTGTTTTAACAAAGGAATATCACTTACAGCACCTTTAAAGTACCTGTATCAATAGGGTTAAAGTGCCTGATGGCCTCTGTGTAAAGACAAAAAGTCATTCCCAACAGAAGAAATTAAAGAGGGTTGAGGTTGGGGTGAGCTGTGCATTGCTGCATATCACTTTCTAAGTAAAACTGACTTCTCTCCTACAGTCAAAAAGGGCTATATACACTATACAGTAGTAACTGCTACTCTACTGGCCACTTTAAGTAGTTTATGTGCAGAACTGAACGCGTTTCTGATGACTACGATCAACAATGAGTAGCAATTGCTAAAGGATATCTGTGATAAAACTTTCTAGGAAGCCTTTACAACAAGGCAATTATAGATTAAAGTCAGTATATTGTTAAACTCTACTGGCATAAATATGTAATTCTCTGATCAGTGCCCACTTCCCTTGGTAATAGGGTCACATTCTTATCACTACCCATGATGACACAATATTCCCATTAGGGATTTGGGAACTCTAATGGACAGTAAAAACTTGAATAAAAAGTTTTCAAGATAAAAAATAATGATGACACATCTATGTACAGTCACTCTCTCTCACTCTCTCTAGCTGACGTAGTGTATCCCAGCAGTTGGGGCAATGGCGACCTAAAGGTTAGAGAAGTACTGTATGCTGCAGCTGGAAGGTATCCAGATCAATCTCCCATGAAATCGGGAATACCCACTGTTCAGTTGCCCTTGAGCAAGACAATTGGGACTGAAGTCCTTCAGGGGTCTGTACTCGACCCACCCGCCGATCTACAAGCTAACCCAGCTTGTAGCTTGTAGCTATTTTCGCCAAATGTTCGCCCCAGAATAGGGACACTAGGGTTCAGATCGGGTGGAGATGCTCAGTGGCCAATTAAGACTGTGGTTGAACAGGGCCGCTCTCATGTGTGAATGTATGTATTTGTAGGAGTGTGAAGCAGGGTGCTGAAAAAGAGTATTGGTGTTCAGTGAACCTATGCTGGATAAATAAAGAAACAGTATCACTATCTATGTGCAGACAGTTTCATAGAAAATAACATGTAGATATTAGCAACTCCCTTTGGAGAATTGCCAACCCATGTTGTGCCAAGTTGAGACTGGGTTCACATTTTCCTCCTTTCTTTTTTTGTTGTGTTATTCACCAGATACATAACATAATGTTATGTTATCATCGCTGTCTCACGTGTTCCAGTGGATCGAATGTATCCATATTTAGTCACAAGGTCTTGGCAATATTTTTCACTGGTTAAATATTTATAAAACCTACAGACAGTGACAGATGTATCGACTTTCAACCTGGTGTCTCTATTTTGGGCATGTCATTACAGGTGAAATCTTTCAAGATTAAGCTTAAGTAGCAGATCTACAAGCTTACAACTTGTCACGATGTTGTGAGCTTGTAGATCGGCTATATTCACTACTTTTGTGTGGCACAGTCGTGATGAAATAGGGCATTCATTTATAAAACATAAATAGATTAAATGTTGGGATATACTGTATAATACAAGGTTTGTGACATTTCAATTCAACTTGTCTGGCACGGTAGATATTCAGGATTTTACCTTTCTCACACTTACACAGTGTGACATGTAATGAACATATAGGTTAGGACAATTAAAATTGCAGTGTGGAAAAAGATGAAATAACACAGGTTGCATTTGAAGCCAAGGCAACAGATAACGCTGGAAAATACGCTGTGTTGTAAAAATGTTTTTACATTTATTCACTGTGAATTCACATGATGCAACCTATACTGACAACCTTTCAGAATCGTATTCATTTTAAGTCATTTAGATCTAGATATTTGTATTATGTAAATCTAAAGTTGTCCTTTATTGTTTATAAATGTTTATTGCGCTACTGTACCTGTAATGTGTAACAATAGTATAAATGTGTAATTAAAACTGTTAATGGGAGAGTTAGAAGTTTAGAAATTGATAATTCAAAATATGCTCCTCATTGACTTACATTGTACGCTGAAACAGATCTCAAAGTCACTCTTTTAGCACATAAACAAACTGAAAAAATGTAACTTCCTGTTGATTTTACTATTTGAAGATCCGGATCCACGGATCCAGTCCAGGTTTTCTAATTTCCTAATAAAAATGGCAAAATCAGCAGGAAGTTAACATTTTTATAAAAACAAAAAACAGCACTGGGTTTGGTGATGCTCTATATTGTATGAATCAACTATGTTTGCGTTTGTTTATGTGCTAAAAGAGTGACTTTGAGAGCTGTTTCAACGTACAATGTTAGTCAATGCGGAGCATATTTTGAATTATCAATTTGTAATCAATGGAGCAATTATTTTAGATTTCTTGTCCACCTTTGGAGTTACATCATGGCAAGGTAACTACACAACCCAAACCTCTACCAAAGTGGTTTTGCCCTTTAAGAGCCTTGAACGCTATATGAATTCTTCAAAATGATAATACAATGGTAAACTAAGAAGAGAAGGGGTATTAGTTTCAACTCAACTCAATATAAATAAGCTGGTTTGGTGACCACTGGAAGCAGCTTTGTTCACTCTGTGGAGTACAGGTACTCAAGTTAAATGAAAGTGGATGTTACAAGTCATTAACAGGGTGCTTTGTCCCAATATCACTCATTCTTTCCTCTGCGCTATTATCTATTTTGTGGCCTGGAAATGGATATCTCTAATGCCATTTTAATTGATATCCTAATAGAAAAGGAAGACAAGAGATGTCAGTAGTTAATAACGTTTCCATCAAATGTCAGGTGAATTTCAAGCACACTTTTCAAATACCACAAATATAACTTGCCAAATTTTGGGCAAAAAGGACATGAAAAATTAAATGGACTAAATGGCCTACATTCATATGATGCCTTCATCCAAAGTACCTTAAAATGTGTGTTACATTCACACAAACGGCAAAGCCAACCATGCAAGGCACCAAGCGTAAGGAGCCGGGGATGGAACCGAGAACCTTCTGGTTCCCACATGGCTGCTTTACCTAGTGGCTGCTCCTGAGCCACTACTTGAATGTAGAATGTAATCACTACATCCTTTATATAACAATTATGTACTGGACCATATTTTTAACTGTTCACTCCACTATATGAGGCACCTGCCGTCTTCCCTATTTGTTAAGTTAATTTCAATTTCTAAATTTCAATACAGCAATGCAATGAAATTAGAGCAATGCACTTTGTACTTTTGAAAACATAAAAGAATATTCTCTCTCTCTCTCTCTCTCTCTCCCTCCCTCCCTCCCTCCGGCTCGTTTGTGCTTTCCGCATCAGCATCTTTCTCAAGCAGCATCACGTAGGTACCGTAGGTGTGGGACGTCCTTGATCGATGCCCATGTGTTGGTTCCCGCAGTTACCACTGGAGATGGTACTTGGAAGGCAATGGGTATGACAGTACATCAACATCTCCATTGCCAGACTCAGAGCTAAGGAACCCTACACCCTGATTAAAGGTGGTATTGAACATGCGGCACACTCCCACCCCCTTCTCTTCCTGTCCCCGGTTCCCAATCTAACCACCCCAGCGTGATTAACCGTCATCCACACAATGGACACACATGTTCCCAACAGCAGCGACCGGCCCATTCACATTCAGACCTGCCTTACTCACACCCTAATAAGGATTAGTTTTTTTTATGAGTTAACAATGAATGACAAAGTCCTTAAGCAGCTAGTAATTCCATTCAGGTCACTGGCACTTTTCATCCCAGTCTATTCAAACCAGTGTTTGAACACATGGCATAATCCTCCTTGAATATCAAAGGTGTGCAAATCATATTAATTTAGACATGGCTCCTGTGGTCTGAGAGCACATTATGCACCCCACGGAGCCCCAAAAGCTCACCATCTGCTCTGCTTTCTCACCTGCCACTGACATAAGCCCCCTTCACCTCCATGCGCTCTCTCCACATCTTCCATGACTTTCTCTTTCTCGTGCACTCTCTCTGTCTCGCCACAACTTAATTCCCCTGGTTCCTTATTGGTTGACTTGAATGCTACTCATGTGATACCCAGGACACAAGAGCACCAAAGCCCATTTTACAATAGTGTTACATACTGTACAGTACATGCCTGTGTATTTCAAAAGCACAAGAACTCCGGCTGGGATTAGGTAGTTGAACCTTGATCGTGACCAGAGACAAGTGTACCTTTTTTCCCCTAATCCATAGCATACTATGTAGCTAATGGAGAGAAAAAAGGTAGAATGATTGTTGGCATACCAGAGCATTTCATGATAACAGACAGACTTTTTATTTGAATTCAGAACGTGGCAACACTCAGCCGGAGAAGCGTAGACCAGTCAGATTGAATGTGACAAGCTAGCAACCACATACGAACCGTTGAAACTCCCGAACATTCTTAACAAACTTTTCAAGTAGCCATTGTAGATCGAAACGGATCAACTGCATAGCCTATGTCTAAGATTCTGTCAGAAACTGTATATAGTTAATATAGTCATCATTTCTCACAAGCTTTTTTATTTGTATCTCATAGCCTTGAGGGATGATTGCTCTGCGATTGGCTAGTTTGTTGTAAGGCCAACCGATACTACAGTACATCCAATATAGCCTGGAGGGATGATTGCTCACGTCAGTCAGCAAGCAACATGGATTCATTTTATCCGGGACCTGGGTCCAGCAAAAAAGGCAATTCATACCATAGCTTATTAAAGTGAGTATATGATTATGGCAGTCAATGGCATTACACTGTATCTCTTTATGACAGTTCAATTAAATTTGTAGCCATAGGGTGTGTGAGATTTTTCTTTTTCTTTTTCTGAGAGGTATTACTTTTTTTCCTGTTTAACCACTTTATTATTATTTATTATTATTTTTATATATCGTTTTGGAGATTGAGAAATGGTAGATATGAGACTGCAATTAGCCCTTCTCTGTACCTTGGATATGAAAAAAACAGCATGCTGTTGTATGCATATGTGATTCCTGTAAACATAAAAATAGTAATTTGAAATGTTTAGCAAATCTTACCATTAAAACATTTCTCGCTCAGAGGGAAAACTTGCGTTTAACTTTATTGAAGTGAATTAAACGTGACCAGCATTATAGGTCTGTTTGTACTACAGTTTTACCACGTCCATCTTAATCTCCTCACTGCTAAACGTATTTGTCGAGCTTTCTAAAAGGGCTACTGGTACAGGCAGACTGTGTAGATAGCACAGTGAGATTAAAACAGGGTCAAATGTCTGAAAAGATTCACTTTCATCTCAAACTGATGTGTCGGTTGACCTTCAAAAATAATCGTATCTGTTTTGAAGGATATTACGGAAGTCTTTCATTAATATTTTTCATCCAGCAACCTCCCACCCCAACTCCAAACATATTTAAAAAAAAATATTATATCATGTTTATCATTATGTTCCAGAATATAACAAAACAAATTATGCATCCTTCAATAAATGTGCAGAATCATATCTTGAGAACCGTCCGACCAATTGACTCCATATCTGTCTGTCTGTCTGTCTGTCTGTCTGTCTGTGTCCCTTTTATGTCCATATATGGAGATTTCCATATCATATCATTAATTTCTGAGCTGTATGAAAATCAACTTTCAGACTTTAATGTGTCTGTCATTAAATGTTTCGATGAATTGAACACACACACACACACACACACACACACACACACACACACACACACACACACACACACACACACACACACACACACACACACACACACACACACACACACACACACACACCATAGTGCTTTCTTGGGTTTAATCCTTTTAGCATCCTTTTGTATTGAACTGTACTTTCTGTGCTTTTTTTGCAAACTGTTAATAAAGAATTCAATCAATCAAGTTAATATACTTTACCTTTCTCTTTCTCTTCAGTCTATATACCGTTCCTCTCTTTCTATTACTCTATACCTACCCTTTTCTAGTGTTCATCAACTCTTAGGAACAGTAAGTTATTTATCCAGCTAAGCAAATCCCATTGCAGTATTTCACAAGGCCAAAATCATCTCTCAGAACAAAAACAGGCTCTCCACAAACAATTTCAGTGTTTAAACAATTTCAGTGTTTATATTGATTGATTGTTGGAAAACAAAAGGTGTAGAAACTAATTCTCAAAAAAGCTAATAAATTGCTGCCTCAGTTTAATAACCTTTTTACTGGTTCAATGTTTCAAATCTTTGCTACTTTGTGATGGGAACAAAATCTTTTTGCTCTGTGCAGGTTTTCATTTGGGTCAATTCTGCCTCTTGCTGAAGTACTCAAAACATAATAAACCTTTTTTTCTGTCTACCTGGAGACAACTCAATCCCATACTTTAACTAGCAGCAAGTATCATACAATCCATTTGTAATATGCAAAAGTTTCTGCCCTTAATACTTAAAAGCAGCTTTTTATTCTTTGATTGGGTGCCTTATCTGCTTTCCTGATTTATTCCTGGAAGGCGTCTTTGCATATTTCAAATAATCTCATTATGAAGTATAATTATCTCCAGTGTAATTTGTTTCAGTAATTTCAAGCCAAGGATTATGTTCACAGACATTTCACATCCTCTTGCCTCCAGGTTCCTTATTAGAGATACTCTCTCACTCCCTTGGACACTGGTGTTATCTCAGTCTCATATGATCTCATGCTGCCCTATTCTCCTCTGGGAGGCTGGGATAAAAGGGAACTTGTGTGATTTCACTCATAACTGGTGAGAGAGGGTCTTTAACAGGGTTTACTTAACCTCTTCATGTGCCTTCTGAACAGGATTCTTTTTATCATGCTGCAGAGGAAACATTTAAAAAGGACCATACGGGTGTCAATACATGTCATTGTCTATTCAGAGCTTTTATCTCACACAAACAGACTATTTCCTCATTAACGGCTTTATATTATTTCACATCACATTTATTTCTCCAAAGTCATCAAAAGGTTACCAAACTTAATTGAATAACTGAGTCAATGTTGGCTAATTATGATTGCATGTTTGGTAAGTAAATCATGGATGTGAATTTACATACAGTATCTCAAGCAAGTTTTGTGTCTCTGCCAACAAGTAGGTTTTCATTCTGTATTAAATGAAGTATGTTTTGGAAAATGGTCAGCACTAATGTCAAGTTTACATGACATTAAAAAAGCATTCATCTTCAGATAATCAACATTAATGGTATGAGTTCTGTGTGGCCTTTCCCATAGTGATGAACCTCTTTCTTTATATTATAGTGGAATCGTGTCCCTGACTATTTTTGGAATGTTCTTCATAGTTGTGTGTCACTAAGGGATAGCTGAAGATGCTTTCTTTTCTCTTATCACACACAGACAGACAGACAGACAGACAGACAGACAGACAGACAGACAGACAGACAGACAGACAGACAGACAGACAGACAGACAGACAGACAGACAGACAGACAGACAGACAGACAGACAGACACACACACACACACACACACACACACACACACACACACACACACAGGTCCAATGGTTTAAATGTCTGACATTAAACTTTGACTGAATATCCATGTTTCATACCCATTACATCATTAGGTGCAATAGGAAGGATCATGGAGTGAAGATTCAAACTGTAAATCCTCTTACACAAAAATAAATTAGAATATTAATACTATAATGTCTGACTGTGGTGGTGGCCATGTGAAGAATCAGTAGTTAGAGATGGGGTACGGAGATGCTCTAAGGTCAGCAGCAAAATAATGTATGACATTCAGAGAGCACAAAGTGACACAGTGACACAAATCCCTCTTCCCTACTCTTTTGTCGCACCTACCCTCTTGTGCATCCAGCTTCATTTCCACTTCAATTTTATCAACCTTCCACTGGCCTCTCAAGGAGATAGGATACACACTCTGACATGAATTAGCCCCAGATTGACCGATACTGCTTCACCCCCAGGGGAATTCACGGCCAAAAGAGCTCCTGCCTTCTTTCTTTATTCAATACACCTTTTTTCATTCCTCCCCTTTCTTTTTTCCTTTTGCACGAACCACTGCCTTCTATTGAGTTCCTTCATCTTGCTCGTCCTTGTCACTCAACCGCCTGGAACACGTCCACCTTCCGCATGGTGTGACGGGCAGGTGCCGACAGTGTCTGACGGAGTAATTTACCGCAAATTTGCAAAACATGACGCATCAGAGAAATGTCAGCCAGGGTGGCAGGGAATGCCAGGATGCTGAGGGATGGAGCTGAAAGGTCTATTTCTATCCATTGGAAGTACTGACAGACCATCCCAGTCCTCATTTTATCACATTCTGCGAGGTTGGTCGGCACTGTTGTTGTTGTTTTTTCCCCCTCAGATGGGCTGATTCCTTCTGTTCTTTAAGGTCATTGTTCATTTCCACTTTGACATGACACCTGGATTCTATCGCGTATTGGAAACATGAACTTATTGTACAAATTGTATATAGAGATTTGTGAAACAAGTGTGTAAACCTTTTGAATAATCATATTGGTTAGTTAGGGGTCATATTTCACCAAATCCTTAAAGCATATCCAACTGCTCAGTTGAATCATGACTATAATCGGATATACCATATTAATGAGCACTCTAAATTCAAAGTCAACTGTTCATTTCTTTCATTTTTTGCCCAGGTTGCTGATTTAAAGGTAAAGAAATTGACCTTCTAAAAAATTTACTGATAGACGTAGGGCACTAGGAGCCCCAGGGCGGGAAAATTACTTCATACCATTTGAGACAATTTATTATATGATTTGATAGTTTTTGGTGTGTAGCAGGAGGTAGACGAGCATGTTAGAAAAACTGAGCATAAACCATATTTGGTCCAATCTTGCAAAGAGCATAATGACAAGGTCAATGATGAAGAAAGAATGTATAGAATATGGATTTCCTTCAACAGATATTTCAACTGTGGCTCAACATTTACATGCATCACATGTAGCCTTGGTCCCATAGCAACTGTTTTTTTCCCCAGTATGTGTAGCCAAAGCTGTCTCACCAGAACACAGCCTAACATGTGTTTTAACTAAGGATTAATCAACTGCATTATATCAGGACAGTTTTTTTATAAGATCAGTTGGGTTCTGTTCACATCTATACTTCAGAGGTTGACACTCTGCCAATCATGGTTTATGATTTATTTAATCAATAGATGTGTGACGATAATAATAGAAGCCAAATGATGACATGTTACCAATTCTATTCGATTTTCAACTGTGTTCCGGTAAGTACACAAAGTAAGACAGATAATGGCTGTCTGATCCTATGAGAGTGAATCCAAAGTGAGACATGATGCCCTCTGTTATCGAAATAATTAAAAGGAAAATAGAAATTACAAATCATCCAAACTCCACATGGGAGAATAGTTTAGCTTAGTTTTGGACTTGCTTTGCTTTCAAACAAAGGCCTAAACAATCCTGATTCATCATCCTGCCTGCATACAATATTATAGTATGGTATGGTATTTTAGAGTAGGGTATTGTAATCACTCCTGTCTGTGAACAAAACAACGTGAGAACTCTATGGTCGTTAAACTTGATGGGAATAATCAGTAGGCTGCCTTTTACTTTTGGGTAAAAAAGGTCAAGGTCACAATCAAGGTCAAGAATAAAATACAGTATGGAGGGGCGAATGTTTATGAAATTGGGTTGGAATGATCAGTAGGCTACCCCAAGAGACAAATCACTTTTGGGTGGAAAAGGACAAAGGTCTCTTCTCACGGAATACTACAAAACAATGGGAGCGAGCACAAGATAAATGATTTCATCCACTGCTTTGCACCTGTAAGACTGGGATGTGACAAATACAACTGATTCTGATTCTGTCAAGGTCAAAATTACATAAATCGGTCATATCTCAGGAATGCAGATGTTGCCGGGTTGACACCTCCAGTTATTTATTTATTTATATATTTATAATAACTTGATCATGAAAACTATCTTCATCAGGAGAAACCCTGCCATGGCCTGCTGTTTCACACCAAAAATGTTTGACAGCAATTCCACTGTGTTTATGCACACTTTAATTGGACCTTTTACAGATGCTCTACCCCCAAATTACAGTATCTTCCATGGCTATAACAGTCACTGTGTCAGACACAAGATACATTTGGACTGCATCAAATACATTACTCTGGTCAGATGTTAAATCTGTCAGCCCTGAAAAGAATTCCATTAGTCCATTAATGAGGTTGTTTGATGTATTCAGTGTTTCTGTTTTATTGCAGCTTCAGCATAATAAGAAATTATTCAGCTTCAGCATAATAAGAAATTATTCATAGAGTATGCTCTTGTTATGGGAATCTCTCTCACTGGTCATATATAGTCTAATCTTAATGGGGACATCGTGTTCAAATTGAAAATGTCCTTTATTTCAAGCCTTTAATCATGGTTTTCTTCAAATTACAAATAAGAAAAGCTCAGTTAGCGATGGTTGGAGAAACAACATGAATTGCACCCTGAAATACCATGAAAGAAATTACACTGAAAGTTGAGTTAATTAAATGTAAAAAAAGAAAGAAAATCATGTCATTATTCATTTACCCCTCCTTTTTGGATGACAGAGCACTTATCCATTGTCTTGTCTGTTGACTGAATACAATATGGACAACCAAGGAAGGCAGCTGAAGTTTACTCTCTATTCCTTTTTCTTTAAGTCTAAAGAAATGACACCACAATCACAAACTTTGCACGCACACTCCCTAAAGGCCAAGGATTTTTTTTTCTCCACATCTGCCTTTTAAAGTGCCACCAGGAGGTTGTTTTTTGCAAACAATTTTTTGGATATTACTCCTACAGATTTTGTCTAAACATCACGCAAATCACTACACATTATCTATAGTCCTGTGATTAAGACGGATCTGTCAGATTTCTCATATTCCATTACGATTGCCTATGATTGGCTTTCAAAGTTTAGGGGTGGCCGTTTTGCACGAAATGCCACACATCATGAATGCAGCGCCCAATTGCTGGGACACTTCGCACGCACATTCCCACTAAGCCAAGGAAGAACCTCCATCCCAAATTTGTCAATTCTCCTCATGGTGGCGCTACAACACTTTTGACTACCCACTTCACTACCCACTTCACATTTCCTATAACTCTTGAACTGTAGGTCGTACAATAAAAAAAATCCCTCGATTCCTTGGATCATGACGCAATTTATAGGCCCTGTTTGTGCCAGATTACATTTTCTGCCATAGCGTGTTTTCTTCAAAACACACTTTTTGCTACTCCTAGATTTAGTCCAAAACTCACAAATCGGTACAAATTATCTCTGGGGTCATGTGATCAAGATGTATACGTCAGATTTTTCAGATCCCATTCCAAGTGGTTATGACCAAAGTTTGTGGGCCCTGGGTAGGCAACCCGGCCTGGCGGAGACCTGTGCTCTTAGTAGCACACTTTTCTAGTTTGACATGTTTTATGTCTGTAACTTAACACTGTTCATTTTCCTCAACAGTAGTCTTTGTAAATGTACCTTTCACCATTACACTTCATTTATGTGAGGACTTATTTTGCTATAGGCTAGGTAACTGCAGGGGAATTTAATCACTTATTCAATAACTTGTTTTATGGTTGCCATCGCTTCTATAAAACGTCCTATACATTACCTGCTACTACGTTTAATTTGTGTTTGTAACATCCACATTGCAGCAGATACATATTTACTTACATTGTTATAATAATACTGTTTATTTGAGGGTCGGCTAAATTCATCTGATAATCTCTAGTCAATTAAGCACACATCACAAGTAATAGGAAGATTAACTAATTATAGAACTATTCAAGGCTTCATGACTTATGTGAGACCTGCAGGCAATTATTAGCTAGAAGGAAAACAAGACAATTATGCAGCTTTTGATGAAGCTAATGGTTTTTTAGCCTACGTTTGATTATAACCATGTACTCGTCCTGTCTATTACTGACAATGAGGCAAAGCACTATAAATATTACAAAACATTTTCTTTTTAGAGCACTAAAACTATTTGTATAAGTAATTCGAAGAATACAGAAATACAGAAAAACGTACGAGTACACACAGCAATAAAAGTGAATAGAAATAATGTTGTCATAAAGTGGGAATTACACATGTGCTCTGTCGTTTAAAAAAATATTTTGTTAATTGGTTTAAAAATAATAAACACACAAGGAACTGAGAAGGAATATATATTTTGTGGTTAAGGTGGAAAAAATAAATGAAAGCTTTTTTGTGAATTGCATTACTCACATGGAAGGATAGAGGCATGGCAATACAAATAAATATATTGGCCTTAAAAAAGGAGAGCAAACATTTTCCATTGTGAGTGTGTAGATGTTACCTCATGTCTTTATACGTACTTTTTAATGTCAGCAATAGGCTAACTTACTAGAACACCCTCCAGGATCAGAAATCAGTAAAGCATAGTTTCCTTAATATAATGAGAGGCGTATATGGTGTTGTGGAACACACTTTGGCACCATGAGCGGTAACCTCATCATACGAAGGACAACAGTGTGGGAGAGGTCACACAGAGACAGCAAAATGAGCAGTCATGCATGCAGTCTCAATTACAGTGTACTGTAGCGTTTGTCTGCAGGAAAAAACACTGTGGTTCTGGGAATCACGGAGACATCAATGCACAGTAGAGCATGAGTTAAACACAAACACCTCATCCAGAGGCCATCTCCCAAAGACTGCTATGACCCTGAAATGACCATATTCTATTATTGCCTCCTCATCTCCATTGAGGGGACTAGAAGCTCGCCCCCGCTACGCGGGGGCTCGCGTCTAGCCCGCGGCCACGCCCACGTAGCGCCCGCGGCCACTTGGCAACTCATATAAGTGGCGTAGCGTCATGAGGGTCAGTGGGGCCGTGGCTCGGTCAGTGAAGACCCTGTAGTGCGGATGATATGTGGCATAGAGGGGCAGATTGTAAATCCCCAGAGGAAACATCCGTGGGCTACCATTGGTTCAGCGATGTGTGCGGTCGCCCTGCGGCCCCTCCTCCTCCACCAATGTGCAGTATTGAGAGCCCTGACGTCACAACAATTGGAGCGATGGGCACTGCACTGTGGTTGGTTAGGGTACACCTAGGGCCCAGGTAGAACCCAGTTAAAGCCTGCATGGGCAAACCCAGGTAGGACCCGCCTTGGTCCCACATAGACATGGGTAGTTGGGGCCCACCTAAGGGCCAGGTAGAAGCTACTTATAGCCTGCATGGGCATCGCAGTTGGGACTGAAGTGGATGCCGCTGACATTGCTGACATGGGGTCCATATGGTTTAGCCCACCTTGAAACCATATGGGAACTACGCTGGCATGCTGGCTGTAATGCAAACGCTGCATCATACCTGCAGTGTGTAGTTTGATGTTGTGTGTGTAGCAGATATACCTGCAGTGTGTAGATCAATGTCCATATGAAAGTCAATGCCCAGCAGTGTTTTTTTTCCCCAGCAGAGTTTCTAGTGTCTCTGTCTCTCTCTGGAAGAGGTTGCACATGAACTCTGCAGCCGCACTGAGGCGCTCCAACACAAACACTCTGACATTAAGCTGCTTCACACAACAAACATCAGCACGACGCTGCTGTTTGTCCAAAAGACACAATATCTCCTCTCCCACCGACGTCATGTGTTCATTTATCGACAGCCGTACAGACTCCTTTTGACATGTTTTACCTCGTTTATCCAGCTCTCACTGACTCATCGGGCTGTTATTTTGCTGCGATCAAGTCAACGATGTGAGAGATTAGCTATCACAGACGGACGGACAGGGGGTGAAACATAGTCTTGCGCCATGCCTTTCGGCCTGGCGGAGACAATAAAAAAAGGAAAGTAAAGGAAATGAGCATTTCTGCAACAAAAGTAGTCAACAAACTATACTATGAAAACATGGGCCACATTGTCAAAGAATGTAAGAAAGAGGCAGTCATGTAGAAAATAGCCGATCTACAAGCTTACAAAGCCTCTCAACGTGAGGCGTTTTGAGCTTGTAGATCGGCTATTTTCACAATATGTACTTGTGGAACGGAGTCAAACAGAATGGGGGGGTCCCCAGATCAAGTACGTTTATTTGGGGGGGGGGGGCGGCGTGAAAGGGTTGATAAGCACTGCTGTAATCGGAGCGAAATTATCTGAAATTACTACATGACCATAATGCAGCCTAACATGCGTTGCACGGGGCGGTCCTGCCATTACGTTAGTTACTGTAGTTGCTGTGGAGCTACATAGTTCTCCAGAAGACACACACAAACATACACCATCTACAATGGACTAACTGAGCAGCAATATTGACATTCACCACACGAACGTGCATTGTTGACAAAGTGATTGCACAGCCGCTGCAGGCATGACAACCACGTTAGCGTTAGCGACATGGCAGCTATCACAGCGCCCTGTCCGTCGTGCTGCAACTGCCTGTGATGGCTACAGCAATAACAGCAAGCTGTCTGCGATGCCATTGTCTGGAGACTGCTCTTAGCGTGACACGACCAATGAGAGTGAGCGCTGTAGTTGTTGCTAAGATACGGTGGCGTCTCTGCCCCATAGCTTGTAGATCTCTCACGCATGATTGGCGTAGGCTGCGTTGCCAGGTCTGACTGTTTGTATAAGCGATTTTGGGCTTATTTGGGTGCACTTTTGGGCTCGTTTCCATAGACCACGGCAGCGCTTATTTCTTTCCCGTGACCGATGTGGCGAAAAAAGTGCAAAACGAACCATCCGGAAGTAAATTGCGAGATGAAATATATAGCACTTTTTGATTATTAGAGAAGGAGACACATGTGAAGGTTGAAAATGAAAGGTAGGAGATTATATAGTTTTTCATGAGGGATTTTTGTAGCAAGTTGTGAGAGAATTGGGCCACTCCTGTGGGCGGGGGGCTGATTAGAACCATTGGGGTTTGAAAGGAGACGCTCTCTGTTTGAGTGGAAAGATAGGACACACACACACACACCACATCGATTGTGTCTCCTCCAACTGGAGATAGCCATTGATTTTTCTTCCTTTTTTCAAAACAGGAAAGCTCTGTTCAAATGACAGATACGTCTTCCTTTTCTCCCAAAGTAGGAGGAGGCTGCCAAGAGCATTCTGGTTGAGTGGCAATACATCTGATCACTCAGGACCAGAGGAAATCACAGCCTCAATGCCTTCTCGTGCAACCTCTTGGGGGAGAGACATCACAGAGCGAGGGCTGATTTTGTGCGGCGGGTTTGTCGTAAAAACATAAGCGTCAGTCGCTGGACCATAAAAAAGATGCAGCCTATAAAGTGGAAGATCAAACGCAGCAAATCCATTCCTGTTACAACCACAATTCTTTCCCAGAAGCCTTTTTTTTGTCTCCTTAGGGGTGTTGATGCTGGTCACCTGGCTATGGCCGAAAGGGAGTGAGGATGTTAGGACCTCTTTTATCACCGACTATCTCAAGGGAGTGGTAGCACTGGGAGCAGCACTGGGGCTAGGCCATTGAGAGGTGCTGATCGCAGGACTAGTGATACAATCTGGGATCGGGTGGAATGAATCTCTCTCTCTCTCTCTCTCTCCCCGTGGGAACAAGGAGGCTGAAGCTAATCAATGGTCTGCAAATAGCCTTATTGACATGACAAATGTTACATCTGCATTGATGAGGCGGCACAGACAAACAGTTGGCACAGCAATATAGCCGTAAATTGGACAGAGGCCGACACTGTCAAAATAAAGGGAGGGTGAATTAAAGACTGAATAACCGTTTCTACATAAGCAGCAGTGTTTGCAAATGCCACTGCTGATATGTAGTCATTACTAGTCTGCATAATCAGAGCCGTACATTTGCATGGGAAGTGATAGAAGACAGTGGACATTAACAGGCTACTATTCCACAGTCTTGGCTCGTGCCAGACCCACCCCAGGCTGGGCAGCAGCCTACGACCCCATTTTCGGCTTCAGCCGTCTCTTTGCTGTGTGAAGCATTGACGGGACCCGTTGTGTCTTGTGTCAGTAAGGTGTGTGTGTGTGTGTGTGTGTGTGTGTGTGTGTGTGTGTGTGTGTGTGTGTGTGTGTGTGTGTGTGTGTGTGTGTGTGTGTGTGTGTGTGTGTGGGGGCGATAGGACTGCAGGAGGCTTGAATAGAGAGCAGTGAGAGCACAGGGGCCGTGCTTTAGATGTGTTTTGTTATGAGCATATGTCTTTCTGACAAGGCATGGAGCCAGCCGCTGCACAAGGCACAGGCTGCTATGGCCTCCAAGCAGCCATCAGCTGTTCCACTGTGTCGTTCCATTAGCACTCCCCATGCCACCCCCCTCCTCTCTCTCTCTCTCTCTCTATCTCTGTGTCTCTCTCTGCACGCCCCTGGCTCTCACTACCCAGTTCCACTGCCCCACTGACTGTCGCTCGGTGTCAACATAAAGTAGTCTGAATGCTATACGACTATATCACTTACATAATATAACATGCATTTCAGACTAAGGGGTACCTTTTAGATTTTTTTTCTCAGTACATTTCTGGCAATTTTTTGACAGTATTGGTCCATTACTTATGTTTTTGCATAGTGTTAATAGGCCCATTTTTCTATTAAGCAACAATGAACTCATATTCACTGTTGATAGACTGTACATATTATCCAGATACAAACTGTTGAAGGCTGGGTAACATATATCATAACCACTGTTGATATTCTGTACATATTCATTCATAGGCAATATGTACTGTATTTCCATTCACTGGTGATGCATGAACATCATACTGTATTACTTATATTATTGATAGAATATACAACAGAATATGTACCTATCCTGTGTTTCATGCTTACTGCTGTTGCTGGTACGATGCCTGAATTTCCCCATGGGATCAATAAACATTTATATAATAATAATAATAATATTGTTTTTAATAATTGTGTATTTTTTACAAACAGATGAAAAGGTGCTTTGCCAAAAAAAAGGGAAACATAAAGACATCACAAAAAATCACGGGGGATGGGGGGGCGGGGGTGCTAAGCTCAGGAAATGTAAAAAGTGCATATACAATGTATAATACTGCAAATGATTTCAGCATTTCCCGTGTTTAGACACGGCTTTTAAGTGAATGCACAACATCCCTGTCAACATGCCTGCCCTCTCCTATAGTGTGACCAATTAACCAATTTGAGGTAAAGACTATTTTATAGCCAGAGAGCCCTGGGGCATGCTGGAGAAAACAGATTAGCACATTAGCTTTGTGGGGGAAGAAGAAAGACCTCTGGCTGTGCCGAAGGCCCTGCTGCCTATCAAAGAAAACACCACTCACTGACATCAGCTGGCCCTGTCATCCAAGCCCCTTTGCCTGGCACAGAGACGTTTTAATCGCTCTATACCTGGCAACCCTATTTCGGGCATGCAATTTTAGGTGAAAATCATAGCTAAAATAGCAGATCTACAAGGTCACAGCGCGTCGCTTGTAGATCGGCTATTTTAGGTATTTGTCATACGACAAAGTGGAATAGGGGCTTAAATGGTTATCAATCTGTCATACGTCTTCAGCACATTGCGGGAACGGAGCAGCAACTCCTAAATCTGTTCCTGGGGACACAGGGACCCCCGACCCCCCCCAACCAACACACACACACACACACACACAAATATTACCATCTTTATCCTCTTAAAGTCTCACTCAGATTAAAAGGTGAAAGCCCACTGAGACTGGGAAGTAGTCTATGAACATTTTAGCCTACATCACAAACTAGGATGAATGCCCTTTTGTATCGGGTAAGGCTATTTTAAATGTGGTCTCATTTTTGTGCATTAAGAATTAATAACATTGAGAGCTCTGTGAGGATATCCTTTCTTCGCGTCTTCTGGGCCTATAGGTGCAGGCGAAAATGAGCGCCCACAAAATCCATGCTATGTCTTTAAAAAGCAACACTCCTCTCCCTCTCCTGGGACACTGACCCTGCCAGTTAAGTTCCGGTTGGCTGCGTTCCACAGTGATGTGGGACTGCACGAGGAGAAATACGGTCCCTGTCTGGAACCCAGGTGTGCTGAAGCAAACTGTTAAATTTGGTCATTACTCTTGTAATCGAGCTTTTACGGTGAGTCTGGGAGGGTCATGTGTGCAGCCACCACAGCAAGTCACAGTCTGCAGAGAGAGAGACGCAGGCTGATGCAAGGATGATATGAAATATCCTGTGGCAGTGGATAAGGTTAGTGGTACTATAGATATCAGCCACACATCTACAGTATACAGTACATAGTACATCCAGTTGCAGAAATGAGGGGTTTGGAAGAATTGATAAAAATGAAATGGTAAAAACAAAAAAAAGAGCAAAGAAAAGTGAAATAATAGAAAAAGTCTACTGGACGGATGGATGATGGATGGATGGAAAAAAAGATATGTTTGATAAGACAGACACTAAGTATGTGAGTCCAGCCTCTCTCTCCGTGCGTGCGTGCGTGCGTGCGTGCGTGCGTGCGTGCGTGCGTGCGTGCGTGCGTGCGTGCGTGCGTGCGTGCGTGCGTGCGTGCGTGCGTGCGTGCGTGCGTGTGTGTGTGTGTGTGTGTGTGTGTGTGGCAGGGGGAGGAGGCGGTCGTCCTAACGGCTTTTTGATGTAGATAAATGGTTTACAGATGGTCTACTACTCAATATATTCAAATGAGATAAGGAAAAACAGGGTCGGACCAAAGACAAGACATTGTCCCAGTCATAATATTGTAATGGTAGTAACAGAAGTACAAAATGTTTGCCATTGTTTTGTTTACTTACGATGAGTACTAAAGCTTTTTTGATTTTTATTAATTTAGTTTGAACATCTTGATCTCATAAATCTTATTAATTTATGGCTATGGATACAACCATAAAATATATAGATATACGTTTTGCATCTGGAGATATTAAATCAACTTATGCCATTACACAGTCATCCATTGTCTCTTATCTAGCTGACGTACACCATCTCCTCACTGCCCTCTGACAGTTATCTACTGCCTAAAAGGCCACCGTTACTTTGATTTGGATGGAGGTGAACTGCGCCAGCTATAAGTACAGTATCCACAATGGTCAGACTTAACAGGTGATGGCACAGCGGCCATCCAGTAAACCCTGATAGAAAACTTGGACCACTGAAGAAGAAAAATATGGCAACATTTTCCTTGTTAAATCTCATGATGACTACATCTGATCTTACCACTCATCAGGAACTCTTTTTGTTAAAACAGTACAAATGTGTGCTTTTGGTTCATGCAACATGCTGAGCCTTTTGTCAGTGAAAACATTCTTCAAAGCATAGAAAGAGTTTTAGCTCATAGTGAGACCTTTGCCTACTGTAGACCTAGGCCTACATGTGATTACCACCGCCAAAGAGGTTACGTTTTCTCCCCCATCGGTTTGTCTGTCTGTGGTCAGCATCTAGAAAAGTAATGGCTGTGGATTGACATGACATTTATTTGCAGTGCAAATTCATGCTCCCAAGAGGAAGAAAGCGATTGATCTTGGTGACCCCATGACCTCTCCTTTATCCCACTGTCAAGCCAAACTTTCAAATGTGCAAACTGGAGAGGTTTTTAGGCCTTGGCAGAGGTCTGTGTTTGACATGTTTCTGTAAACACTGTCACCAAACCAAATCAACAGCAAAATCTAGGCCTAGAGCATGACAGCATTGTCACTCACACACAAATGTAGGCACCTCGACAATGTATGCAACTGTAAGCACACATTCTCAAAAATGCAGAACAGTTCTTGCGACCTAAAATCTATAACACAACGGGAACTTGGGATGCCTCAACATGTCTGTCAGCCTGTCTGCACAGACACACTCTCCACAATAATACCCACTGTGTCCATTTGTTGATGTTGTCCACCCGTGATTATTATTTACAAGGCAACAGCCCATCGTTGTAAACAACAATTTGTTCTTAAATGGGAACTTTTCAACCGTATCTTCATATAATTGGTCCTCACTAGTTACTAATAAGATAAGATAAGACCGTTATTGATCACACGAGGGAAATGCAGTCGCCAAAGGCAGCACAGCAGTTAAGATACAGATTACAGGGCAAGAGAAAGTACTGTAGATACAACAAGGTAAAAAAAGACATCACATTTAACGCAACACCCTCAATAAAAGTTTCATAGCGACCATATTGTATTGATATAAATTAGATGCATTTTGCATCAACATTACATTAGTCTCTCTTTCCCATGCAGAATGTTGTTTGTTGCCGTCTCATTTACGTCCAAACCGACAGATGTAAAAATGTTCCCTTTTTACAGGTTTTAATTCACATTCTGCAACCTTTGTAACAGGTGTCGTGATTGTCTGCCAAATGGATTGAGGTCCAGCGGATCAGGCTGTTAAGGTATAGGTCGCCCAATTTCTATCGAAGTGTGTCCACCTGTGCTTTTATCTGGCTCAAACCACCAGGTTTTGCATTTGCAAGATTATAGGCAATACTATGTTACTATGCATCATCTCTCTATGCGGTTTGATTAATAACCTAATTAACATGATTTGCAGCTGGGTTAGGCCTACAGTATATATACACTGTAAAATAAAAAAACGGTCTCTTTTGCAATTAAGTATCTATATGACTGCATTATTGTACCTGCTCTGTGCCTTAGACATTGTTTGAATAACCTACCTTTAAAGGGCCAATATAACTAGTAGGCCAATGATTGCCAAATAATTATCGTATCTCTCTTAAAATGACTGCAGCTCTCTTAAATATAATTACACTTTTTTTGCTCCAAGACAAGTTATGTGGTTTATTCTACCTAAAGTGCTTTGTTTAGTTAAACGCATTCTGCTTATTAGAAAAGAAAATATACAAAGTAGGGTACGCTGATGCTGATGGGTACCTTACTTGGGTTTCCATGGAATGCTCTTCTTCACAACACTCCCTGCATTCTAAATTACCACTAATTCTGTCATCTGTAATCTCTACTAATGTCAGCAAAAACCTCACGCTCACCAAGAATTTGTATGTAATTTCACAAACACTTTGGCCTTCAAACATCCTCTGCCTTAGCCCCAGGGCATGCTAAGGATGTGTTTGAGCCATAATGTTCCGATGCTGCATTTCTTATCTCTTATAAAGGAAATTCCAACCTTAGTGATCGTAAATCAGTGGTTCTCAAAGTGGAGTCCGGGGACCCCCAGTGGCCTTTGAAGGAGCTCCAGGGGGTCCCCAGCAAAAACAGTTTAAACACTTTAACCCTATTTCATCCTTCAGCTATAAAAAATGGCTGATCTACAAGCAAGCTCACAATGCGTTGTAGACCGGCTATATTTGTAAATGTTTGAAAAATCTTGGGGAAAAAAAATGTTTTAATAACAAATCTTCTCTTCTGGGGGTCCATGGCACAAAATATTTTCAAATGGGGCCTGGGGCCCAATTTGGGGGTCCTTGACACGAAAAGGTTTGAGAGCCACTGCTCTAGTCTAGAATCTAGAGCAGTGGTTCTCAAACCTTGTCCCATGAACCCCCAGTGCCTTGTGCCATGGACGCCCAGAAGAGAAGATTTGTGTTAAAACATGTTTTTTTTCCAATATTTTTCAAACATTTACATATATAGCCGGTCTAGTCTACAACGCATCGATCTAGACTCTAGATCCTCGTTTGCTGAACTCTCATTGATATGAACTCCCACCACCTCTTCAAATCCCACCTCCACCTTTCTTCTTCAGATTAGACATTTTGCACAGAAACCTTCCCCCCCTCCCTCTTTCTCAAGCCTGAAGCTTATCGACACTCCTCAATCCAGATCAAAAGTGTCTTATTTCAAAACGATATATGACTATAAACTACAGAAATCTAGCTGGTTGTAATGAGCTTAGGAATAGGCATACTTGGGAGACCAACCTGAGAATAGGATTCTCTGAGGAGCAATGGAAACATATTTTAGACTCTATTCACTTCACTATATATCGGTGAGGCACAGACTTCTGCAAAGAAAAATCATCCACAGACCACACTAAATGAATGCTATAGGTTGGAGAAGTTTAACCCCAATTTAAGTAATGCATGTTATACATGTAAGCAGAAGCAGTCCCCTGCAGATCTGGCAGCAGCTTGAATCACATTAGTAAAACACAATATGACAATAGAGCAACAGAATTACACTTGTATACACAGCATTGAACATATGCAGCTGGATGAAGAATTAATTAATTAATTAATAAATAATGGACCTGAGGAATAGGCCTACATAGACATACGGTAGGTTTTGCCACCAAGCCAGTCATGATGAACCAATACAGACACCCTGTGTCACAACTCACAACCTTCAACATAAACCACAACACAACAACACACATACTGTAAGATCCACATCAGTCTTCAAATCCAAATGAACATTTTGAATTGATGGCTGTTAAGTCAAAGCCCAAAACCTCTAGCTTGAACTTAAAAGGAAATGGCAGACTCACACATAGGATAATTGAAGTGACCAAGAGCCACATACACAACTACCTTCAACCGCAGAAACACAATATGAATATACAGTGTACACACTATAGATTCACATCAGCATTCAATTCCAGAGCCAGAAACAGTCACTGAACATGTTTCATTGCCACCCAGTTGGGTCCCAAAATTAAATAGTACAACAGCTTGAATCACATTAGTATACGCACAGCATACAACACAAGCAGCAGCAGCAAAAAAAAAGGTTCCTACCTTGAGCAGTCTTCTACTTGACTTCATCAGTTGTGTAAGTGATGCCAGCCTGGCCCAACTTTGGAAGTCATCATAGAAAGATAAAGCCCCCATCTCTCTAGTTCATCCTCTTACGAGCCCTCCAGCGGCATCTCCAGTCATCTCCATCCTCCATACATCTGGATAGCTTCGCCAGTACTTTCCTCCACTGCTGGAAGCTCACAGTGTCAATGGCAGTGACCGACCAGCCTCATTCTCCTGACCGCCATCTTCTCACTCACCATCGGTAGCCACCCATCTGGCCATCTCATACAGATGCTTGTTGGTAACATTTTCATCCTGGTTGATGTTTAGCATTGCACACAGCATCCTGGTGTAGCGCAGTGGCCAGGGACATCTAGTCAGCTTCAGAGTCAAGCACTCACAGCCGTAAAGGAGAACGGACTCTACAGTTGCTGAGAAGAACCTGAGCTTGATATGGTGGGGAGGTTGGATTTTCACACACATGCCCTTCAGAGCCGTGCAAGTGATTTCCTCACTTTAAGGCCATGTTGACCCATGAGCCCAGGTATTTACTTCTTTCAGGGCATTGCCTCCTATTGTCATTAGAGGTGGATGGTCTGTGACGGTGTTATAGGTGATTTGGTTATCTTGGTATTTATCGCAAGAACAACCTTGGCACACTCTGACACAACTCTGGTCAGGAGCACCTGTGCCTTCTCTACATGGTCAGATAGCAGGCATATGTCGTCTGCATAGTCTAGGTCTGTTAAGAGTAGTGCAGCCAAGTTCTTGCTCCCCTCCACTGATAGCCTGCAAAAGTGCAGGGTCCTGGACTATAATGAAGAGGAAGGGGACGAGGGTGCCCTCCTGCAACACCCCTGCCAGGATGTCAATGTGGTCGTCTGGGGTCACCGTGGCTCTTGTACCCACGTACCTGAAAGAGTATCTGAAAGAAAGAAAGGGAGAAAGACATTTCAACCACAGAGCTACTTAGGAGCCGTCATTAGTCTTTTCAATTGCTTCTAAAACAAAAATACTGTCTATTAACAAACTCTACATTGTGCAGGAGGATGTATGTGTGCACACCCTTTAAACTTCTCCATATTTCAACTTTTTTTTCCTTATGTATATAGATAGATAGATAGATGGATAGATATACACACATACACACATACAGTATACAGCCCCTGCAAGTACTCTTGTCTTTTTTTACAACACATACACACACGTACACATTTGTGCTACTATACTTGTGAGGACATCAACATTTTATGACGGCTTTAAAAATACCTGAAAGTAGCCGAAAGATTGACATAAAATAGACAAACAATTGCACGGTGTGTGATATCGCTGCACAACTGAAAATAAAACACGAGCATTGTCAGCTATTGTTTTGAACTCAAACCCCTAAGCCCTAAACCTAACCTCTAAATTCCCAATCCTAACCCGAAACATTTCCTAACTGTGAGCCTAACACGAAAAATAATGCTTAACTATAAAACATCCATTTCTCTTGTGAGGACCAGGAAAATAGTCCTCACAACGTCTACTGTAGTTCTCAATTTCTACAACCTGTGGGGATATTTGTCCTCACAAGTATAGAAATACAAGCACACACACACACACACACACACACACACACAGGCCTGCATAGTGTCAGCAATGCATCACAAACACACACAACTCAGTTCAAAATACACGAAGTACACTTCACCTCATCCAAAAATGCTTTATGCTGAATATTTTTTGTTTTACCAAGTAAAATGTGAAACGCAAAATTACACACAATTAAGCCCTATTGGCTGCATATGATATACATGCTAAGGCTATGCTAAACAGCTAACTGTAGCCTGTAGGTAAAGCTACCTCACCTGGAGAATCCAATCAGTTGGAAATAACATGATCAATGCAGTTTGTGATGATGATGGATAATTAACTTCTCTTTTGTCATACATGTTCTCCCTGACAACACTGGCAACTCAACTGTAGCCTACTTAACTTCCATGGGGTGTAACATTACATTATAAGTTGTTTATTTATTTCACTCTTTTACGTCCAAATATAACAGAGCTTGAGTCACACACCCGTCGGTCTGTCTGTCTCGCGCAGGTGGGAGGGACCGAGGGAGGGAGGAGGCTGCTCCCAGTCGGGGGTGCGTCTAGAAGATATCTAGGCTATTTTGCGTATAATTTAATGGTCTATTTTATTTCTTTATTTTTTAGCTCTGGCAGATTCGTCTGGTTTCCAGGCTAGTAAATAACCTGTCTTCACGGAGTGTTTACCTTCTACTGAGTGACCCACAATAATAACATTATTGTGTATCTCAATTCTGAAAATGTTTTTTTTTATGTTTATAATAAATAACAACGAAGATAAAGTCTTTGTTTTAACTGAGAAAAGTTTGTTCAATTCTAGGAAACAAAGATAATTCAGTCAAAGTAAAATAAGACAATATAAGCAATATAAAATGACCCATCACACTAAACAGCAAGTCAATGGAACAGTAAGTATGGTAGTCTACTATATTAACAGTGACTTTGTTTCAACAGGATACTGTATGTGCTGCTATAATATATATATATATATATATATATATACACACACACACACACACACAAACACAAACACTTATAACACTTTACCATTGCGTATTTGGCTCTACAAGCTCACAAGGCATCTCTTTGTGACATGTAGATCTGCTGTTCAATAATAAAGGAATTAAACACGGCCCATGTTATAAGACCAGTCACCAGAACCAGGGACGTGTTTTTTCAATGACTCTAACCTGGTTAAAATGGAAACTAGTAAAAATAGCAGATCTATAATCTCGCAGCGTGTTGCTTCACACCCCATTGGGAGCTTGTAGATAACAGTAGATGTGCTATTTTCACTACTTCTTAAACTTTTTGTAATATTTATTTATGGAAATTATTTTCTTTTATTTATGAAATACTTAGTGTACTTAATGTTGGAATTGTTGTTAATTAAAAAAAAATGAATCGTTTTTGTTTAAACTCTTTTTAAATAATATTTATAAAAAAAAATTAAAGTTGGAAAAAAATATATATATTGATCCGTGACCCAAAGATGGGTCCCGACCCACTGTTTGGGAAACAGTGGTCTAGAGGGTTTCAGTGGTTAACCGCTTATCGCAGATTGCATTTAACCCAAGGGGAATGGAATTGTGCCGATTGTCTGGAGCTGGGCCTTCAGCTCATATTATTATGTTGTAGGAATTCTCTAGGCCTACTGTGGTAAAGACAATTCAAGTCCAAGTGTGGCTATAGTGAATTTATAACAGGAACACAAAACTGTTACTATACTGAGTACAAAAGAGAGGTGAAGGGTCACTGGTACTGCAAAGGCGTTATGATATTCTGAAACAAAATGTCATTTATAACCAACAATGGCTTGTTTAGCGGGGGGGAGGAGGGTTGGGATGGCCGACCCTGTGCCATCATGGGGGAGGATCTCCACTGTAGCCTGTCCTGGCTGTGACATTCCATTATGTGAGGTGACATTCCAAACAATATTACAGGTGTATTCATTTTTTCTGCTGCTTTCAACCATCACAGCCACGATTGTGCTTGTTCTCTACCTAGTTGCTTGCTTCCCTATGCCCTCTCAGACCATGTCATGTCCATGTTCTCTGCAATCATTTATAGACAGAACAAGATATAAGAGTGCATCACAAAAACAAATCAGAAATTAAAAAAGATCTTCAGCCTTGCACATCGATGAGAGTGTCTGCTAAATATCTGTAATTTATCCTGCATTGTGTCAGTTTTGATCTCTTATTGATCGGTGCATTTACGGTATTCAAGGACTACACTGGAAGAAATCAAATTAAAATGGAAACAAATGAATGCATATGCAAGCACAGGAATCAATAAGATAATGCTGCCCAGGCTTTTCTTCTATTTAAAACAACCTTTTGGTGGTGGCACTATAGCTGTCTACCCATCCAGCAGTCTGGACAGCTTATGGCTGGAGAGATAATCCTCTTCAATCAGCCATCTCCGTCTGCAGACAATATCCTGGAGCTAAGAACTGCTAACACATTCCATACAACACCACGATATTCGATCAATGATAAATTGTATTTACCGCATTCCACCTTTCACATCAGGCTCGAATAGAAGCCACAAATGCGATTATGCACATGAAGAATTAATCCGGAGATGAGCACAGGGTAATGTATGGTAATTATCCAACAGGATATTCTTACATAGTGATTAGCATATCTGGGAGGCCAGACAGGGATGGGAGGGCAGTCTGGGAGGGAGTAAAGGACATAGGTGCTGATAAGAAACCCAGCTTGTTTTTTACGTCGATAAAAAATGAGGATAGGCTTGCAGCAGGCCTGTATTCATGTCCGTCTCTCTCCCGCTCTGTCTTATTCTTTCACAGATTGGCTCAGATTTGCATACCATGGACATGTGAAGGTGTGTATGTATGTATGTATGTATGTACACACATGTGCAATGTGCACAGAAACTTATATACACGTAAATAATAACAATCCTTTCTGTGGTCATGGTGAGAATGAGAGGATAATCAATTAAGAGAATGCAGCAGAATGTATATAAAAAGCCATTATGCTACTGTGAGAAGTGTGCAGTATTGTTTATAAGATGAATTAGTAAATGTGCTCTAGTCAACAATAGGGTAAGCAGTCAAGTAAATAGAGTGCCAAGAAAACAATTAAGAGCTACAAAGCAGCTAGATACTAGGTAAACATCTAAACTAGCATCTGTGCAAATAACATATTTAAAAAACATACTTAGCATCTGTGAACAAACAAACAGCATATATCTACGTACGTACGTACGTACCTACATACATACATACATACATACATACATACATACATACATACATACATACATACATACATACATACATACATACATACATACATACATACATACATACATACATACATACATACATACATACATACATACATACATACATACATACATACATACTTACATACATACATACATACATACATACATACATACATACATACATACATACATACATACATACATACATACATACATACATACATACATACATACATACATAAATGTTAATGGTTGGTCTACACCACATTTCTTACCACAAAATAGCCCCTCTTC